>NW_016690276.1:2085949-2497994 GCF_001604755.1 Lepidothrix coronata | reverse complement strand
TAGAGCTCTGCTGGTCCAATGCCAAGAAATTAAGATGATTTAAAGAGGGGAGAGGTGACCCTTTTTAACAGCTGAGACACTCGCTGCCAGAATCCCTACTCGCAGGCAATGTCTAAAATCCATTAAAACCTGTTACAGCATCTAAAAAGATGGTAAAGAAAACTTACAGTGAGAATTTAAATCTCATTATAATGAACACAAAGGGGAATTTCTGTCATAGTTTATACATCAAAGCCAGGAAATAAAAAGATAAGAGACAACACATGTAACATTTGCTATAAAAATAAAAGTACAGGAGCAAAGATAAACATTGTTCTGGTTTAGCTCTGAAAAACAAAGCAGTCATTTCAGAACAATAATCCCACATAAACAGACAATCTACATTCTTCACAGCTCAACTCTGCAGTATTTTTTTTGGATCATACAACAGATACACAAGACAGCATTCCTATGGCTTTTTGTCTTTTCAGCTTGGCTAGCCATCTCCAAATTATTAACCAAATTTATGTTCATTATAACTTTTTTTCATTTACTTTTGATTAAATGCAAGTTTAAAGCCTTCCTATACAACACCTTAAACTTCAGTCTCTAGAGGCCTTAAAGGGAGTAAATTATATTGGGAATTTTAAGAAGCTACAGGGTATAAAAGATACAGATGATACAAGTATTTCCAGGGACTTTGGAGATTTTTGTTTTTATTTTCAGAAGTTGAACATGACTGAGTTACCTTTCTCTCTCATTGTATGTCTCAATACAGCTGTCCTGAGCTATAACTAAGCAGTATAGTTGAAATTCTGTGCGTACTGAAGGATATGGATCTGTCTTCTCTGGCACATTCCCACAGCTGAAAATCAAGAGTTCTAACTTGCTTTATGAAATAACCATCATGTTTGGCTGGGGTAAAGAGATATGTTTAAGTGTTCAAAAGGTGTTTTACCTTACTGGTTGACTGTGCAACACCATACAAATTATAAAAGTAAGGTCTTCCAAAACACACTTTTGCTTGTCATATTCTCTAACCTACTCACATCAAGGATGTCTTATTCATCTAACTAAGTCAAAAAAGGCTGTTTCCATGTAAATATAATCATCTGTGGGTCAGGTCAGCATTGAGTACATTTTTCTCATCAATTCACATTCCAAACAGGAGTTGCAACCGCTGCCCACAGAACTGTGTCATTTGAAGGATCACTGTATTATACAACATCCATCATCTGCTGGTGACAACACACCAGTGCTTCTGCGTGTGGCAAGAGAAGTCACTCTGGGCAGTGGCAAATACGAGCAATCACATTTGAGAACCAAAACCTTAATGCTTTGGGCTGTGGTCAGAGGGTTTACCTGCATCGATGGCTTGCATTAGGCACTCGTAAGTTGTTTGGACAAGTCTCCTTGCACCCTCGTCAACTTCTCCAACATAAAACGTCTCGTTCAGATCTCCGTGGTAGCCATTGCGATAGACAGTAATATCCACTGCAAAGAACACAAGACATGTTGGACTATCAGCACCGTATTCCTCACTTCTTGATTTGTGAAGGGACAAACACAAACATGTGAAAATGGGGTATTCTAATTGTGAAGTCAAGATTACTTCACAGGTGTAAACTCTTCCAGCAGAATCAATCTGTCATGCTTATCTTGTAGATTCTATGGAATTAATTAATAAGATAGTGTTTCACTGGTCAAACATTTGATGTAATAAAAATGACTAAACCCCCTTATAGAAGGCGTTCTCTAAGGCTGAGGTACAGCCTTGGCAAGCAAATAGCAGAGACATAAGGCACCGTGTAGATGGAGCCAATCAAGTTGATTAGAGGGATGAAGAACCTCTCCTATGAGGAAAGGCTGAGAGAATTTGGATTGTTCAGTCTGGAAAAGAGAAGGTTTTGGGGTGACCTAATTGCAGACTTCCAGTACTTGCAGGAAGGCAATAACAAAGATGGAGAGGGACTTTTTACAAGAGCATGTAGGGACAGGACAAGGGGGAATGGCTTCAAAATGAAATGAGTAGGTTTAGATTAGGTATTAGGAAGAAATTCTTTACTGTGAGAGCAGTGAGGCACTGGAACACATTGCCCAGAGAAGGTGTGGATGCCCCATCCCTGCAAGTGTTCAAGGCCAGGTTGGATGGAGCTTTGAGCAACCTGGTCTAGTGGACGGTGTCCCTGCCCACAGCACGAGGCTTGGAACTAGATGGTCTTTAAGGTCACTTCCCACACAAACCATTCTATGGTTCTATGAACTGAGCTTCTTAGTTTGGACTCCAGCAACGCCAGAAAAGCTGGCAACAGCAGAGAGCTGTGCAAAGGCATTATCTTTGAAATTAAAGAAAGATAAAAGGAGCTTGGCACACGTTGTTACATGTACACATCAGCCAGACCAAACCTCCCCTAGAAAGGGGCAGCAATCATAAGACTTTTCCTGAAAAGGCTGGTACCCACAGCTGTGAGATGTAGACTTAGTAGCTATTATTACATGCTAATATATATCAAATATCTGATCATCTAAAATGATTCCAACCTGCTTCTAGAGGCAGGCCAAAGCCTAGGACCTGCTGGATATTTATTTATGGATAAGAGAAAAACAAACCAATGCAATAAAAAAAGGTGCAAGTGTTTGTACAAAACAATTATCATTAATTTTTGCTGCCAAACCAGGATGAAAATGAAAACAAAAAATGGTTAAGTAATTTATAGAAGTATCCCTCACCACCTAAGAAGGTGTAAGTACCTTAAGTACCATGAGCAAAAAGCAACTGGTACTGCTAGGATGCTCAAAAAAAGGGATATGTTTTTCAATACACACCTATACCATGCCTCATCGTTAGGATCCTTTACAGTCATCATAATCATCATGTCCACAGCAAAACCATAAGGATCTAGAGCCATCTAATTAAGAATTCACATAGAACTAATCCAGCTGAATAATTCAGTACACATTTTATTCACTATATATAAATAGTCTGGAACAACTGGGCAGAAGAATTATGAAGTCCTAAAGTGGATCAAACTTTGCAAGTTATTTTATTAAATAAACTCACAAATTTAATTGGTAAATAAGAAAAAAAGGTTCTCTTAAGAAGCTATTTCAATTACGTTGCCTGTGAGTGAAAACTCACCTCACTGCGTGGTTTTAATTGGACAGAAGGTAGAAATGTTAAAGGTCAATTTTCACAGCACTTACCATTAACGATATCTCCTTCCTGCAACGGCCTCCTGTCGGGAATTCCATGACAGATCACTTCATTCACTGACGTACAACACGACTTAGGGAAATTATAATAATTCAGAGGGGAAGGATAGCAATTCCTTGCAATACAAGCCTAAATAGAGAAAATACAATTTACACTTTACATTAGTAAGTTCTGTACAAAGAAAAAAGGTAGAAAAAACATAAACAACAGCTTTACAGTAAGAATGATAGGCTGAAAAGCAGTGACTCTTGAAAATAAGACTCTTCAAGCATTTCTTGGTATTACAGTATTTTGTTATGCTTTGCATTTCTTACCAGGACGAAAGTAAAACTACTTCAATTTTGTTTCTGCTCATTTTTATGTTCAACTACAGATGCTGAAATATTCAGGTTTAAAACAATGCATGGCAATATTTATTCAGTTAAAAAAACAGTCATTTTCAATTACTGTTTTTAAGCACCCGGTCTAAGACTCTTAAGTATTTTTGCAAGACACACAAGCAAAGTAACATTTAGCACCACTCTTTCACCCCTAGCTTTAAAACCTTAAGCTGCTTCCCTGGCACTCTAATAACACTTTTGGTATTTTTGCAAAATGGACACATTTTATATATACTTACATATACATACATACATACACTTTGTGACGTACTGAGCAAAATACTGGAAAAAATATTGTGTTAACTTTTTTTTTTAATTTAAAAAAATAATACTGTTTTAAAACTGCAAAGTACCAATTAAGGATATCAGTCAGTATCAACAATCTGCCACACAAAAGTTTCCAGAAACTGCTGAGGAGGGGTAACATCATTTTAACTACTAGTTCCTCATATCAGACATTATGGCTAAGCAAATAATTTGGTTTTTAATGCAGTTCAACAGAAATCTCTAGCCTAATGAAACCAGAGTAAGTTCCTTACAATCTTGGCTCAAGAGCTGCAAATGCAGATAAAAAGAACCACAAAGCTCTCTAACAAACTTAACCATAACAGAATCATTGCCTTGTCCACAGTGGACAGAAGCATCCTCAACTATCAGACTACATGATTCATAAAAAAGACAGCAAAGAAAAAGAAATCACACAATTCAAATACCTATGAACAGTTAAGCCAGGAAGATTCTTGAACATGTATTTCAAACACTTCACTGGACTGTGGCTTTAATTTGTCTGACTGCACCAAAAATCTTGTTTCAATTCTCTCTGAGGCACCTCAGTTTTGATTCCAATCATAAATAAGTAAACTTTCTCCTCTGTACATTTTAGTCAACAACAGAGAGCACAGGAAATCCATGGCTTACAAATTATATATAATGGTATCTGTGGAGCAAAAAGGGTTTAGAAGAAAGAAAATTATATGATGCTAACTGAGAAAGCAGGTGAAGAAACTTAGAAGAAACCTGAAGCCAGAAATCATGGAAGCTGCTGATACAGAGAGAGGCCCACGAGTTCCTAACTCATTTTGAATCTACCATTGCACTGGAGCACACTTCTACCATCTGCACAACCCCCTAGCTTCCAACTGGGAAACAGTTCAAAATAAAGAAAAGGAATTCATGCAACAAAGAAAACCACACGACAATCATTCAAGAACAGAAAGCAGAAAGCACTTGGAAACACCAGAAGAAAAATAAAATAATCTTACTAAATGGACAGCATGATCAATTTCTTCAGTAGTTACTCCTGGTTTCACCATCATGGCAGCAACATCCAATACTTCTCTAGCAAGCTGCAAATTAAACAATTTAAAATAGATTTAAAATTGATCTATTGGCCTACTTTAATTATTTAAAATAGGCCAGGACTACTCTCCAGAAGATTAGCAACTCATTTTGACAGCTACACTGAGATTGCTAGGAAAGCTATGTGTAGTTGGGCTCTAGAAAGACTTTGAGACATCTCCAGGTTATATTACTAAACCATGTCTGTGAGATTTGAAAATACCCCATTTAAGATTTTGGCCACAATTTCCTTGAATACCATAATCTTAAATCAGACTACCTAAATACATTTCAAAGTTTGATTTCATGCACAAGGAAGTGATTACAACTGAACAGCTCTTTTTCAAAAATTGTTAGGGACAGGGCTTTGTTTTGCTGTTGTTTTTTAGTTTTTACACAGTACTCCAAGAGAGGAAAAAGTTCTGTTCTCATTTATGCACTATAAAACATATTCTTAACAGCAACGATGTCTCAGCCACAGATTGTCTCACTAGTAATAACAAAGCCAGGAAACAGATAAAAGTCATCTTTCTGCTTGTAAAACAGCATACTGTGAATAAGGAGCCACAAGGAGAGAAAAAAACAGAAAACATCAAGTTTCCTGAACTATTTTTCAGTGCTCTACAGTGGTTTGAAAGTTGGTACTCTCAAACGTGCTGTCACAAACTGGTAAAATCACTACAGATTTTTAGAGAACAAAGGCACTTTGAAACAAAAATCAAAACCCCCTTACCCTACACACTACTCGCATCCCTTCTATATCCTCAGATGACAGTATTTTTATTTGAGAGGTTCCTTTTAAAGCCTGTTCTGATTCAGACATTCCTGAAATGGGGGAGGGGAGAGGGAAAAAAAAAAAACGAAAGAAAAAAACCCACGTTATACACAGAGGAGTGATTAACTACATATGTCCAATCAAGCAACTTCCTTAGCGTGCCAATGGCAATGAAGTACACACTTTCTCACCACAGAATAAAGCAACGAGCCGACCAAACCATAGCACTATCATCATTATTCAGATTAATTTGAATTCATAAGCCTTCCACAATATTGTAATGCCCACATGTGCTCAGAAGGCCCATTCACTTACTGCATAAACACAATCTTAAAAATCAGATTTAACGGAAATTATTTTATTCATAGAAAATTATTTTTAGCTGCTTTTAGAAAATAAATAGTAATAAATAATATTCTGAAAGAGCCATAAAGGATTATATGAGCTTGTGAATATATCTGGTTTTACTACTGCACTAATCATCTGATAAAAACATGTAAATTCTTCCTAGCAAATTCCGTGCAAGCTCAGCTTTATAGATGAACGACACCCTAAAATACAGTATTTTGTGTTGTTTAAATACTTACACTCTGTAAAGAATAACTAAAGAACAGCATAAGATTAAAAAATAACGCTAACATACTTTACAGCTGCTCTTTGGGGAAATACAAAGTACAAATACCGATATCAAAAGGGGAAAATATCAAAACAAACCAATAAGCAAGTAATGCATTCCCTCTGTGTCCAAAAACAGCTGGAACTCATACATGAGTTTTCTTCTGGGAGTTGCTTACTGCGGGTTTTTCTTTTGTTATTTCATAACACATTTTCTACAGTTACACTGATGCCACTGAGAATGGCTTAGAATTCACCTGTGACAGTCAACTAGTTGTTGTTTGTTATGAAGTCAACAACAGGACTGGGACTTGTATGTTTGGGGTTTTTTAAATTCCCTGAACACCTCTCAAAGATAACACAAACTTTGGACTTCCAAAAAGTACTTGTAACCATTATTTTTGAAAAATCAGTAAGTTAACAAGAGGAAGAAGTAAAGTGAGAAAAACAGATAGAAGAGGTTCCCTTCTCCAGTATCTCCTTCGTGCTTTATAGGCTTTTTCGATTAAAAGGAAAATAGAAGAATAGAAAGCAAACTCCATAATTGTGATTTGTTTCAAGTTACCTAGTGGATGATCAGCATAGTCAGGTCTCTGAATATAACTTGGCACAGGTCTTGTTGGCGTCTAAATAAATCACAGGCAAAGCTGGTTAGGTTGCAAGAACACTTACTATAGTCACAAAAACTCATGCAGCAAAATTAAATACAGTAAAATATGGCTAAGTCCACTTAGAAAAGGTTGTGAAGTACGCAAACACTGCAGAACAGTTCAAATTTTCATTTCTCAAACACTCTCCTGTTACTCTTTGTTGCCTTCATATTATACAACTTCTAGTATCCAACTCCACGCCTTTGTAAAAATCAAACTTTTATGTTTAAACTAAATTGGTTTTATAACATATTATCCCTGTTACACTGCAGTGTTTTTTCTGCTACTTTCCAGAGTACAAGTGCACTGGTTCCAAATACATCCTTCCTCTCTCTAGCAAGGTTGCTATTTCTAATCATCGCCGTATTCATTAGCACTAGTTTCGTTTGCATCAGTCCTGCAGCAGTCAGAAGACAAAAAAGCCAATGTTCAGCAATAACATCACTATTACTTGGCCAGTGAAATATCCAAAACACCCTTTTCTCCAACAACAGTAACAAACTCACGTGGGCTCAGGCTCTGTTAATCTGTTCTCTGATAAGCCTGTAACAGATGGAGAAGACTATAGAGGGGATGCCACTGGGGCAGCATTTCCAGCACAGGCCAATTAGAAAAGACAAATGTAAGCAAAACACCACTACTCCTGTAAAAAAGCTTTGGCTTATTCCATATACAAACTTGTACCAATTCAAAAACATACCTATACTGAGGTCATCATCTTCTAAACCCACCTTTCATAGCCAAAGATCTTACTGACCTCTTGTTATTCTTCAACATTCTAATGCTGGAGATTACTATAACCTCTGTTCCTTCAAAAGAGCTGTTCACCAGTTCAGTCACCAGGTTATTTCAAACCACTAACGTAAAATAATATAAAACCATTTATTTAAACGTTAAATTAATTCACCTGAGTTTTTCTGAAAATAGACTGCTTCATAATTGGCGAGGACACTAAACAGCTAGGAGACATCATCTGAACTAGCAGTAGCTTTCTTGCAAAATAAATGTCAAAAGATGCAGCTAAAAGGTATGAGCTTAAGCCCGTTACTGATGCATGTTACCTCACTTCTTTAATTTTAAACATACCAAGAGACAGAACAAGTTAAATCAAAATGAACCACAGTAAGGACAGTCATATATGTCCCTGCCATCAGGTTCAGACTGCTTAAGAAGCTTGCCTCTCTCAGCTAAAATGTGGGAGGTAATCAGGTCAGGAGTGGTCCATTAGTTGCTACAGAATCATAGAATCAGCTGGGTTGGAAAAGACCTCTGAGATCATCAAGTCCAACCCTTGATCCAACACTGCCGTGGTTACTAGACCATGGCACTGAGTGCTGCATCCAGTCTCATCTTAAAAACCTCCAGGGACGGAGAATCCACCACTTCCGTGGGCAGTCCATTCCAATGTCTGATTACTCTTTCTGTAAAGAATTTCTTCCTAATATCTAACCTAAACCTGCCCTGGCAGAGCTTAAGACCATGCCATCTTGTCTTACTGAGAGCTGCCTGGGAGACCAACCCCCACCTGGCTATAACCTCCTTTCAGGTAGTTGTAGAGAGTGATGAGGTCTCCCCCCCAGCCTCCTCTTTTCCAGGCTAAACAACCCCAGCTCCCTCAGCCTCTCCTCACAGGACTTCTGTTCTATGTAGCAATGTAGCAGTTCTATGTAGGAATGTAGCAGTGCTGGAGTAAGGAGTGGCACCTACTGCTTACCAGTGGATAGTGTGGCCTGAGTTTACCAGTATATCGATACCCAGACCAGGGATTTGTGTTAATGTCACCTTCCAGGGTCCATGAAGACACTTCACGCTTGGCTTTTTCATCTTCTGAAAAGACAAGAAAAAGTGGGGAAAAAATTGCAGCAGCAAGATCAGTTCTACTTAAGAATAAGAACCGTGGGGTCTAGAAAATGACTTAGAGGTATGTAAGTCTAGATCTGACTCATTCTGGCATTTTAGATATTGATACATGAAAGCGTAACTAGCAGTTATCATTTTGTATTGCCCTTAAGTTCTTCGCATTCGAAATTCACAATTTTCCAACTCTATTCAATCACAAACTGGGGAATGTCAGGACTTAATGCACAAATGAAGTGCAGCAATTAAGTTGTTCTTCATTTGTAGTTTTATAATCTAATGCTTGTTTTCATTCCCGGGAAAAATATATTTCTACAGAGACACTCACTATCCCTTCAATTAACACTCTTGCACATCCTTTTCTGTGATCTCTCTTGGCATCCAGTGACAGAAATGACCTGAGGTGGGAAAGAGACCACCCAGCTGTCACTTTCAATACATGGAGCCTGCTACCTCTCCAGATCTGATGAAGGGAGTGCAGGTGCTGCCACTTCTGCATTTCTGGACAAGCACTGTGCACACCTTATAAGATGGTCCCAAACTGCTGGAGGTTCCCAGCTCTCTTGACCTTGTGAAATTCATGCCTGATGTGGTCCAGTGACTGACTTCATTCACAAATAACACAGTCCTAAGAGGGCAGATTGAAGATGTTTATTTAAAGGCAAGTAGATTGCAAGCATTACCAAAAGGAGAAATATTGACTCAGAAAGAGGAGGTAAGGGTTAAGGAAGAGCATGGTAGTATTAATCTTTAACTCGTAACATGATAACTTGTTTGTTTTCTCTTTTTATATCTCACCAGGATGAAGAGATGGCAAAAGGTCTGCCATACCAAGCTCTAACGTGAATTCCTCAGTCTCTGTGGCTTACATCTGAGCCATTTGCTCACATGATATTCAGTTTAGATGAACCACTGGGAAATAATAATTTAAAAATCCAAACTTTTTCATATCCATGCAGATGCAAAGTAATAGGATACAAAATGCAAGTGTGAACTATGAGATCCCTACACTGGGAAGGCAGAACAAAGGAATACATTCGTAATTGTCTGTACTACTCAAACCTATCGTTCGATATTTATCATGGAAAAAGGAGCTTTACTGGGTTTTAGAAAAGGAGGTAAATTATTCGAGGATTTGAATTTCTGACGTCCTCCCTTTAAAGCAGGGCTTAATGAAGACAGACAGGGTGATGGGGGAGAGGAGGCAAGGGGGGCAGAACTGAGGACTGCTCTCTTTTTGGTTTTAAACTCATGGGGTATTTTCACTACTCAGGTAAGGCAGAATCTATCAGTCTACTCGTATTTGTGTGCCAGAGCTACCAGCTGTAACTAAGGCATACAGATCCTCTTATTACCTTTAAACTCAGGAAAATCCTAGTTATGACACATCCTCCTATCAATGGCTGCACCATGCACACAAGCATTTTCCCTTTTTTTTCCAAAGGGGTACACTCCAAATTGTACAGAGCAGCTGCACTCTGACTTGCTTGAAACACACCAAGTGTCTGATCACAAAGACTTCACACAGACGTTTCCCACTTTATTGTCTTTTACTGCAATAGACGCCAAAATGCTATGAAGGAACAAGTCTGAACTAATGATTTATTATTCTCCTTGCCCTTTATTTCAGCATCCTTCTTTCTCTGTTCATACACCTGCCAATGTAGCTCAAGCAATAATTCATACAAAGAGAAAAGTGTACAGAAAGAGAGACTTCTGTGCACTCCCGTCTCTGAAATTTTACACAACACTTTAAATTACTGCAAACTGGTCAAAACTTCAGACATGCAGAACCCAGTGCCCCATACCTTGGAAAAAACCCAACACCATTCTTAGACAGAGAAGCACAGAACAGCTGAGGTTGGAAGGGACTTCTGGAGGTCATCTGGTCCAGTCCCCTGCTCAAGGAGGGCCACCCAGAGCTCACTGCACAGGACAAAACCAACTCAAAACAATATTAAAGTGGATTAAAAAAAGAGTGAACTTACTTGCTTTCTTGTGTAATAACTTGTGAGTGGCCCAGCTTCCCTTAAAGCACTCCTAGAATTGCAAATAAAATATATAAATATGTGTTTTAAGTAGCATTAACGTGGTCATCCTCACAAAATAGAGAAGCAACTGTATTTTAAAAGAAAACTAGAAGAGTGTTTTTATTAACCCTTGTAGCAACATGCATGAAACTGCTAGTCTTAACAACAGAAAATACCACATTCAAAAGTTTATTAACCAGAATAGGCAGAAAGAGCAGCCAAACACTCGTGGTAGTGAAATACATTGACCTAATCTTATATACTAAATACTGTCCCTTTATCATTTTAATGAGTAACTAAGCACCGTGGTTGCTCTGGGTTGGCTGAAGCACAGAGTCTATCTCTGTACATGATCTTACAGCATTGCAGTGGGCAGGATGGTCCTCCCTTGGCTCCTACAACCAGCCATCTCCTCCTGCTAACTGCATCCCTTCTGCCTCCTTCTCCAGCACAGGAAAGTAACAGAGATCAATCAGCACAATCACAGGGGAACTAATGAAGTAGATTAAAGGGTAGGAAATGAAGGTTGCTGAACAAAAATAGGAAATGGAAAGAAAAAAAAAAGAGAAATGTGAAATGGAAATCAAGAAAAGAGTGACTGTGGAGGAGTCTGGCTTTTTCTCTTTTTTCCAAGCAATAAAAGAGCAGTGTCACAGACAATGAATCAGCAACGGGGCAGATGGAAATGGCTGGCAGCTGGAGAAGAAAAAGAAAGACTAAGAGGAAGGAAAGACATGAAAAAAGAGAGAGATTTAAGCAGAAAAGCTGCAGAAGGCAGCATTAAAGGTGATCCTTTAAGGTGCTAATTAGTAAATTACTCAGGTTTGTAGCAGAAATTCTAATTGAATGGCTACATGCACTCAAAACAACCATTAGGAAACAGCTAATTCCAATAATTTACAATAAAGAGGCAGGAAGCAAACTGTTTTCCTTTATAAGGAAAGACAATACTAATGCTGAATCATCATTGTAGAACTACCATCCAGAGCCAACAACTGATTCAACCTAATGTATACAACGCTCAAGCAGTCCAAGACAACAAATCTGTAAACTAAACCCAGTGTATAACATTCTACCCCTGCTTCACAGTTGCTACTGAGTGGTCTTAGCTGTCTGCTCCTGCCGAGCCGTCTTCTCCCCTTTTCCTCTTTAGTTCTTGCAACCAGTAGTTACCAAAATGCCTCCACAAAAACACAGTAAAGTGGTGCACAAGTACACCCACGTTCAAAAAGACCCTGTTGTGTGCTGTTTCCCTCATTACCAAAACCAGTTGCTTGCTGTCTTCTGCTTCCTACGCCACATACCAGGAGTCACCACACTCTCTGGACCAGCACAAGACGTGCTGTGGTGCTACAAAATGGTCTGTCTGTGCAACAAGATGCTCTGAAACCAACACTTTGGATGACCAGAGAGAATGTCACTTTGAACGAGCAGCAGAAGGTTTTCCTGTACAACCCACTGCATACAGACCTTTGCAATGCACTAATTTCTGTTTTCTGTTGGAGAGCTGGGAGAAAAGGAGCAGGTTTTAACTGAGGCCTATTTAAAAAAAAGAAATTAAAAAGCTAAAAACGCTATTTTCAAGGACATTGGAAGCACCAGTATGGTTTTAATCCCCTTTCAAACATGAGGTCTCTGTTCTGAAGCAGAAGGATTACACAACTAAGGACTTAGAGCAGCTACCAGGTATGCAAACCTAGAATCCACTTATTTGAATATAAAAGAGCATTTGGTGGATGAAGATGTACATAAGCTGTGGTAATTCCTGGCTGTAGTTCATTCTCTCCTTCCCTATGGAATTTTGGGATATACTCTCCAATGTTGTTCCTTTGTCCTATATCAACAGTCTTTTCCTCTTTGATGGCCTATAGCCAGAAAACACCAGGCAAACACGGCACCACTGACAGTACCATAACCTGACAACAGGCTCCATTTTGGCTTTTTATGCCCTGCAGCTGCGAACAGCCGAAGAGGATCCTGCATAAGGCTGCCATAAGTCTGATTTTCCCAAACACGTTTCCCAGATTCTACTCGCCCTCTATTTCTAGAGGAGCAGCAGCTCCGTCAGAACTCCTAGAGCACAGCTCCGCAGGAGCTGCTGTACAGCGGGACATCCCAGACACGTGGAGATGTGGACATCCATCAACTGCAACAAGCCCAGCGAAGCAGTAAGTCTAAAGCATTTTTGTGAGCACGGGCTATTACACGTGCAGTGTACAATTAATGAGTATCTCTGCCTTGGTCTGACACCTTTGTAAGTCGCTCAAAGGATATGCTGAACATCCACCTACAACCCATCTATTTTGTGTAAGATCAGTCATATGCTTCCTGTAAGCACCGGACTTGCTGGGTACACACAAATTATTTATATTCAACAACTTACTGCACAAGCACCACGTTGCACATGACTGCAGAGCTCTGCCTTGGCAATTCCAGATAAAACTACGGCAGCTGTCATCTCACGGGTTGAAGAATCACAGCCCTGGCAACAAAGCACTACTCAGGTACCACTGCACATTGCAAGCATCCTCACCTTCTATACCTCAGACTTCCTGACAAGCTATGGAAGAAAGCTGCTCTTTCTCTCCACCTGGGCCACCTTCTGAAAATTTTTTGGAAAAAATGATGCTTTTCACGGAGCCTTCTCCTGAGACATCTACTTCAATCTTCCTATTACCATTCCTGTCTCCTAACGATTCTTCCATGTTCCTATGCCCCTATACAGGTCAGGATAGAAAATTTTCAATGACTAAATAAAACAAACCTAGAAAAAAAATATCCAGGGTGATTTTTAACATTAAAATTAAGAAAATGAAGATTTTTTTTTCTGATATGGTGAAAAAAGGAACATGTAAGATGGCATGGCTATATTTTAAAATATTAAAATAGCTTCATGGGGGAAGTACGCAGGAATAATATGAATTTGGCTTCAAGTTTCTTGGAAGACTTTCTGGATTTAATTTCAAAAACTACATTATCCATCAGTATGCCTGATATTAATACCCCCACCCTTCTTACCTGAAGCATTTTTCTTTTTATGGAATGTGGCTTTTATATAGCGAACAGGACAGACTTGGAAACACTGGAGAGGACTGTACAAGAAGAGAGGCTAAATGTACGACAAAAATGAAGGCAGAGGGGTAATCCTTGATTTGTTTAGAGCAATCCTGAGTACAACTATTCTATCAGTAAGAAACCTTTAACAACATTTCTGGCTTCGAGCCATTCTTAAGTCAATCCCACCAGTTCTGTGTTTACAAACAAGCTCAACACAGTGTTCACCAGAACCTGTGCATATATGAAAAGGTAACCAAAGGCACAACCAGCATTACCATCCAGAAAGATTCCTGCTGGATCAACTTGTGGAAGCCATGTTATTGCTGTAAATGATTTTTACCTTAAGGAGTCAGCCCAAAATCTGTTTACTGGTTGAAATATTGACAGAATCATTCAGCATAGCAGAATTTGTTTTACAGTACAGTGCATTTTCATTATTAACACAATGATCACTACTAAATAACTTAAGCTTTCTTTTTTTCTTTAAATCAGCCATTGAAAGAACAAAACAAAACCCTTTAAAAGAGTTACTGAACTAATTAGGAAAAAAAAATTCCATGCTATGTTTATCGTCATCCTTACAGTAATAACAGAGAGTTTCTTATTCTTTCAGTTCATGTACCCATGCAACCTGATTAAGAGGTGGAAAAGTACAGCCAACTGCAAATTCCAGAAGAGAAAAGGGTGCTAAATCAACCAAGATTAGAATACTACTACACTGCAAACCTCTGTATAGCACAGACATAACCAAACTATATTTAAATAAGCCACCCAGAGAAGTTGTGGACACCCCATTCCTGGAAGTGTTCAAGGCCAGGCTGGACGGAGCTCTGAGCACCCTGAGGGTGTCCCTGCCCATGGCAGGGGAGTTGGAACTAAGTGATCTTTAAGGTCCCTTCCAAACCAGGCCATTCTATGATACCCAAACACAGGAAGCTATGAAGGCACCACAGCACAGAATTCAAGGCACACTCATAAATGGTGTTTCTGAACTGCCTTTGCATGGGAGTAGTTCATTTAAAGTTAGCTCTGGAAACCCTCTATCAGCACTTTCCAGCCTTAAGGCTGGCACTCCTCTTCAGGCTCCCCTTCCCCTTTGGATATGGCTTCTTTACACAACCTGGCATTCGACACTGTCAATACACCTATTAGGAGGTATACAAAAACCACCCCACTGTACAGTTAGAGAGAACTCGTGTCCAACTGTCACAAAATTACTGCCTCCATCCCCTGTGCTCCTCATTTAGAGCCACTGTGATGAATTTCCAAAAATACCTATTTCATAGCAAAAAAAAAGAAAAAAAAAAAAAGGAAAGAAAAGACAGTTGGAACCAAGACTGTGGGGACAGACTGTCTGTCTCTTTGCATGCCATTACACCCTGAATTGTAATAGACAAACATCTAGGAAACAGTGCCAAGCAGTACACTGTATTTAAAAATATTTTGAGCAATCATTTTAATTGAATTTACACATGTCCTTTAGAATGTAAAGTTGTCTTGGGCTTAATCTGACATCATGCCGTTTTGCTTAATGAGAACTCGTTTCTAACCAAATACCTTGAAGGTATGCAAAACAGAAGACAAAAAACCCCCACTTAAGTACAGTATTTAGCTGAAGAAAAATATAAGGCTATCAGTGAGATATATATATATAAAACACACAATACAAATTAACTGTATATTTTATCCATAAATACAAATATGTTGAGGAATGCAATAGGTAATACATCTGATGTTAAAATAAAACAGTTGCTTCTTTTCAGCATGCTGAAATCCTTCTAGGGCGGTACAAGCCTACAGAAACAGCCTCTGGCCTGAAAACTCTGTACAAAATTGCCAAACTAGCCTAAGCGGCATACATGAATAGTCAGTTTTCCAGAAAAGTCAAATATGTGTTTTCAGATTCAACTCCAATGGAAGCAGCTATACGCAGCATGTTGGTATCAGATCAGCTTTCTCCTTCATCTAAAGCCTGATCTTAATCTGAGACTCCTAGATCCCACACAACCGAGCCCTTCCTTTGAGGAAGGGACTGCATTTTGCACCTCTTCAGATTTACAGAGATATACAAGTGATTTTTGGGAGTAGTGAAGGAACAACAGAACAAAGAAATACAAACTGGACTATCCTTTCAGTATATTCAACACTAGCTCAGAAAGTTATGAGGGCTCAGTTTTTGTGCCTCAACAATAATCAGGCATTTAGCTCAGACACAGGTATTCATGGTGGTTTATAGGCAATTAAAAATGTCAACTTCCTGATGAAGGAAATCTGTCAAAAGATTTTCTAGAAGATAGTATCTGCTGAGTGCCATTTATACCCTATGTGTTGCAGCTGGATATGAGCAGCAGGTTTTAGCCTGTTTTCTGCACATCAAAGAACAGTGAACCAAGAATGAAATATGGCACTTACGTGACAGAGGACAAAAAATAGTTCCATCCAGGTCCACTGCTCCCCACCTCCTACCCCCAACACACTGATGGTGAAAGGAAACAGCAAAGTGGGAGATGGGACAACACCAGTCTTCTCTTCAGGACCACAATTTTTCACAAATTACTGTGACCTTGAGTCACACGAGCATCCAGTCCACACCACAGAAAACCTACTGCTTTGTTCAAGACACTTACACAGGCATAAGTAGTATGAGAGAGGAAGTTTTCAGGAAAGCAACACAAAATCTTTAACAAGAGATCCATTTACCATTAAAAGGTTTGCATAAAAATGGTAACTGGAGATCTCAAGAACAGTCACTACTTTCCCCTTCTTTATCATCAAGCCTCTTCTGGAGGAGACATAGAAGAAATGTAAATTGTCCATTTAAATACAAACTGTTTATGTATACTACATACAATTTACACACAAGTGACTGTGTCTACAAGGTAGATTTTACAATAGCAAATTCATCTTAGCAAGAGAAACAATATGCCTGAGACACGATGCTGCACATCTGTGTTATTTTCACATTCAGAAGCTAGCCTGAATTACTCTAAGATGATGAACACATACAACACTGCAGTAGCTCCCTAAAAGAAAGAAAGCAAGACAGTGAAAGAAGGTAGCCAGTAGTGACAGTACTTGATTTACTAGCCAAAAATATTATTAAGGGTTAACAGCAGACAGAATCCCAAAGCAGAACAGTCCCTCATGTTATACCTTGAAGCGAAAGAAAAAAAATTATGCCAAGGGTTCAACACATCACCTCAGAGCTCCTCCACTGCTAAATGCCATCCCTACCCTGTCTCCACTACCAGTTCAAAACCTCTCTGTTAGGCCAGAACCCGGCTGCCTTGGCCCCCTTTCCGCGTATGAGCACAAGCACAACTATTATTCAACAGCTGTGCTCAGTTTCCGAGGTACCCCATAGCCAGACAAGAAACAGTGTTGGCTCAAAGAAATCTCAGAGAATGCTGAAGTACTTCAGCATGAGCATTTTCAGGGCACATTAGTGAGGCATATGTTTCAATGCAGAGAGGTGGGAAAAAATAAATTACCAGAATAATACCCTTTCTCAAGGAAAGGAGAAACACAAATGATAAATCCACTGGGGAAATCATTGTCTTGATGCAATCTACTTGAAAAGTTCAATTCTTTATGTGCAATAATGAAAAATAATGCTTAATCAATCTCCACACTTTGCTGATATTCTCAGTCCTATACTTCCTGCATTTTCTTAGCAAACTCATATGTTACTAACTTATAATCCACATTGCTTCATGCTAGTTACCTTTCTACATCAGTACACACTTTCCTACTGTTTATTCTTAGCACTGGAGAATATAAACTCCTACAAATTTGGGCTTAGCTCTGACTGGAGTTTTGGCTGTATGATAAAGTCCTTGTAGGCTTCCAAGCAGTTAATTAATAGAGCCTGTGTCCATACAGATGCTTTTACCCCTCAAGGAGACACTGGTAGCTTCTTGCTCCCACCCCGCCCTCAGCCCAGAGTAAGTGCCTGCACACCCAACTAACACCACCGCATTCCATAAGGACGGGTTGACTTTACAGCTGGGCCAAACTGGGCCATAACACTCTTCAGCAGCATGTTCTCCAACTGTTTTATGACCCTGCAGTGCACAGCTTTGGAGAGCTAAACCAGCAAAAGAATTAATGCAACTGCTTGTCCTTCATTAAAAGAAAACCCTGAAAACCCCAGAGGTGGTTCAGCTTAAGAGAAATAGAAGTGTGCATCCTTCGGTGCTACGTAACAGCATGTGCTGTGAGGTGGAATAATATCCTAGGTCTGTCCACTCACTAACTTGTCTAACAGTTATTTATGCATGTAAGACCACAGCGGAAAGAAAAACAACAAAGAGAGAACTTAGGAAAAGTTTCACAGATGATAACCAGTCCACTGCTGTCAGCTGAAACTTGCTGGAAGTTCAGAGAAAATTTCCTGGCTTTTAATCTCCTTCACCTGTCATGTGCTTATCTGAGCAGGCAGCCAGGTCGTCAGCAGCACCTCACCTACCCCTCCTGCCTGTGCTCGCCAGACACCAGTGGAGGACTGTCCAAGGCTCCTCCATGGCACACACCAGATGAGAGATGAGGAGAGCTGGAACCTCGGGGCAGTCCCGTACTGGGCCCCACAGAAGATACTAAGGAGGTGCTCAGGGTCCTTGCTACAGAACATGGGCACTGCATGACGCTTCTTTCCTGTCTTTAAACAGGCTGCTGTTAATTTCCTTCTCTCTTCTGTAACACATCGCCCCAAAACCTTCAAAGCACCTTCCATGTGCTTACCTACTTTACTGATCGAGGCACAATTAGGAGGAACAACACACCCAAGGTCACTCAGAAGTGGGATTCCCAGTTCAATATTTTATTTTCTAGGCAGGACAGCTTTATAAGCATGTAGTCAGTTATCCAGCAGCCTATTTTAACAAGTCAATAAATATTTCAGGTAATTCCCGTTTTAGCTTACAACAGTAGCAGATATTTCAAAAGAATTAAACCTAGTATATAGATAACAAAAATCTCTGCATCCTATATGACATTAGCTGATTTGGGGACGGGAAAGAAGGAAGTAAAGATGTAACTAGAGCTCTTCATATGGCCCTGTTTGGTCTGTTAAAAAATAGTTTTGTCATCACGAACTAATATTTGTATATGCTGAAGATGCATTATGATGAGTTTTATATTAGACATGTCAAAACGGGTAGTAAAATGTAGAGCAAATCCTCCGAGCCAACTACAAGCTCTACATGGGAACTAGAGATACAGAATCGTCAGAAAAAATTTGAGTTGTAACTTGGCATTGATTTCCAGCATATGGCACAGAGACTTCAGGGGAAAGTACCAGAAACTGTGCAGTGGGTGTGTCACATGCACGTGGGAAGTTTTCCCCTAGTTCTATGCAAACTATAACTATCAGTTTACACCCTAACTCAGAAGAAAACCCTGCCAAATAAATAAGTAAATCTAGCTGATGTGACTGTATGATTTTCTTATGTCAATCTACAAAACTTCAATGATTTTACCCTGGGTTATAACTGTGACAAGGAAGGTCAGCTGTAATCTCTGAATTAAACATGTGTCCTCGCTGATTTTGACAGAAATTACACATACATAAAGTTTAAAGGATTAGATCACGTATTTTACTGTGCATTGTAAAGTTAATAAAAAAACCCGAAAATACCACCCACAAACCAAAAACCCCACTCAACAGTCATAAGACAGTTCTTTCTATTTAAGGACCACACTCCATTACCACTGTGGTAATAGGTGAGGATGGCCGAGGCCTACAGAATACATTTAATTCTCTAATTTACACGGAGGAGCTGATGGCTGTATGACAAGTGGCCTAACCTGAACCTCCTTGTTAGGCACCTTTAAAGTAAAACATCAAAAGATATATATTAAAAAAAAAAAAAGAGGAAAGAAAACAGAATTAAAGAAAAAAAAGGAAGAGCATAAAATAATTTTCAAAAAACCCTCATAATTTAAAGAAAATCTGTTTTCAGAGCAACAAGTCTCCCAGTGTCTATCAAAGCCGAGCAACTCCAGAGCCAGAGCTGCTGCAGACACAGACACGCACCCGCTGGAATTTGATGAGCACGTCTCATTTTGTCCCACTAAGCCATTATTTTTAAGGGGGGCACAGGGACCACAGACACCTCCAGGCAGAGAAACACACGTGCCCCCTCTCACGAACGCCCCGGCTGCTCTTTAGCCCGCTCAAGTCCCGCATCGCCCGCGGCCACGAGGTGCGACGGGGCTCCCGCCCCGCCCGGGGCCGCCGGCCCGGCACCCCCGGCACCAACAACCGGGGAACCGAGGGGGAACTTCGTGCGGCGTCCCTGCCCGGACCCTCCTGCCCGGCGCTGGCCGGGCCCGGGCGGGCAGGGAGGCAGAGCCGGGCACGCCGGGCCGGGCCCGGGCGGCCGGGAGCCGGCGCGGGGAGCTGGATCCTGCGCCCCGCCGCACGCCCGGAGCGCGGCAGCGCGGCGCTGGGGCCGGGGGAACCTCACCTGGGAGCAGAAGTAGGAGCCCTGGATGCCCAGCTTGAGGCAGGTGGGGCACTGGAGCTTGGCCTCGCTGCTGCAGCCGGCGGTCTCGCACACTCTGCGGGTCTCCACCGCCGCCGCCATGCTGCCGGGCGGCCACGGGGGAGGAGCCGCCGCCCGGAGCTGCCGCCGGCTGGGGCGGGCGGGAGAGCAGCGAGGGAGGGCAGGGAGGAGGTTGTGAGGACTCAAAGCCCGGCCAACCTGGGCTTTGGACGCTCCCAGTCGTGGGGCATCCACAGCTTCTCTGCGCCAGCACCTCACCACCCCTCGCAGTGAAGAGATTGTTTAGAGGATGTTTAGTGTGGAGAAGAAAAGACTGAGAGCGGATCTCATTAATGCACGTAAGTATCTCAAAGGTGGGGGTGCCAAGAGGATGGCGCCAGACTCTTTTCGGTGGTGCCCTACGACACGACGAGGAGCAGTGGCCGTAAACTAAAACACAAGAAGTTCCACCTCAACACGAGGAAGAACTTCTTTCCATTGAGGGTGGCAGAGCACTGGAACAGGCTGCCCAGGGAGGCCGTGGAGTCTCCCTCTCTGCAGATATTCAAAACCCACCTGGATGAGTTCCCGTGTCACCTGCTCTAGGTAACCCTGCCTTGGCAGGGGTTTGAACTAGAGGATCTCCAGAGGTCCCTCCTAACCCTAAGAATTCTCTGATTCTGTGAAAAACTTGTAGTTTTCATCAGTGAGGTTATACCAGAAGTTTTTCAAGCATATCTTCTTTATTATGGAGTGTTGGTATGTAGGGCTGTCTCTATGGTTTATAACAATTCTTCCACTCTATTTTTAGCCCAGGTAAAACCATCACAAATTCAACATTCAGTAAGGCAGTAACTAAAATTAGAAAAATAAGCTGCAGAGTCATAGTGGCATTGTCACAGGAAGGACACTGATTTTCTTCCTGGAAAGAGAAAGATTAGATACCAGTGATCGGTCATAAAAATAAGTCTGATTAATACACACATTACATTTCTCCTACTTACATGGGTTGGTTGTGAAAAAAGATACTACCTGTGCCTGTGAAGGTGACTGTGCTTATGTTCTCTGAGGATTGTTGTCAAACTTAGTGTCAATATAGAAAAGACCTTTAATATCATCAAGCCCAACTGTACATGTAGCACCACCATCAAATTCACCACTAAACCATGTCCTCAAGTGCCATATCGACTTGTTTTTTTAACACTTCCAGTTATGGTGACTCCACCACTTCCCTAGGCACTGTTTCAATGCTTTACAACCCTTTTCATGAAGAAATTTTTCCTGCTTCGATGTCATTGACTTCAATGAAACTACACCAATCCTTTTTCTGATCTTAATACGCAAAATATTCTCTTGATTTCTTGGAATCCAGATAAATCCCCAGAAAGTGTGATTCAAAGTCCAAACTATAATCTCAGTATTTCCTGCAATTGTTTTATTCCCTGTGGTCTTCTGGCCCCATCTTTAACAAATAATAACAAAAAAAGCTCTTTATCTCCTAGGCTTAGATGTTAAGTGAAAAATTCTGCTTTTCCAGAACAGAAAAGTATACGTCTTATTCTTTTGTCAGAATAAATGTATTCATATAAATATACTTGATATCTTATGACAGTGTTAATTGGCAAAAAGTGGCTAAGTAGCCCTGCTGACTACAGGACCACAGCAAGAGATAAAGGATCTGACCCTGTTTTGCTGTGTGATAAGCGCTTTCACTAGCATGGTCAAATAACCGAAGGAATTTGATGCCATGCTATTACTGAAGCGTAGTTGCTACTTTTGTTTCTGACATTTCTCACCTTCATTTCTCTAGTATTGATAATACTTGTGTCAGACTACCATTTGTAGAAGGAGTGAATTAGGAAATGTTTCTAGGATGCTTGAAAAATGTAAAGATTACAACTATTATTTTCTTCACCTAGTGAAAATAGCTACGTACTGACTCATGCAGCTCATGCCATGAGAGCATTTATGTCCAAATTCTGAAGACACGCAACCAGCTGCCAACCAACATCATCAAATATCTTTAAAGGGCACATTATTAAGTTCTTAGTTTAATCTTCTTAAAGCACAATGTTACTGAACTGGCAGAATCACTCTTAAATGACCCATGTTGCTAGCAGGTATTTTACTGTGAAAAATCAGTGCTCCTTTTCCAAATAACCAACAAACAAAGCTATCAAGCAATGCAGGACAGGTACCTTTGTGCACTTTAGTTGCCTCTGTGCCATTTGAAGAACCCTAAGGAGTTGCATACATTGTTTACCTGGTTAAGCAGGGTTTGCAAGTACTTGGTGACACTGACATGGTATAAAAAACCTGAAGCATACTGGTTGATCTAGTTCAATGTCTTCTGCTCAAATGTCATCACTTACATCTCGATGAGATTTCAGTATAACCAATATTAATAATTTAGGATACTTTACTAAATTTTATGAGCATCTAATTCACATTTAAATTCATATCTGAGTATAACCTCACAATATATTCCTATTTTTGTCTTTCAGTATCCTTGCTTGGACAATGTCAGTAGATGTTTGTGCTCATTTTGCAGTGGTCGACAATGATGCAGGTTAGGAAAAAAGAGGACTCCTACTCTAACTAGTAGATAAGGTTCCTCTTGTTACTCAGTTTCATTTATTTGTTCTATTTCTGCAAATGCAAAGCAAGCTGTTTCCCTGCTTCCTTAGAAAAGCCGAGGATGCCTATATTAATTAAACAGTTTAAAAATATATGTAATTTAAAGAACTGTGAGCACCCTAATTGAGGGATTAGCAAACTCGCATGCTTGTCCTCCTCAGTCTTTGGAAAGAACACAGAGTGCAATTGCTGGTCAATCTAGAATAACAAACTCTGGCAGATTTGACCTAAGATTGGTTGTTGAGATCGTTTTTAAACAGCCCTGTATCATCATTCCCATTGTAAAAATTATGTGGTTTCTAAGCTATTTCGATGCTTTTGTTTTCCAATTTGACCCTGATTTTCTGATTTACTAAGTGAACCGACTAATACCTCCTGGAGGTCCATCCACTGACACTTCCCATTATCTGGTGGCACACTCATTCTCACTGGGGAAGTTCACTGATCTTTGCTGTGACCTTCCCTGAGTAGAGCTCTTTTTTCTCTGTCAGGCTTTTCATGTCACTTTCTAGCTGCCTGTCCCCCTGTGTCACAGACAAACGCACAGAGAGGCACATGAGTCAGAAATTTTATAGCCCATTCATGATCCTTGATTTATGTCCATGCTGTCCTCCCAACTTCTCCGAAGTGATGCAAGGCTGGGAGTGCGTAAGGCAAGCAAACAAGGGCAGAAGGAGAGGTCAGCAATGTCTCATGGGTCAGATGGCTGCTGCAAAAAAGCCAGAGCAGCTGGCAGCTGAGGCAGCTGCTGCTTAGGAAGAAAATGGCCACTGAATTTGACATTACTTAATTAAGAGAGTGCCTTAGCTCGGGTTCCCCCCTTTGCTTCTCTACAGTGCAGTAGTGGGGGCTGGGCAATCCCACTTTCCCAGTGAAACTCCTGGGTATCATAGCTGTCTTCTGTTCAGGCTCATTGAAGACACAATTAAATGCCTCTTTGTTCATCGATAACTGAAACAATGCAAAAATACCACCCAGGAGCCAGATCACATGCAAATGTGCACTGATGTGGCTTGGCACTTACTGAGATTCTCATACCAAATGCAGCAGTTACTAGGTTGTGTATGTCTGTATGGGCATGTAAAAAAAGAGAAACTGCAAAACCATCACAAACGCAAAGACAAATGTCTCAAAGATAAATATATGTAGCATGATCTTAAAAAGTAAGACAGCCCTGTAGGAAACATTACCCAGAGCAAAAGACAAACCTGAGGTCAAAGCAAAACAGTCTTACTATGACCAGAGGGGAAAAAAAAATTCTTTGTAAACATCCTTGTAAATGAACAGAGTCACATTAAAGAAATACCTGTCTCCATTTTTCCTCTTTAAGGATTTCAGGTTAAGTGCAATTCTGTAAGTCAAAAGGCACTGCAATATATTTTAAGCCCCTGCATCACTCTTTTTCCTTTCAATTGGTGCAGATGCAAACTAAACTACTGAAAGGCCCACTCCAGCCACAGTCCAGTCTGTAGCAGGCTTACTTAAAGCTAATTCCAAGCATGCTTTAGCTGTGGTGAAAAGGAAGATCCTGCACATTCTTTTGTTTTGTTTTGATTGTTCAAGTGGCACTGCCTCTTGCAGCATCTGTATTAATATAGCACATCGAAATTACCACTGTGATTTAAGAGTGGTTCTCTCTGCATTCAAGAACACTATTCTGCTATCCAAGAATCTTGGCATTTTCTAATATATGCATATGAAACCAGTTGTTTTATAATATGACAAGATCCAAGGAAAACAAGCCACATCTTTTTAAACAAAATGGTGTTTTATAAAAAGCATTCCTATTTAACCAATAAGTTGCAAGCTTTAAAGAGAGAAACTCCACTGCTTGTAATAGTTGAAAGAATCCATGAATGTGTCTTGAAGTGGTGAAAAATTTTATTCTTTACTATGGAAACACAATAAAAGTCATAGAGTGAAGTTCTGGTCCAATGAATTCAACAGGAACATTACTGATACCAATAGGGATTTCACTCAGTCTGTGTCATCAGAGTCAAGGCCATAAAAATAGACTTTCAAGCAGAAAATACGATCAGTATTTTATTTCCACTTTAGATATCTTGGACAATACTGTGAGACATTAAAAAATTCTTTTTATTTTCAGGTTTCAAAATCAAACTAAGATGATCAGATTTTTAATCACATAAAATACAACGATTCTAACTCACCGATGTGAGGGCCTGCTCCATTTCCACTCAAACCAGTGAGATACAGGTGTGCAGTTCAATTAGAGCTTGTACTTGCACACCTTTGACTTGGATGCCACACTTTGCAGAATGAAGCAGATGTTCCCAACAACTACTTAAATTCACACTGGAAATTGATAAATCCCTGAAGTGTGTGAGGATTCCTGAAGATGAGATATCCAGCATTTCTTTACTTCAGTCCCTTCTTTTTTTCCACTATAACTTCAAAGGGTGGGATTTTCTGGTTGTATTGATGATACCTCTTTGCCTTCTATCTTAAATTTCATTTTAGTTTGAAGACGATATCACTTGCAAGGCAGCCACATCACTTCTGAGCATCTTCTTTATTATGTGTGTTAGTGACTTGAAGAAAAGATTATAGTAGCTCATAATCCTCTCATTGCTACTATAAGTTGTTGGATAACTTCCGATGTCATCTTTAGAGGCTTTGTGCCTCCATAACTCAAGAAATCAAAGACAAACATACCAAATCACAACACATACTTACTTCCTATTTGCATGGCAATAAGGTAGGCCATGTTCTGAACTCAGCAATACTATATTCGTCTAGCTAATTAAACATTGTTAATAAGCATAGCTGTCTTATAAGGGACTTCATGCTGTTAGCCCTGTGTTGCATAAGAAACATGAAATAGCCAAATGCTATATGACATTCATTGATTTGGTTGTTATCACTCATTTATAGTTCTTCTCAGTAAAATGACATTCACAGCTATAAAATTTAGGTCTGTGCACTTGGTTTATTGAGAATATAAATAGAAAGTTAAACACAGAAGAAGCTGAAGAAAAATTATCAGGGAGGAAGACGATTCTGGGTGGATTATCTTTATTTATGTTAAGACACTTAAAGACAGGATTAAAACAGGCAGTCAAAGAATGTGCACGGCTGCCAAACAAGTAAAATGGAATATCAGATCCATCTGGCATTCCCCATTCTGGGAAATAAATAGGAAGACCTATTAATTACTCTATTCACATTAAAAAGCCTATAAAGAATTAGCAGAAACCAAATTGTATAAAATGGGTTAAATGGACAGTATGTCACTGGACAAAAAAAAAAAGCTGCTGGATGTCTTGGTGTACTTTCTGAATGTACAAATGTAATAGATTATGTTCTTATTTTGCTGTCATAACATGATTTAACATTATACCGTTTAGGGAGAAATATTTTCTTTCTCAATTTCTGTTTTATTGCTGGGATAAAGATATGTCCTAGTTCTTTTACTTTGAAAACTGTTATGGTATTTATTATTATAAAAGGTTAAGAACTTAAATATATTTTTGTTGTGTTTTTCTTTAGAGATGTGAGGTGGCAGATGAAATATTACTTTATTGAACCCTCTGCCTTTGTCAAACAAAAATCAAATCATAACACTGAACTGAATTCCATGGCTGGGATTACCTGGTTTAACGAGGCTGCCCAGGGGAGTGGTGGAATCACCAGAAAACGTGGATATGGTGCTTATGAATATGGTTTAGGAGTGGGCTTGGTGGTGCTGTGTTAACTGTTGGACTCGATCTTAGAGTTCTTTTCCAACATGAACCATTATGTGATTTTACCTCTGCCAACATACGGCTTCCCACGGAGTTGGGGAAGTGAGGGGAAGAGATGGGAAGGCTGCATCAATGGGCCGAGATCAATGGAATGCAGTCCAACAAGGCCAAGTGCTGGGTCCTGCTCTTGGGTCACAACCACCCCATGCAGTGCTGCAGGCTGGGGGCAGAGTGCCTGGAAAGCAACCCAGTGGAAAAGGACCTGGGGGTGCTGGTCAACAGCAGCTGAGCATGAGCCAGCAGTGTGCCCAGGTGGCTGAGAAGGCGAATGGCATCCTGGCTTGGATCAGGAATAGTGTGGCCAGCAGGACCTCTGTACTCAGCACTGGTGAGGCCGCACCTCCAGTCCTATGTCCAGTTCTGGACCTCTCACTACAAGAAGGACATTGAGGTGCTGGAGCGAGTCCAGAGAAGGGCAATGAAGCTGGTGAAAGCTTTGGAGGGTAAGTCCTATGAGGAGTGGCTGTGGGAGCTGGGGGTTGTTTAGCCTGGAGAAAAGGAGGCTTAGAGCGGGCCTTGCTGCTCTCTACAACAACTTGAAAGGAGATTGTAGCAAGATGGGGATCAGTCTCTTTTTCCAGGCAATAAGAGACAGGACAAGAGAACATTGCCTCAAGCTACACCAGGGGTGGTTCTAGTTGGACATCAGGAGGAATTTCTTCACAGAAAGGGTGATTAGACATTGGAATGGGCTACCCAGGGAGGTGGTGGAGTCATCGTCCTGGAGATGTTTTAAGAAAAGACTGGATGTGGCACTTGGTGCCATGGCCTAGGTGACAGGGTGGTGTTTAGTCATAGGTTGAACTTGATGATCTCAGAAGTCTTTTCCAACCTAATTGATTCTGTGATTCTGGGAAGTGCCTCTCACTTTTCCCTTATCCTACAAAGTTCTCTTTCTCCATGTGTGGAAGGCATCCCACCTCCTGGCTTCATTCATCACTGTCCCGTACTTCCCTGCCAGAAGTGTGAGCGCGCTCAGACAGGGGCAATCTCGCTCCTTGGATGCGATGGCATTCCCGACACCAAAATGCAGGTATCTCCTGTCCATCAGGTTCGGGAAGAAGCGGAATTTCATGTTTGCTACCTTTTTCTGCCTGGTGAGCCAAGGTCACCGGCCGTGTCCCCGGAGTGACAAGTCAATTAAGTGTGGAATCGGCAAAAGATCAAATTCAATGAAACAAACAAAGCGCGTGACCCGAAACACCGTGCCCGTCTGCGGTGAGTGAAAGTTCTACTATGCCGGTAGCTTTTCCCTGGGGAGCACCGGGCAGCTAAAACCACTTCTCACGAGCCACCCCCTCCTGCATGGCCAATCCCAACGTGCCCGTTCCCGGTGTGGCCGGGGGACCAGGGGATGTGAATCCCGGCGACTCCCGAGCGCCCCGGCAGCTCCTGCGCTCCCCGAGGGCGGGCGGTGCCGCCACCGCCGCCAGGGGGCGCTACCCCATGGCCGCCCGCCCCTTCCTGCCCGGGCGGGAGCGGGAGGGCTTCCCGGCGTCCCCCGCGCCAGAGGACTACACCTCCCGGCGGGCACCGCGCCCCAAAAGGCCGCCGGCTCCACGTGACCTCCGGGCGGCCAATCGTGTGTGGTCCGCGGCCTTTACCCGCCCCCGCCCCGCCTCGCGGCGCGTCGGCGATCCGAGCGCTGTAAGATGGCGGCGGTGGAGCCGGTGAGTGCCGCGCTCCCTTCTCCCGCCCGCCTCCTCCTCGCCTTTCTCCCGCCGCATCCTCCTCTTTCTTCTCCTTCTTCTTCTCCTTCTCTTCCTCCTCCTCCTCCTTCTCGAGCCGCCGCGCCGCTGGCCGCGGCGGGCGCCTGGCGGAGCGGGCGGGTGGCCGGGGAGGCCGGCGAGGAGCGCACGCTCGCCGGGGCTGGGGCGGGGGAGGGGGCCGCGGGGCCGGGGCCGGGGCCGTGGCTGTGCCGGCACCGCCGCCCTGGTGCGGGGAGCGCGGTCGCGGCTCCGTGAGGGCCCGGCGGGAGCGGGTTGGGCGGCCCGGCGGCGCCCATTGTGTGTCGACCCCGCGGCCGCCCGGCCCGGCCGGCGCATGTGGCGCGGTGGGGGTGGCCATGTTGGTTCCCGCCGCTGCGGCCGTCCGGGAACCGCGGGGCGGCTCCTGCCAGAGCGGGAAGGGCCGGGTGCGCGGCACTCACAGGGCCCGAGGGGCCCCGCGGGGAGGGGACGAGCGGTCGGTCGGTCCCAGACGCGCTTCTGGGGCAGCCGGAGCGACAGCGTGGCTGCTGAGAGTGGGTAGACGGAATTGCCCTTTTCAGGCTGTGTCATCGTTCTGGATAAAAGTTATAATTTTATTCAAGTTTTTTTATATATATATATACACCTTTCATGATAATTAAGTAATTCCTTCTTTTTCCAGGTGTTAAATTATGGTCATGGTACTATGCTCCGTCTTACAAATGTTGCCCCCAGCCTGCGCTTCCATAATGAGCTGAAGCATCTGGAAGTGATCCAAGTGCAGTTGTTATTCTAATCCCACATGATTGTGTATCATGAGGAGTAGACAGCAGAAAGCTGGGTGTTAGTGTTTCAAGAAAACACAGCTAGGGAAGGCTGGTCTCTTGCTGCTGCACTTACCAGCTGTGGTTAAATAGCCAGTCTGCTCTTTGGAGATGCTTTGTATCATGTAGGCAGAAACTACTTCAGTTTGAAAATCACGGGGTTTAAATAAAGATTAACCTTACCTTTCTCTGTGAGGGACATTGGTCCTTCTCCTAATGGTTTTCGTCAGTGAACAAAAGAAAAAATTTCTACCCACAAGGAAGAGATTTAGGTTAGTCAACATTTATAAATTCCTTGGCAACAGTTCTGAACAGGAAGAATGTCAGTTATTAATACAGGAAGACAGACCACCAGCAACACCCGTCCCATGTTCTCCAGCCACAGTGTTACACTTATTTTGCCATCCAAAGGCCAGTCTTTCTGAGCTGTAGCCCATGTATCTGAAGATGAGAGCGTACTGTGAGTGCAGTCCTCTGTTATGGCTGTGGAACTCGGCAGGAATTGTGATAAATAATTTTTAATATTCATAGCCTCTAAAAATTGAAATTACTCTAAAGGCCTGGCTGTGTGGGGCTGTCTGCACCATGCTGCTGGCACAAGCCTGTCTTTGCACCATTTTCTCCACTGTTTGTACATCAGTGTTAAGCTGGACATGCAGGTAGATCGGGGCCCTAATTTAGCCAAAAGCAAACAATTGATCTTGCCACACTATTTCCTAGCAGGATTGATTTGCCAGGTCCAGCTCACCACGAGCAGTCATGCTAAGCCGGTAGAAGTGGAAGATGCGGCAGCACAACTGTTCAAGTAATGCAGTTGTTCAGTGTTCTGCTGTAGCTGAAGCATGTTTGACTTCGGGAGTCAGATATTGGCTGTGCTTGCTTACTTTCAAATTGAAGTAAATAATAAAGTTTTTGTTTATTGTCCTCTTAGGTGGCTCACTTCTCCTGCCTAAGGTTAAGGTTAGACTCGTGTAGTGACCGAGGTCAGAAGATGCACAATGTCACGGAAATGCTGTTGCTTTCCACTCGAACAATTAAATTGGGTGTGTGGTTAGGATTACCTCTTGATCATAGGGAAGCCTTTCTGTTCCTGACCTTCAAAATCTGGACATGAGTTTCTAGAAATGTCATCTGTGATGCTTCCCTGGTGTGAAAATGTGTTTTTTGGGAAATGCAAAATATGACTGAGTGTGGGTTTGTTTGGTTTGTTTTTTTTTTTTAAAGTAGGCTCCTACTAAAATCATTGCTTCTTACTTCCATGCTTTCAGATTGTTAAGAAGCTTGAAAAGTGCTTCAAACTCTTCACAAATATGAACTTGAGTTTAAAGTTGTGTAGAGAGTCCCATGGAAGCTGCTAAGAAAAAGATGATTATTCTAAGTAAATTCAGACCTACTGCACAGGGGTTTACTTCTCCACTGCAGGGAAGACTTAACCCTTTGCAACACTGACAGGTTAAAACTCATTTTTTTTCTCATGTGAACCAGATTTTTTCTCTTAAGAATATTCTAGGTTAATTTGTGAGAATATGCAGGAGTGTGTCCTGTTCAAGTGCTCTCACTGTAGCCTTTGAGGATTAAATGTGATCAGATAACGCTGTGCAAAAGTCAACAAAGTCAACAACAAAACCAGTAGTAATGCTTTAGTAAATAGTAGTTTGCCAAAGGTGACTTTAAATTGTAGCTGCCTGTAACTTTTTGGTGCATATGAATCTGATCCCTCATCATTCAAATTAGAAATGGGTGTCATGGTTCTTTTATTATATTTTTGTTTAATGGCAGTTATTGTTGTAAGTGCAATTCTTAGAAATTTAACTCTGCACTTTAGGATACAAGGGTGAAATTTCAGTTACCTAGAATTTGAAAAAATGCTTGTTTAAGCAGCTAATTATCAGTAGGTGGGACTCAAAACTTATTTTAAATGAAACTTATCTTAAGGGCTTACATAGTGGTGTAAGGCCTTGAAATTCTGGAAAGTTCAAAATAGCTCCTAAAATTCAAGGTAGGCTGAAAGGTATTTCTTTTGTGTTATTTGCAGACAGACAGCATGTAAGTTGAGTGTTCAACTTTAGACTTGCTCTTTTGCTGGGTGTTTCTGCTGTAATAGTCGATGACCTGCTGAGGTTGAAGTCAGTACAGCATTGAGCTGCAGCATTGTGAACACAGTTGCTTGCTCATTGCATTTTTCTGAAAAGATACAGGATAGATATGTCTGTCATGCAGTTTAATAATTGAGAATATCTGTTACAAGCTTTTGTAAATTTCTGTCTGAATACAAAGCTTCCTCTAAGAGGAGGAGTATGTTGGACAACTTAAATCTTTTGAGATAAATATTTTTTAAAAGCAATTTTGAAAAGTTACATTTCACACAGCATATAAAATACCAAGCTTATTTCAAGGTAATGCATAAAAATAGCATATGAGACGGAGCTGTGTTTCATTTACCAGTACTGCCTGCAGGTGTGGAGGTACATGGGAAACTTTGAGAAAATGTGCTCTGTAAAGTAAAGGTTAGTTTGAATTTTGAGGGGACAGAGGGGAGAATCAAATAAGGGATTTGGTAGAGAGCTGGCATTGAGGAAGAAAAGTGCAGACTTTAAAAGTGAATTAATGCGACTTTCTCCTTAAATAAATTTTTCTTTCACTTTTGAAATATTCTAAAGTCAAGGCTAAACCTGAGTTTAGAAACTGTTTTTAGCTTACAACAGTCCTCATTTCTTGAAGTTCGAAAGCCTCTTGCTCTATAAAATGTTCACGTTATGAAGGTAGCAAGTGTGTGATCTACAGATTTAAGGGTACTGTGTAATATAAATGTCTTGTTAGCTGCCTGAAAGTGGCAGCTTGATTCTATATAGTGGATGGAAGCCAGAAAAATTTTAACTGTTTAAAAGTCCTTTTTTTCCCCTAAATGCACGGAGCAGTTGTTTAAATAAATGATTTTTTAAACAGTAGTCTGTCTGTCTCGAGCTCAGTGCTGTTTATCAAAGTAGCTTGTGTGTATTGCATCCTTTACAAGCATCAGGCATACCAGTAGTGTGTCCAGCACTTTCTGTTTGAAGACTGACCTCTTGACCATTGACATTATATGTTGTTTTAAATTCTTTTCTGAAGATTGAATGTGTTCTAATTTTTCATCTGATAGAGAATTCTATGCTTACTTGTACCAGTGACTCAGTACACTCATGGAAATTTGGAGTGGTTTTGTGTAGAGGTGTGTGGGGAGATTAGAGGTTTTTTGTCCTTTGAGTCATCTGAACTGTTCTCCTCAGTGTTTTGGGAAGTTTTTGTTTCCTTGTTAGAGTGCCTTAGAACTAACAAAATGTTAGATGTGGAAAGTCATCCCATGGATAGATTTTATGTTCCAGTAGCAAAGGCAGCAGCAGAGTGCTGACTGGTGTGAGGGGTGTTAGCACAAGGGCAGCTTGCTTGGGCAGCTACAAAATCACAAAGATATTGAAGTGTTTTGATGTTCCTTGTAACTTGTTTGATAATGCTAGTCGGGAGGTTGTGGGGTAAATGGATATGTTCAAGTGTATGTAACCCATTTTTCAGAAGTCAAAAGGGCTATAAATATCCTTTGTATCTTTTAAAGCTGAGGTGATGATTAGTATAAAACCTCTGACTTTTTCTCTTGAACCTTTTGTTCCTGTCCTCGTGTACAGGTGTTGCACTTCAGTTGTAATTTGAGGGGATGTCACTCAGTTAAACTCACGTTCTAACGTTTGTGTTCTTCCTAAAAATCTGTGGTGTTCTAAATGATGCTATATGCAGTTAGGATAGTCGCTCTGTATTAGGCCTTGTTATGTCACATCTAGGAATCTTTTCTCTGTCCTGGTGTCTGGAAGTCTACTTCACACTGTTAAATTGGTAACAGGTGCCTGTTAGTACCACTTTTCCAGTTGCTCTTACACTACCTGTGGTTTTTATCGCTGTATGCTCATTCCTCAGAGTTGCATATCAGATTGTCGCTTGGCTTGTTTTCTTACAGAACACAATACTTGCTTCTTGGGTGGGCTTTAATCCTTTTTGTTCTGTCCAGAATATTTTTAAATAAATAGCTCTTGATTTTGGGTCTTTTGAATTGTTATCCCGACTGTAGCATAGCAGCAGTTATGTGCAAGAAGCAGAAGAACCAGGAGACAGTCGACATGTTTTTCCCTATACATCAGATAACTGGCACATACAGGTTTCTCGTTCTGTTGTAAACCCTAAATGAGAAGGTGAAAACTCTGGAATGTGACTTGTTTTGGTTTAGCGCAAGAAACCTTTGGAAGCCTTTTCCACTTATGAATTCTCTTCGCCTTCACCAAAAGTGCATAATTGTCGAGGACCAGTGCTGAGTTACATCCTTTTAGGCAATAAACGTTGCACTCCCTCAACTGGTCTTGCTGAACAACTTCCGTAGACAATTAATGACACAAACGTGGTCTGGGCAGCATCTGAAAACCCTTAGTAAAACCCAGTCAAGCTTGTTGTTCTCTTCAATAGACAAACCTGATGAGGCAGTTTTTACTGTAAATGCTATTTGTTTCCTGTCCTGGTGACATGCACACCTTCCTTTGATATGTTGGTCATTATGTGCTGTGGAGAAAGAGTAAATAGCACCAATTAAATCTGCAAGTGTCAGAATCCAAGTAATGTGCAGATACAGTCATTAAATGCTGAGTAGGCAGATGTTTTGTGGACTTTTGCAAGCTGATTCCTACATCAAAAACCATGTGGGTAGTGAATAAATGTCACTTTTAATTATGTGCTGTCCTGTGTATGAGAAGTGGGATTGGCCATATGAAGCTTTCCAGTTTATCTGGTAATACTACCCTATTTTATGACATACATTTTAAAAGCAGCAAACCAAATGGTTACTTAGTTTAGTTCTAGATGCAAAGTCGATTTTAGGTTAAAGAATGCATTAGTTGTGAGCAATAGTCAAGTATTAAGAAGGATTTTAAATTTAGTAGACCAGAAACTACTGGTGGAGTCAATCTGACTTCAGGTTAATAGTGTTGCAATTTTAAGGTTTCAAGGTGTGAATTGGTAAAATGTGAACAGTGTAACATTAATTCATGTAGTATTTATAGAATAGAATTCTAGATAATTTCCTGTAGAATTTCTTGGATACCAGGGATGGACTTTGAATGACAATTAGTAAACTTACATACTTCCTATTTGACTAATAATGAAAAGTGCTTTCATATACAAACACTTCAGTTTCATAGTCAGAAGAGTGAGATAAATGTAAGATGAAAAAATAGGAGCTGATAACGATTAACCAGCCAAAAATTAAAATGTTTCTTTTTGTTTTCCTTGATGGCTGTGGGAAATATAAGGAAGTGAAAACCACCTGCTTTAGGCTTCTGTCTGAGACCAGCCACAAAACTGTTTTGTGATAAAAAGCTCTACTTCCAACTTTATACCTGGCACATAGAACTGTACCTATCCTTGATGGGACAGCGTGGTGTTTAAAAAAAAAAAAGTTTAATCTGGCTGGGTTAGTTTTTGAGGGGAGTGGCACAGTCCTGAGTCAAGGTCATAGTTAGCTAGGCCTTGGAGGTGAGCTGTCACGTTCTGTTTTTGGACAGGAGCTTGAAATAATGGTTAGTCCGAGTTTCATTAATGCTTTGTAGCTTTCTAAAGGGACTTGTTATTGTTGTGGCTTAACTAAAATGTGCCGAGTCAGATATCTTTCATTTGTAGTTGTGCAGAGGGGGACTGTTGGTGTACTAGGCAGGTATGGAGGCTCATTGGTTTGTTTGTTTTTTAACTGGACGTGCTACCTTAATCCTTTTGGATATTGTCTTGCATTGGAAGTTATGAAACAGCATAGCTCTGCATGTCCTCAATGGCTTCGTATTGATTGTTTCAGTTTATAGTTATGACACTTCTGGAAGAGTGACAGGTAGACTTCGGTATTAGTTCTTTGTATATTGAAAGCTAGTTGCTGAGCAAACGTGAATGAGATTCTCAACTGAAATTATTTTTGGAAGATAGACTCACTCTTGCTGAATGCAGACTATTTGTAAAAATTTTAGTGTAATAGCTCTTGTAGATGAGTTGTAAATATTAGATATCACAACTGCAGAGTATTGTGAATGAAAGCAAGCTTTAGCACAAAACTTAGTGCTATTCCAAAATATCAACAAGATTTTTCTTGTATGGTCACTGTATTTGCACATGTAATTTTTCTGAATCTTCTAGTTAGAAGGGGCAACAAATTTTAGTTGTCTGTACTTGGCTTTTTGTAATTCAACATAGATGATAAATTGAATGAGGAAATATTGCAGTGCCTCCTTGATGTATTCTGCAGCTGGTTGTGTGTAGTTAAAGATGTATGTTTGATACCATCAAGGTAAACATGAATGGGGGTAACACTAGAAATTTTATTCTAGGTAGAATTTGAAGAACATAGTAAGTTTTTTGAAGATCTGTTTAGCTTTTTATAGTATTACACTGGAGGAGATATGACAGATTGTTCAACACTGTTTTTCCATGGGTTTGTTAGTGATGATCCCTTTGGATAATCTTCAGAAAGCATTTAGTTTTATTAGGAGGCAGGAATTTGCCCCTTGTACTGTATAAATCAAAGCACTGGCCTAGTGCTCCTGTTAGGCCTTCACACTTCAGTCTCTTTGCTGTGGACAGGGGTGCATGTGAAAGTATTTGAAATGTGATGTAAACCAGCTTTTGAACTGAGGTGTTTTTCTAGGTGAGCTGTTAAACTAAAGCATACTTGATTATTTTCAACCATAAAGGAGTAGCTTCTCTGATGTAAAACATATCGTGGTTAATAATGCTAACTATATTGATAATGAAAAGAAAATCCCTGTTAAGCCAGATCTTTAAGTGTTATCAGAAGAGCTTGCCAGCTGGGTCTGTGAAGATTGAACAGTGTTATCACTTCCAATCCATTCCACTTTTTTCAGCAGCTTTGGTGTGATGATAAACTGAGTTGTGTGGAAGCCTGGAGTAAACTGTTCCATTAATTAAATGACTTACCATTACTTAATCCACCCCTGTTAATTTGTTCTCTTAAGACCACAGAGTTTAAATTACTTCTTAAATACTACTTTTGCACTGCCGCATTTAGAAATGTCCGGAGTCTTTGAGTCTGTAGTTAGCTTTTGTTTGTATTACTGAAGTGGTTTTTCTTTCATGGGGTCAGCTGTATAGGCATTTTTGTGTTAGCTGTAGGGAATGAGCTATAGTCATCATTCCATGTTTCTGTGATTTTTCTAGCATGGATTGCCAGATTAGGGAGAGACGGTGGTAACTGGCAGGGACACTTGACCTCACAATAAACCTTTGTATTCCCTGATTTGAAGGAATGGCATTAGAATTTCAAACCTGACACAGTGGCTTCTCGAACTGAATGATGAACATGAGAGAGTTTGCATACAAAGAGAATATATTTTACTATTTTGTGTTTAAGTATCTTTAACATTTCTATCGCTGTTTCTAGACATTTGAAAAAATAACATTTGGAATCAGTCTAATCTGTGCTAAATCAGTAATTACATTTATTTCAGTTTGAAATTTGAGAACCTATGCATGTTTAAATTCTGCTGTTTGGTTGGTGAAGATGTTGCAAATACAAAGATAACTACTAACTGGCTTGGCTTCTATCTGCTTGCAATAGTGGATTTCAGACCTCAGAAAAGCAGGTCTGTCTTCTACTTGTCTTACGTTTTTCTAAATAACAGGGTCTGTATACCTGTTTCCAATAATGCTTTGTCAGAAACTAATTAAAATTAATTTTCCTTCTGAAATTATTACTCTCTAAATTTATTTTAGGTGTGCATATTCTAGATAATATAGTATATTTTATATTTCTGAAGTAACTCTCAAGACTGTTTCAAAATGACACAAGTATGTAAAGTGAACCATTCTGAAAACAAATGACATAGGAAGCAAATCACCGAACAGCAAAATGTGAATTCCTGCAGTTAGTATTTATTGTAGGGCCTATTCAGATGTTGAAGAATAAAGGGATACAAATTGTGCTTCCATGATGTGATTTAGGCCCTCTAATCAGAATTAATTGTAGGAACTCTTACCTTCAGCCTTCTTAAAGTTACTTCAAAGAACAAAATCACCTCAATAAAAATTGAGAAGGAATGTATTAATAACTCCTTTCTTCAAACAGGAAACCACTCCCAACCCACCTCAACCTGCAGAAGAGGAGAAAACCGAGCCAGCACCTAGTCAGGAGGTTGCCAGCCCTGAACAGTATATTAAACATCCACTACAAAACAGGTAAATAGTACAGAAGCATGATTGTAGTTTTGCCAAAGACAGAAAAATGCCTGTGGCTTTGCAGTTCTTGTTTACCTTGCATTTTCTAGCAGTATTTTGACAGTTCTTGGGGAGTTTTTTTGAGGATTTTTGCAATGAGGTTGCAGATTAAATAGAATCTGATCCAATTGTTAATATTCAGAGTCTTTTCAGATAGTGCAGTTAGAGAAGGTGAAAGTCTTCGCAAATTTTCAAAATGCAGCCAGGTACTTGGAAAGAGCATGGCTTTGCTTTTAGTTGGAGATGAGCAGAGCTTTTGTTGCTTTTGTCTGGTGTGTTTTAATAGGCTGACACTGAGCTGAAGTTGCTGTCCAGCAGAACTGGAAAGCCTTGCCTTATACTTGGGTAAATTAAGGTGCCAGTGGTAAAAACTTGTAGTTAAAATTATAGTTAAAAGTTAGTGAAAAATCCAAGCCTTCCTACAGCTTCAAAGAGACCAGCTAGGAAGTAATTTTCTCCAAATCAGCTGAAGAGTTAATGTGGGATGCTCAGTACTTTGTGTTAGTAGGTAGGCACTGCTCCAAAGTGAACCTTGTGCCAAGTGACACCTTACTCTTTTCCTAAGTTTTGAGTAAGTGTGGAAAACCATGCTACCCTGTAGTGCTATGCTGCATGCATCCCATTTTCCTTGTTGTCTTTCAGCTTCCATCCTTCCACTGTTTCCTCAAAACGCCTTGAATAAATTGGTGCTGACACTCCTTTACAAGTGGTAGTGAGGCTATTACTGGAAAGGAGTAAACTTGTAAAACAAGATTTGGAACATCAGGAAGGGTCAGTTGATTGATCAATAGATTCATATCTGGTAACCTAAAGTTTTTTTCTGTGAGAAGATAAATCTACTCTAGTGCAAACCTGAGTGATTTCAACACTATTGAAACGATTGGAGTGAAAAATAAACCTGTTTAATTAAATGCTTCATCGGGTATTCTGTTCCAGCTTTTTAAATGATGCATTTTAAATCCAGAAAGAGAATCTTTATGTGAAAGGTTTGATTTATAATGTGTTGAGATTTGTACTCAGTAGAGATGATTTTTTTCATTTAGTCTTGTCTTTATATATGCTGATTTTAGAACTTGAAACAATAAACTTGTGGGGGTTTAAGAATGTTGCCGTTAGTAAGTTAAGGCAGCTTCCCTTTTAAAATGTATGCTTTCTTTTATGTGCATGTATAGCTTTGGAGTGATATAACTAGCTTATGTAACCTCTACAAGGAAATTACTGGACAGGGAACTGTGCTGCTGGTTTTATTAGTTGTTGTTTTAGACCGTAATCAGTTATTTGCGGTAGGGGACTGCAGTTTAGTAGTGACTGCAAGGAGAAATGGAACGTGTGAAGTTTAGAGTCTTAGTAAAGTTCCAAAAATATTTAAAATGTTTACCTAAAGGGATTGATCAAATCTGCCATGATTCTTGTAATGGGAACACAAATATCGTTATCTGTAAAGTATTTGAGAACAGAATATATCATGTAGCTTATTGATGAAAGCTGACCTCTGTGCTGATTAATATCTTAAGGTTTGCAATTAGTTTGGATATAACAATACTAATTATTATATTTTTTTATATACTTTATTTTCTTTTAGATGGGCACTCTGGTTTTTTAAAAATGACAAGAGCAAAACTTGGCAAGCAAATCTTCGTCTTATCTCAAAGTTTGATACTGTTGAAGACTTTTGGGCGTAAGTAAAAATTTTTCAATCTGCATGGTAATTCTGGGATTTGTTGGCAGAGTTTATGTCAAAGTCAAAAAAGCCATTAAGTACTCCATTAACCACAAATTTTTTGGGTGTAATGTGAAATATTTGCAAAATTGAAGGTGAAGTCTATGCCTTGTGGTAGAATGTCACCTTTGAAGAGAATGTCAGTGGAAAAGTTGTTCACAGTTTCAATGCACGTTGTCTTGCTGTAACACTGCTTATATTCATATGTACATGACACATGTAGAAAATCTTATTTGTGCAGTAGCTATCTCATAGAAGCATGGACTTGTAAATTCTGATTTTCACTTCCTTGCCCCTACATTTTCCCCCTTGACTAAATTCTCGGGCTGCTGTCTCTCTGCACATGTTCAAGGGTACCTGAATCTTGAGCAGAGTACTTGAGATTCATGCAGATTAATGGCATCCCTAAAAGAAGTGTGTTAGAGGTTACAGAAGAAATTACCTTCATTCTAATTTGAAGGTCTGTGAAAGAATTTAGGCTTCCAAAGCCTTTGAAGTAGGCCCATACTTTCTGAACAGTGGCTTCAGTCAGATTTGGGTGATTGGCTTGAAAGATTTTGCCTGCCATAATGATGAAAATGTAGAGAAAATGCAAGTGGCATGAAATTGAGGGTGAAAAAAAGCACTGTTGCTTTCTTAGTGTTTCATGCTACATTGAGTGGTAGGGTTTTTAAAGTTTTTGTCGCATACTTTTTTTGGATGTGATCAGCAAGGAAGAGACATGGTGCCTTAGCAGAATAAGATGACTAATTAGCACAAATAGAGAAGAAAAATGCTTCTACATTTTCAGGAACTTCATCAGTGTAGTTGTCACAGGGAGGGGAATGAGATTCTGGGCTCGTAACCAGCTTTCCCATTCCTACTCTGGGAGTGATTAATGGTTGAGTGAACCGTAGTTTGCAGACTTGTGGTATGTGATGTGAGCTTTAAACAAATTTAGCTGCCCTATTAAAGTTGGTTAAGGGTAAGTTTTTAAGCTCCTATAACCAAGAATGTTTGGGTAATGAAAAGAAGTGCTTAATGGAGATATCTACAGTGAGGGTGTAAAATCGGTCAGAAGCAACTGAGAAGTTAAACCTCCTTTGTGGTTGGAGTGAGGAATAGGTGTGTTCTTCTGGGAAGAACATGTTATGGTCAAGATACACATTTACCAGCTTGCTTCTTTTAAGTTTATTGGCATTGTAAATTCCTGTGCCTGATTTCTCATTGTTAGAACATCACACTAATTAATTTTCTTTTTGATGCTGAACTGTGCCTGAATGTTAGTCTTGGGCTACAGGTTGCTGTAATATGTGCAGGCAGAAGGGAACAAAAGTAATCTCTCTCCTTGCTAGAGGAGGAGACAGTATGTACTCCTTAGAATGTTTTTCTCTGAATTGCACAGTTGTAAATTTAATTCTGAATATAAATTTTGTTTTGTTGTCAGTCATCTGTTCTTGCCTTTTGAGTCCTTAATTCAAACTATCAGACCTAGAACATTTAAACCTGGAGTACTGTATTAAATTCCTAAATCTTTGTTCACAAAGCCTAGCCATGATGATGACTGTATTAAATACAAAGTCGATTACTTCTCTTTAAAAACATTCTCTGCAGTGAGATTAGCTTTAGAAATATAAACAATTATTCCATGTATGTATACGTCCAGAATACACATGTATGCAGGACTTGTTGCCGTGAAAGCTCAGTGAGTTACATTCCTAATAACTTTGTTAGAATTAGATTTAGAAGAGGCATTGGTATAAGAACCCCACAAGTGTTCATAAACTGGCTTCCATTCTGCTGCTTTAAGACCAGAGCATCTTAAAGCAAGTGCTTTTATACTGTTGAAAAATATTTAAGAAGTAGGATTGCTTTTGAAATAACTTAATTGCTCTTTAATTTTTGGGTCTTGTTTGGTCATATGTCTTAGATTCTTTAAGAATTTTGTACTGTAAAATGATGCTTAGTTTTTAATCCCACTTTTTTCCCTCCAATAGTTTATACAACCATATCCAGCTCTCTAGTAATTTAATGCCTGGCTGTGACTACTCGCTCTTTAAGGTATGCTTGCTAACCTTTTTTTTTTTTTTCAGTTATGGATGTTTATGGATGGTTTCCTGAGAAAGCAAGATACTGTCCAGATATTTTACTTAAGACATTTAGGAACATGGTTGGGAGTGTTCTAAAGGTGTTAATTTTTTTTAGAAAGTCCCAATTATGTGCTGTCTGAAAATCAGGCTGTCGCTGACTTCTGAAAATACGAGTACTTGCTTTAACACTCAGACAGTACGTTTTAATGTTACTGTTTGTCTCCATTCTACATTTGAGATTTGTGCAAATAATTGTGTAAATTTTTATAATATGAAAGGTTTTCCAGCTCTGTCACTTGATGTGAAATGAGTTAAAATGTCTACGGGAGGCAGCAATGTTTTCCAGTATTCTTTACGGATTCTACTAGCCAAGTGGACAAGGCTCCTATTAATTTTCATGCTGCCAATTAAATGCTGTGTTACTTGTGTATGAAATAGAAAATTGTGCTCAACATGGACATGTAAAGCATGCTGAGGAAGTGCCCAAACTGGTGAATAGAAAGTGCTTATGGGAAAGGGCACATGAAATCGTGCCTCAGCTGGAGTGGAGGATCCGAATTGGAGCTCTAAGTTAAATCCTTACCTCTTGGAAGTGCTTCTAACATACAGCTTCCTTTCTGGATTCAAATATCTAAATAGTCCCTGAAGTACTGGTGCCTGGTTCCTCCTTTGCTCATAAAGCCCAGCAATGGGCTGGGACTCCTCAGCAAACCGTACATTGTTTGTAAACCCCAGCAGCTTTAGATAGTGAAGAGGTGCTCATGCTTGGGTTTAGGAAGGTAATGATATTCTAAGTGACTGAAATACCTTACTAGAATTTTTGAGAAGCTGTAGACCCTTTAGAGGGTAGGATATCTATGGATCATACTTGTATTTTTCGCATGAATGTTAAATTTGTGTTTTAAGTACATGTATCTATCCTGTGTTTGCTTATCATCAAGCAGTAAAACCTTAAATATATAACTGAAACAGGTATAAATTGGCAACTGTTGCAGGCTCACCAGCCATCTCTTACTGTTGTCCTTCAGTTGTGACCTCCTAAGAGTGCCTCTTAAAGGTGATGAAGTAGTTTAAGATCTGCAGCTGCCAGTGAGCGTGTTATATTTAAAGTGAGCTGACACCACTCCACATCCTGCATGTTGAACACTTTTTGTTTTCAGCCTAAGTTCCGTAGTACAGTTCTCTTATTGGACAGTTCTTAACCAAATTCCTTTGTCTAGACAATTACTTAGTTTTTGAATGACCTTCTGAAGTGCAACATAGCTGGTGGATCAGCACATCCAAAGTCATTTAATTCAGTGCAGGGCCATTGGTAAAATGTGAATCAGAACTTGCTTTGAAATAATGTGTTGATTTTTTTCTTTTTTTCTTTTTTTTTTTTGTCCTGACAATGAAAACCCTTATTCTCACCTTGTGTGTGAAGAAGGTCAGTGAGGTAGACTGCCAAAGGTGTCTGTTTCAGTGAAATAGTCTGTATGCATAAGTGAAGCGCTTGGCTGACATTGCACTGAGTCCAAAGCATAAAATAAGGACTGCAGATAAAATTAGCAGCTACATTCTAGTTTCGTGCAGGACAAAGTGGGTGGTTGACTTTGCCTGTTGCCTCAGGTTTTTTTAATGTAATATGTAGCTAAGACTTGCCTGGGCTGTGAGTCTTCTGTAGAAATAAAGATTAATTAGAGAAAGTGTACTTGTTGAGCTGTTTTGGAGCTTTGGTATTGTTGTGAGACAGTGTTTAATGATCTTAAACTATAAATTTTTTTCTTAACTTACTATTTCAGCTGTCATTGGCCTTTTGGTTATTCTATAGGAAAAATACAGACTGAGTCTAATATAACTTCTGGCCATTTTTTGCAGGATGGGATTGAACCCATGTGGGAAGATGAAAAAAACAAGCGAGGAGGGCGATGGCTAATTACACTAAACAAACAGCAGAGACGAAGTGACCTTGATCGCTTCTGGCTAGAGACAGTAAGCACTATGGCCTGACAACTGTTGCAGCTGAGGAGTCTTGTGTTTGCATTAAAATATTTTTAACTGGTTTGATCTTTGTGTGCCACACTAATCTTCTAAACTTCTTGTCAGCAGTGTCCTGTAAGTTTTGATTGACAGGCTGTATTTGAAACATGATTTTTCAATAGTGATCCTTAATGTAGTTGTATTCTGTTCAATACTTCATTGTAACAGGCAGAGAGATCTCTGCAGGGCAGATTAATCTTTTCCTGTGGAATGTACAGAACAGCTGTTGAGCTACTGTGAAAATACTACGTTGTCTTGAGTGTAACTTGCAGATTCAACTGCTGGAATATAAAAATTTGCTTTACAAATACTTCTGGAAAAATGAATAGTTCTCAGGTTTTGGCCTTGCTGAAACAAGGGACTTTGATTTATTTTTTTCTTCCTGTTTTTATCTTAACACCAGGGCAGGCAAGTAATAGTATGTTCATCCTGTATGTACACTATAAATATGTCTTCTATTGCTGTTCTCTCTTAGGAATAGATTTAACTGAATGGTAAATATATTTCTAGAGATTATGTGGGTTGCATTAAATGTGTTGTAGAAAAGGATATGACTGTATTGTTTAGGAACTGACTCAGAAGAGCCTAAAACAGTCTAGTGTGATCTAGGTTTAGAATCATGGATTGTAGACAGGACAACAAAAGCAGTCTTAGCAAATCTCTGATCTTTTTTCCTTGCTTGTGTGAGAGGCAAGAAGTATTGTGTCCCTTCAATAGAGAGAAATGGCTTTCAGAATGAAAGCAGAGGTATCAAAAACACCTGAACTTTCAGGATCTTTCTAGTCCCTGTAGTTGTGGTTTGCAGAGAGGATTGGGAGCATTACGCTACTAGGCTGTGTGACTGCACATGAGTAAATTAACATCTTACAGTGTGCATTTGGCCTACACACGTGTATGAGTCCTGATTCCTGCCAGCCATTACATGTGGCTTGGAAACATGCAGGTGGTCTGTGTAGACTTAGGGTTAGAGGGCTCTGATTTTTGTTTAGCAGCAAGCAATGGCACAGAGCCTAAATACCCGGGTGACTGATATGTGCTCCAAAGCAACCCTTGTCACTTCTAATTCCAGTAATTATATGTAACCAATTTTCTCCAATAAAAACCAAAGCCTTTATAACTCTCATTTGGAACAAATTTTTTTTGTAATACAATGATCTTAACTGTAAATTAAACTTGAGTTGAGAAGACTTTTTTCCCCTGTTGTGCAGCATTCATGAAGAGTGTACCTGACTAGTGTTTATTGAGCATAGTAGTCATCTTTGCTTATGTGTGTACTAAGGCTGTTGATCAATATTTTGCATGTTTGTGTGTGGTTTAATCTTAGCCATTTATGGCTTGCATTACTCATCGAGTGCGTGCAGCCTGCGGTTGGGTGTAACATTTAAAGCACAAGTAGTTATACCTGATTTATTCATTAGCACACTTTGTCCTTTTTGTATTTCCTCGATGAGGCCAACCCTTGTAGGTCTCATGGGTACTGGAAGACCTGCTTTGTTTGAAAAATTGCAAATGTGTTGAATTTCCAAATGTTATAAGTGATTCTGGAAAACTGATGTAATAGCACTGTATTTAATGTACTGTGCAAGTGAATTAAACAAGCGTTCATTTGGAGATTGTGTACTTCAGTGTGTAGAAGGATTTTTAATTCAGCATAGACTAGATGAATCTGTCTCAAAGACAAGAAACTATAAGTTTTGATTATCTGTATTGCTTGTTTTATAGGTTGCAAGTTGAAGATTTTAAATATCACTTTGACAATTAGCATATTGCATGGGGCTGTGACCCCCCTCAGTATGATGTTCCTGAAGTAAAATACCTCTGCCAGTTCCAAACTTCACCATTAGAAGCCTGTTGGGAAGAATCTTGTGTTACTTGTACACTTGTATTGGTGCACTTGCATTGCACACTGTTCAGGAGCACTGATGCCCACTGTAGAGTTTATGGAAACACTGAAACTTCCTGACTGTGTTGCTGGAAGTAGCACTTCATTGAATAGCGCTTCTCATCTGACTGCAGTGCGATTTACCTCTGCATTGATAGACTTCAGCATTGAAGTTAAACCTTACATGGCTGATATTATGCAAATAGTTCTTCACAGGTACTTCCTAGGTAATGGATGGAAATAAAATTTCAGATTTGTCTACCTATGTTAAATGTACTGTAGAAAGAATATATTCCTTTAATTCTTACCTTGTTTTGGATTGGGAGTATGTGGAGGGAGGCAGCACTGTGTAAATGATCAGTTGTGTCAGAACTCGTACCTGGTGGGACAGGAGGAGGAATGGAAAATTCAGAATCGGTGGAAGATGTCCTACTACACCTGGGTTGATGTTCACTTGTAACATTTGGAACTTCAAGAAGATACTGCAATAAACAGAAAATGATTGCTATACGGCAAGTGACTGTAGGCAGTAAAGTGTAGCATTCCTCAGTTCTTGATGTGTACACTGAGTGTTTGCCTATGGAGCAGGATTCTGACTCTGAACTACTGCTTTGTTTTCTAGCTGCTGTGCCTTATTGGGGAGTCGTTTGATGACTACAGTGATGATGTATGTGGTGCTGTTGTTAACGTTAGAACTAAGGGTGATAAAATAGCAATATGGACAACTGAATGTGAAAACAGGGATGCAGTTACACATATAGGGTAAGTAATGTGATTGGTGTCTTGAATATATGAAGTGTAACCATTCATTTAAAGCCAGCTAACTTAATAGAGAATGCACTTCAGGAAAATGTAACCTGTGCAGAGCTGTATCCCAAGTTTAAGTAATTCTGTGCCAAATCTGTGGTATGGTGTAGTTTTTTATATGGGCATGTGCTAGTAACTACTTTGTACTGCTGCACTGCCTTCATTGTAGATTAGAAATAATGAACAATTCAACACAAATCTTGGCAGAAGTTCTCATTTGTTGCACTTAATACCTGTAGATAATGTGGGTTCTGTTGCAGTGTGCCAGTTTGTAAAGGTGGGAAGTAAGTAACAGTAGAGCAAGGTAAGTTGTGTTGATCATCAGCTGTCATATTGCCATGACTCAGGACAGGAGTGGCCCTTAGTGTCTTGTACCCCACTCACTCTATGCTAAGGAACAGCGTGTGTGTCTAAGGGAGGTACTGCTGCTTCCTTCTCTTAAGACATAAGGTCCAAGCTGATTTTTCTTAAAGCTGCTGTTGATTTCTTAAAGCTTCTGTTGAGTAGCTGATCATGGCCAGTACCATGGGGTGGCTGCTTTCTATCAGTAGTTAAAGCAAAGACAGCCACTCTCCGCAATGGAGTTGTGATTGTTGATTAAAACTGACTGTTTCAGGGAATTGCTGTTTTATTTGGCTCAGGTGACTTTATCATCTCAGTAGTTCTGGAATCCTGGACCATGGCTTATGCATGGCTATTTTGTTTCTGTATGTGGGAATACAGCTTGCTGATAATAATGATACTCATATGAGAGCAGTAGAATCCTTGCGTTCTACATTTATGTAAGCCTGTTAATTTTTTGCAAGGGCTTATTCTATTATATATGGTAAGTCATTTTACAAAACTGTAAGGGGGTTTTAGATGCAATACGCTAGAAAAATCATATTTCAAGTCCTTTATTCACGTCTGAGAAACTGTTTCTAAGTAGGCAACTCTTTTTGATGGTGTCAGCTTATGTTAAAAGCAGGTGTCCTGATACTAATTCCTTCCTAAGGACTTTGCTTAAACTGTTGTTCTGTTGTGTTTTTTTTGTTTTGTTTTGTTTTTTTCCTCCAGGAGGGTATACAAGGAAAGATTAGGACTTCCTCCAAAGATAGTGATTGGTTATCAGTCCCATGCAGACACAGCTACTAAGAGCGGCTCCACCACTAAAAATAGGTTTGTTGTTTAAGACGACACCTTCTGAGTATTCTTTCATAGGAGACTGCGTCAAGCAATCGAGATTGGGAGCTGAACCAAAGCCTCTTCAAAAGCAGAGTGGACTACATTTAAATTTGATTTCCATCTAAATGTTGCTAAGATTTGTGAGAAGTCTCATTCGCCTTTGTCTTGTACTTCTGTGTTCAATTCTTCTATTTTGGCTGAAGTAACCATTACCAATCAGAATTTTAGTACACTTCACCCCCCAAATCCATAAATGTGTTTCTGGCCCACTCTGTATTAGCTTGGTAGAAACATTACTATTACAAAAAAATTATTTGTTTATCCACAGTATTCAGAAAAGAAGTTGCATTTCTGTACCTGCGGGAAATTACTCTGTTCTACATTTGCATTGTATGCAGTAACATTTTGCTGGTTTGGAAAAGAGTATGGTGCATACAGTTTTCTAGCAATTTTTTTATACAGCATCATCTTTGCTGTAACCTATGCTGATGGCTGCTAGATTAATTTATTTGTTTTCCCTATTTGATAACATTAGTGATATTTTGATTTCAGTTGTTTTTGCTCATGTAACACTTGGTGAAGAATCTGGGAATATGACAAAGGTGGAATAAACATTAATTTTGTGCATTCTTTGGTAATTTTTTGGTTTTTTTGTAACATCAAAGCTTTGCTACGAACTTATGCATTTCAGTCAAATCAGTGATCTGTTTGTGTGATTTCCTAAACATAAATGTGGATTTTTTTTTTATGTAACACCGTAATTTACATTCCTTACTAGAAATAGTATGTCTGTTTTTGTATCTTATGCTGTATTTTAACACTTTGTATTACTTAGGTTATTTTGCTTTGGTTAAAATGGCTCAAGTAGAAAAGCGGTCCCATTCATATTAAGACAGTGTACAAAACTGTAAATAAAATGTGTACAGTGAATTGTCTTTTAGACAACTAGATTTGTCCTTTTATTTCTCCATCTATACAGCAAGTATTTGTACCTCTTGTGACAAGGCAGTCTCTACTGTGGCTTCTTTTGTAGTAGTGTCTTCCAAGAAAGGTAAAGTCTGGAGCTATAGTCTGTTGAAACTTTTAATAAATCTATTAGATAGCACTCTATATCAAAGTGAAATTATATTGATGTGGCTACTGTTTTTTCTTAGTGGTTGGTCTAATTGATAACGGTTTGCGTTGTTTCTCTTTTGGCTTTGTTTTGTGCCAACCAGGAATTTCAAGGGTACATAGAAAGCTGTTTAGTTTCAGGTAGGAGCTACACTGAAAGTGCTTTAGTGAGTGATTCTGCTCTGAGGATGTAATTCGTATACAAAGTACAAGTAAAGTGCACTAGAGACATGGCTACAAAACGAAAGTATGCAAGGGCCTAGATTGTGTTGCTAACCGAAGTTTCATTTCACCATTTGAAAGTTGCTGTGGGAGCTGTAAGTTTGCTTGACTTGCAGGATGGGGGGAAATTGAGGGTCATTGAGTTAACTTGTTTTGAGCAAAAGATGAGATACTTTTTCTTTCCACTCATTTAAAGCAGAGTATGCAGGAAAGTCAGTGCTTTATTGCTTTTGGTATTTTCTTACTTTGTGAGTAAAGGTCTTGCCAGGGCTATGTAGCCTTTCTTCAGTGAAATGTTAAGGCAGATGCTTATTAGGGTTTTGATCTTTGATAACTCCTTAAAGGAAGTTTAGTCACTGTGGCAGTAAAGCTTCAGTTGAATCTGCCTGATTAAGGCACTGAAGTATCTGTTGTGTGCTAAAATAGACTTGAACACTTATTTGCGTGTTTTATCAGAAACGTGTGTCATAAAGAGCATATCAGACTATACCAAAAAGGTCCAGATCATTAATTACAGTAATGTCTGGATCATTATTATGGCTGTTTAATAGGAACACTTAGAGTAGGTATCTATATCTAATGGTACTATGCCTTCAGTATTGGTCATTAACCAGGATAGGTGTTGGATGTGGAGAGAGCTATTAAGGCAGGTTTTTGTGGATTCTGGTGAAACTGGTTGCCTGTCTCGATTCTGCAGGTGTGCAAAGCAAGTCAGGTTTGTTTAATAAGACCACAGATAATAGAATAGAGCAATTCCTGCATGTTTTCCAGCTTACAGCTTCAGCTACTCATCAGTGATGTTTGCATGCATGGGAATGTGAAGACGAATTGGCTTCCTGAGTGGTTGACATTAGGTTGTCTTTGTGTGTGTAATTTGGGAGCACTGTGGCCAGGCTCACTAGAAAGAAGTGTCATTCAGAAACGTTAATAGTGCTGCCATTTTGTAAAGAGTGCTGAGATTAACTGGAATGCTGTTATGAGAAGTACATTGTATTGGTTTTGTTTCATTTCACTGCAAGTCTGAGCAGAATATTGTTTAGGGCAGCAGCATTTTGTTCATCTAGAGAAGTGATTGATTTCTTTTGGTATGGTCTCAGGTTTTTGAACCTGAACCTCTTTAAGCAGCCAACTGACTTGCACTGTAGTATGAAACTGCAGGTAGGTTGATTTGAGGCTCTTTGCTGCTCCTGTAACAATTGTGATATTTCTAGAAGACTTGAGAGAAAATTAGCTGGCATAGTTGCTTTATCAAATATATAACCTATGCCTCTAATTCACTGTTAGAAGAAGTAAATAACCATGAACCTGGTTTTCTCCAGCTTGCAAATCACTTTGTGCTGCATTCTAATGTTCTTCTGATTATAATGGTGTAGTTTGTATTTGTGCTACGGGAGAAAACTGAAAGCTCTCCATTCTGTGTATCAATAAAACAGCCACAGGCTCAAGAGAGGAAAAAAGCAGTAAATGTTTAAGTATCTAATGTTGGTGCAAAATATTCAGTGTTGTTAAACTCTGAAGGGTTAGTAGCCATTGTCAGCGTGTGGTTTAGTAAGCCTGGGAAGACTAAAGAGTCCAAAGCATCTTCATTCAGAAGTGGTTTTCTGTGATACAAAACCAGGAGAGCAAGGAAAGCAGAAACTTGCTGTGTTTGAAGAGGTGTAAGAATGTGCCGAAATACAGCCTGGGAAGATGGGTAACAGATGAGGAGTATGTGTGAATTGTCAGCTTCTGGGTGTACTGGAAGTCTTGGGCTGTGCAATGCTTTTCATTGTCACTTCCTGTTTGTCTTGCTTGTCACTGTTTTGTGTTTCAGTCTGTCTCTAGCTCAGGAAACTTAATTTTAATGTTAGCCAAATTCTGGAAACTTGGAACAGTAGCTTTTAGCCAAGCTTGGACTGAGCTCAAAACTTCCATCCTACCTAATGGAATCTTTTCCTACTGAAATGCTTGGAAAAAAATGTTCTGGACTCCATGGGGCCCTTACTAAAAGAAAAAATAAATTTGTTGCATTTCAGTCTGTAAAAGTCACATATATCTTCCCTTCGATATATGACCTTCCCTGTTTCCGAGAAGCTTTATTTTTGAGTCTAGGCCTGATGGTTTTAAAACCAGATTTTAAGAACATCCTCCACTGAAGTACTCAATCAAATAGTTGAGCTTGATAGTTAAACCCATAAAGCTTTCAGACTGGCACTTCACTTTTATATGGCTTTTGCCCTCTTAAGAACAGTCAATGGTTTCTACAAAATTTTGTTGTAACTAGGTTTTAGTTAAGTCTTACAATAAACTTTTTTAATGCAGAATTTGTGCCTTTCCACATTGGGCAAGAAACAGACAAATGAAAATGACATGACCAGTAAGGAAATAGTTATACCTGGTTCACTTTGAGACATTTCATACCTGTCTATCCAAATTAGAGAGGAGAAGTGCAGAGCATATTAACAAGCAGTTAATATTGAATGCACCTGCTGAACCTCTCCATCACTTCCAAGCTCCAGAAGCTGTTAAATCTTGAAGGTTTGCCATTTTGATCTCTGTGGGGCACCCATTTACTTTAGCTGCTAGAACAGATTTTCTGCCTTTTAGCTCTTAGTTTTGTATTCCACCAGAATTTGTTTTCAGGCATCTGGCTGTGGCACTACAGCAAAGCCCTTAATAAGCACTTAAATTCCTTTCCCTGTGATAAAAACCATGGTCACTCCTGCTCTTGCCTGTTGGCTGCCTGGCACTTTCCCAAAAGACTATGGGATTCCCTTCTAGCCTTTCTATTTTGAAATAAAGCAGGTTCTGATGTCCAGAGATAAATGTGAACTGTGGCTGTGCACATGATGACTGTTATGTTTCCCAGTATTAACTTGTTCTGTGTGATGCCTTAAATGTAAAAACATCCTAGCTGAAGTCTGTTTGTTGGTATCAGTTTGCCTGCTAACCAAACATAACTCAGTTTTATTTTTTTGTTACTCCCCACTAGTATTGAGTGTGTGACAAGCTTAGCTGAGAATTTGTGGGGTTTATGGCTGCCTCTGCTTTTCTCATCTCCATTTTTCTAAATCCTGATACTTTTCAAGCCTTATTAAAACATGTTTAATAAAGGGAAAAATTACACTGAGTCTAGTCACTGCTTTTTTAGTCACTGTGATACCATGGAGAATTCCAGGTGTTGCTAAATCCAGATAAAGACTGTGTGACTTCTTCGGCATAATAATCTGCTTATGGGATTTCATTTTTTTATCTCTAGCCATGTAAGTATGATAATAGTGAAAATGATACTTGAAAGTGTGTGTGTGAATATATCATATATAAAGCAAAAATGACTCATCTATTTTTTCAAAGTAGAAAACTGTTTTTTTTATTTCTAAAAGGTTTCTTTGACTTTCTGTAATGAATTATTGGATTTTGCTTACAATAGGTAGTTTAGATAATCTTTTTCCTATGTTGTGCCTATTAATGTTATCAAAGAGTTGGAGCCAACCTCATAGGTAAGGTTTGGCATTCTTTGAAGTAAAGCTAGTTTTTGAGCCTTATATTCCTCCGTATGTACAGGGTAGTTTATCCTAGTGCATCTCACCCTGAGCCGTACAAATACACAGAAAATATGATGGGAAATTGGAAGGTACTACTTTATTTCTGTAGCTTGAATGAAAATAAAGTTTCTGAGGAACTAATGTCTCAGCTTCTTGACTCTGTCTGGGATGTAGAGAAACACAGATCAAAGATGAATGAGTGTGGGGCTACTTGGAAATGTGTGTTCACTCTTCAGTTTGGAGCTTTTGCATAGCTGGGGCTCCTTCAGCTCACCCACAGATGAGCCTTATTCTGAACAGAACTGGAGTGACATGATTGCAAAAACGCTGCTGACTGCTCTCTCCTTGTTGGCCATAGGTTGTCCAGTAGGACGAGTAGTCTAAATGTGTTGGTGTAGTGGCACCAGCTAGCAGGAAACTGCAGGTGAACTCCTAATAGGAACTCCTATTGTACCACCATGGTGATGTTTAACAACTGAAGATAGTGTCTTAAACTTGGAGGGGTTTTGGTCTGTTTGTGCTGTCCATTGTGGCAAAAAAGAAAAAAGAACTTGTCTCTGTAGGTGTGTCATTGCACAGCTGTGCATTTAATGCTTGAGATTTTTTATTTTATTTTTTTTTGATTCAAGAATAGATGTTTGACTGCTGTAAACTGATTTCACTATTTGGCCTCAGTTCATCTCATGTGTTTGAAGTGAGAGTGCCTCCTGTGTAGTGACAAAATGATGCCTATCGGTGTCCAGAGTTGGAGATGCTGTTGAGAGTTTCCCTGGAAAATCCATCCTCGAGTTCGTTCCCTAAAAGCAAGGAAGAAATATCTGTCCCCAGACAGTAGCCTGCAGATGTGCTCCAGAGTGGTTGGGTAAAAAAAAAACTTAAAAAGATCTCTTAAGTGTTTATTGCTTCGTCAGTAGAGTTGTGTCTTCCTTGTACACACCAACTGGAGGTTGTGGGTGAGGTGAGAATCAAGGGCAGAACTGAGGTTTGATTTTTGTCAGGCCGTGATGGGTTGTGAAGTGGTGCAGACTAGTACTAAGCTGTAGCAGCAGTAACTGTTAGGGCAACGTACTGCAAAAAAAATTAAATCTGTTTGGATATGGATGGCTTCTTAAACAATAGGTGGTTCTTTCACATTTGTGTGAAATGTGAAAATGATGCAAAGGGGGGAATTGGATTTTTTCTAACAGATTTGTGGCCTTTCCTTGTGTGTCGTTTCTTTGTAGGTGTGGTGCTGTCCAGCCATCTCCCTGCACTGTGCAGCAGGGTCTCACCACAGGAGGCAGTGCTGAAGGCATACCCAAACAGAGCTCTCAGCAGTGGGAGCTGGTTCTCCTGTAAGCTTTTATCATGGCTGCTATTGGTTACCTTCAGGAAGCCCCAGGACTGAGACACTTCTACCCTCTGACATAATCTTCTCCAACTATACTTGTATTGTAGTGTAGAAACATAGTCCTGGTTCTGTGCACTTGATGTTGTTGCACTAACCCTCTCAGCTGTATGGTTTTCAAGGTTGAGATTGTAATCCAGGATGAATATTTATGTGAAATTCTAGGTGGTCTGCCTGAATAGGATTAATTCTGGTTTGAATACAGCCCAAACAGTCTTTCCTCTTTTATGCTCTTGAGGGTACATCTTAATTGCACTGGAAGTGGTATGGTTTAGGATCATCTCTAGTTAAATTAGCTTGAGGTGACTCGGTCCTACTCCTTGTCTAATTTTAAAATTTTTCTAGGTTTTAGCAAGAGAGACTCAGCTTTTTGGAAATGCTGGACTGTATATACCTTTGTTGCAATACAGGTAAGCTTCACCTGCCACCTAGGTCTGCCTTCCTGTCGCCTAAAAGAAGCAGTTACTGGAATTTGCAGCAGACTTGACACGTGTCAGGAAGGGAATAAAACACCTTGCCAGCTGGCTATCCTGTTGCCAACTGCTGTACCTTGCAGTGCTGAGCCTGGAGTTTGTAAGGAGGTTTGTGCAGGTGCATAACTATGCTTGATATTACTTCTGCCTTAAAATCACGGTGTCTTCCCTGCATTGTGTCAGTTTTGAGAGGCTTTATTTCTGCCTATTTTATAACAGTTTCTGAGAATTTCCCCAGCATTGTTGAGATGTGCCAAGATTTTTTAACATCTCTGGAACTGTATGTTGGTTAATGCACCTGCATGCTGGCTGCAGCTGGGCTTGGCTCACTTGGAAAAGGAAAGAAGAGATTCCTAGCTGCCTGGTGCATCTATTTAATTTTTTGGTTGGTTGGGGTTTTTTCCCAAAGCTGACCTGTGCTATTAAAGTGGAGAGTGCACATAGCTATGGTAGCCTTTCAGTTGTGCCCTTTAATATCTTCCTGTAGAGGGTATGGCCAGCAGCAGGTAGAGGAGCAGCCTCACAGGAACATGCCAAAGGGCAGTGAAGCTATTACTCAAAAGTGACTGAGCTACTGTGTCAGTGAAACAGCTTCTTCTGGATCTGAAGAAGTCAACCCAAAATACTATTAAAATCTGTAGGTTTTGTCCTAAGCGTTAATAGTTCCTTCTTTCCATAGGTCTGAGCCTAAATACTTCAGAACGTCTTCAAGAAAACATTTCACACTTTGCTCTGCATGTTTTAGGGGCCAGTATAAGCTGTGCTCATACAATTGATGCCACTTTGCTGAAGTAGATAAAAGCTGTGTGAGAGGGGCAGAAGGACAGTGCTGATCCGCACAAGAGGAGCTGCGTGTAGAGCATGTTTACACCAGCCAGAGTGCCTCAAGCACTGAGCTTTTTCCAGCTGCCTCTGTGCTCTCCCTCTTCAGGTAATCTTTTGCTTAGTTAAGCTACAGCTGCTGGGCTGTAAGCAGTCAAAAGTCCTTTACTGGACATGAAGTTTCAGCACAGCTCAGAGGCACAGCATGTGTGAGCTGTTCCATACCTGGTAATGGCATTAGGGGATGGGTGACTTGTGCTGCAGTTTTCGTGCCAGTATATTCAGCAAGTGCCATCTCAATGTTAATTCCAGTGAGAAAACAAGTATTATTGATGGTGATAAAGACAAATTGAAGGCATCTGAGCCAAAGCACTTCCCTAGGCCCTAGGCAGATGCTGAATCTGAAATCAGATATAATAAGAGATTGAAGAGATTGAACAAGTTTTACAACTCATCCTCAATCAGCATCAAATGCTTTTGATACAGCAGCTGCTCTGTGAGGTCAGTACTGTGCATGTGACAGTTTTATCAATTTTATTGCTTACCTTAATGCTATATTTTTGGGATTTCCAGTTTACCCCGTGCTGCTCCCTTACTACAGCAGACAGAAACTGGAGTTTCCGAAATGGTATTGTTGGACAGGGCAGTTCATATTTTCTAGTTTGTAGTCTAAGCTGTCCCTTGAGTCTTGAGACAATTGACTTTAAAAGGCCTTTTAACTGCAGAAGTCTAAATGGGAGTAGAAAATAAGTTTGCAGTTCTGTTCAGCAAAGTCCCCATATAAACATCAGTCCTCAACCTGACAAGAAAAGGCTTTTGCTGTGTGGACAGTTTTCTGCAGCATTAGTCCAGTGTCCATCTCAGGGGTTAGCAGATGGCTCTGGGGCGACATGAAAGTAGTAAAGTTAGAGAAAAACAAGTTTTTGTCACTTCCTGATAGTTTGTCAGAGTCCATCCTGGTCTTCATATCTTTGTGGGGAGTGCTGGGGTAGAAAATTCAATCCACGGACTTCTCTACCTGTTTCCTATCTCTGTCCATGTGATATTTTACAGAGGAAGAATTCAATTGAGTTTGAGATCTTGTAGAAAGGGAAAAAATTCAGATAAGGTGCTACTTAAATCTTTTGTTTCAGTCATTTACTGAGACTTAGATATTTCCAAAATAAAAACAAAAAATTAAAAAAAAAATCACTGAGTTCTTGTTTTCCAGTGACTTCAGGCCTCTGGTGTTTGATCTGTTCTAGCCGCATTGTTACCCATGGAGAAAACAGTAGTTGACAGCTTAAAAAACTTACCTTGTTGGAGTTTTTTTTCCTTTCAGTGAAGTTCCTTTTGTGCTTTGTCATTAAGCACCATGGGGCAATTTTTTGTGGTTTAGATTTTGCTGCAGGGGCTATAGAAATGGGTGGGGATAGGAATGTGTGGATTAAGAATTTTGCCCTGGAAAAAGCTTCTCAGTGGCACAGAACTGGAAGATACTAGGAAGATATAGCAGGATGATGTGCTCCCTTAGGGAGATGGTATGCTGGAGGCACAGCTTAGAACAGCTCCAGTCCAGCTGGGCAGCAAGCTCCCTCTCTGACTCCAGTGCTGTCCCTGGCTTTTAGGCATCCTCCCTTCTCTGCTTTGTGTGTGGCTGCACTGCTGAGGGAATGTGGCCTTGTATTTCCCTGCAGCAGGCTGTGGATGGCACACAAAGGAGTGTTTGAGAGCTTCACCAGGTGTGTGTATTGTTTCCAGATATGCTCTGGAAAGGCTTAACAGCTGGGCCTGTTCCCACCTCCTTCCTGGCTGAGATGATTGGATGCTAACTCAAATACTAGCAAGCACACACTTACCAGGTGCTGGCCTCCAGCTATCGTCTGCCCTCATGCAGTAATAAGATGGTAGCATAAAAAATTTCAAGCAGTAAACACGTGTGGAGGGAGACATTTTGCACAGCAGTTGGCAAGCATGTCCCAAACAGAACTCCAATAAAAAGTGAGACAGAAACCAGCAGTGCCTTCCCTTTTCACAACAGTTGGTGTTGTGTTTGTTGTGATTAGGATCACCTAAAAAAACTTTCAGCATGTTTTCCTGTACAGCTGTTCATATCTGCCCCAGCAAGAAGGACTTAACACATTTGGAAAAATCAATAGACTTCAGCTGCAGGGGGATGGGGCATGGGCTGGCTTTTGCACTGAGCCCTTTAGAGACCTTATTTATCTTAGTGGCATGAGATGTGCAAGAGGAAAATAACTGTTACATGATTCTTGTGCCTTGCCAGAGTCCAAAGCAGGAAATGCCATAATTACAGCAGTTCTGTGTAGTTGCCTGGATTAGAAAGGTAACTCTTAAACCATGGTAGATGTTTTTGAACTTGTTGAAAGCAGTTTCCAGCATGCAGTTTGATGTGATTGTTGCTCTCCCTTCAGGGCAGGAGGACAAAAATGTGAACATTTTTTTGTTCATATAGTTAGTTGTTATCACTATGAGTTGTGGTACAAATAGGAAAATTAGATTATATGTAACTATAATACTGAACTGGGCTGACAGGAACTTATGTTCTATAGACTAAAATGTCACTAAAAAGGGGATATTCTTTACTTTTCAACATGTGGTGAAATCCAGGACCTGTTTATTCTTTGGAGGCAATTTAAAAGCAAAAAAAATCCCCCAAATGCAGGTGTTCCATTACTACTAGTAGAGCTTTAAAGATACTTTATTACTTGGAGCATTCCATGCAGAAAATTAGTTTTCTAGCTCACTTGGGAGGCAGGAGCTCTGCTGTTTGCCTTCCTTTGGCACATACTGTAATCTTGACCATGCTTATTTGAATCTTGGGGCTGACAGCAAAGATGTCCTCCTATCTACTGACTTGGTTAAAATATTGACTGAACTTTGTGTCCTGTTTCCAACAGTAGCTCATGACAGATGATTAGGAAACAGCTTAAGAATTGGAAGATCTGTAGTGTAATCTTTGCGCTGGGACACCTTGTTAACTTCTGGCAGAAGTACCTAGACCATCATATATAATAGCTCCTGATTGATCTGTCTCCATTAATTTGGTGAGTGCCTTTATGAATGAATTTATAGTATTGTTCTTCAAAGTTGTCACAGCAGTTGAATTTCCAGCACAGCCATGCCTTGTGAGGAGGATGCCTGTGTCATCCTCTGTAGCACCTTCCTGCAAACAAACCTGTCTTGGATTGAACCTCCCCTTTCAATTCAGTCTGGTGTCAGACATGTCAAAACTACCACTTAACAGAGGAGGTGGAGATACTTGTCTTTGCTTTAGGTTTTGGGTTTTTTTAAAAAAACTATGCTCTCTACCAATCCCATTTACGGTTTAGCTTGCATATTTTGTTGGGTTTTCAGTTGTTGAATACTGGAAACCTGGCTAACAACTTCATTTCTTCCACCTAGGGCAACGCAAACAGCGCAGTTACAGTATGTAAATAAAAGTATTGCAATTTAGCAGACTATGTTGTAGAAAGGATGGAATTACAGAAGCAGAAAAATCTGTTTTTCAAATTAAAAAAAGAAAGGGGCAACTCCTGATAATTAGCACAACTTTTCCAAAGTAGTTCTGTCTGCCTTCCTCCAAGTCTACATCGCCTTATAAAGCAGACCAGGGGTGTTTCAAATGCAAGCTTTATTTTTTGACCCTAGTAATAGTTAGATCATTAAGCCCAGATGTCACTTGGCAAAGCTATCTGTAGGTACTGTGGGCTTTTCACTTTGCTACTGCTGTAAATCCTCTTTCATTTAAAAGTAAGCAAATACAAATGGTGTATATCTGTAGGGGAACCCTCTCTCCTGTACTCCATCCTCTTGTGTTAACTATTTTCAAACAGCTCCATGGGTTCCCAATTACTTCAGGAACCTTGTGCTCTAATAAATGAAACAGCCATAATCAAAGCCAGCTTAATCTCGTCACGTCAGGCATTTTGCCATGGGAAGTCATTGTTAGCTGGCTCAACTCTGTCAAATTGAACAGGTACAGAGAGAGAGAGAGAGAGATATGACCCACCATGTAAACTCATCTTTCTCTGTCATGGTGAGAGAGCTTTATACATTGCCCTCTCCCTGGGCTCTGCAGACCAGGAACCACACCAACTCGACCAGCAGGACCCTGTGTGCAACTCTGCAGTATGAGGTGTATTTTCATGGAGCAGCATCTCCTTGGGTGAGTACGTGCCTGTGTCTTCAGGTTGCCTCCTTCCAGAGTTCAGACTCCTTCCTCCATAAAAAAATGCTTCACAGGCTTTTGAGGTGGCTACAGTAGCTTGCTCTTTTAAAGCTGACCTTCAAAGGAATAAATGCTGTCAGCATGTTTGAGGAGGTCCTGATTACTTTTTCTTTCTTTTCTGCTTGTTCTTTATGTCACTGATTAAGATCTTGTCTATCCTGGATGACAGAGTGGCAGATCTGGAAATGTAACAGAAGTGTGAATTCACAAGAGCAAAACTTGGATCTGCTTGAGGGTAAGGGTCTTTTTTTTTTTTTTTTTTTTTTCCCCTTTGATTGTTCTAGAATAATTAATTCATGGTGAAGCTTGCAAAAAGGAAGGAGCTACTGTTCCTGATAAATAGTAATGTATATAAGACCCTCACTCTCATAGGTATAAGTTTTATTTTTTAGGGTATCTGACCTATTACTGGAGCCTGAATTTCAGGTGCATGGACTTTCCCTATCGAGAGACCCTGCTGTAATTGCTACAATTCTTTATAGACCTGTTGGTTTTTCTCTGCCAAAGAAACATCTTATTTGATGTATTATGTCGCCTCCTGAAAAACTTAACTCCTTTTTAGACAAATTCAGTTGAAGATAAAAATACTTCCAAAACCCATTGTGCTTCATTTGTGCACAAGTTTTGCCAGGAAGGGAAGTTTAATAAATATCCCTCATCTTGCCTCCATAAAATTAACTTTCATACATCTGTACTGTAATTTATTAATAAAAAATTTCTTAGTTCCTAAGCTTATACCAGCCATTCCACATCACAACTACTTCAAGATAAATTTTTTACATTCCAAGAGTAAGAGGATATAAATCTTACAACAACTGATAGAAGACAGGCTCAAATAACAGAAAATTCCAGCTATAACCTACTTTCCTTTGGAGAAAAAAAAAAAAAGGGAGGAAGAATGTAAGATTTTATAAATATGCCAAGTTTGCATTTTATTTCAGTCCTCGGATTTAGTTGAAATAACTGTATCTGTGTTATGGACCTGTATTGTAATGCATAGGCTCTGTTTGGTGTCTTTACTTTAGATAAAGTTTCTGGAGAGACCTGTAATGCAGCGGTAAACTCTGCGCACAAGATTCAAAAGCTAAATGTGAAAACTGGATGCTGGTGGTTGTTGCTGAGTCATGCTGACAGCTCAGCCTGGTTAGCTTTAATGAAGGTTCAAAGTGGAACAGGGCATCTTCTTGAGTAATGAGGTAAGACCGAAGAAGTCCTGCAGGCAGTACCGGTGCTCAGTCCGATTCCTGCTGAACCTGCTGTGCCTCTGAGCTGACAGTAAGGGAAAGAATTTGGCTTCTGATTCTCAGGTTTCTGGTGCTGTAATTAGGGCTTTGGCTTTTTGACTCTCTGCAGAGCAGCATCTTAAAGCAATCTGAACAGTTCCTTTGCTGTCAGATATCACTGTGGTGTAAACAAATTTTCATTGACTTCAACGATGGTGCCCAAAGTTTTACTTTATAATTTTTCTTAAATATGATTAGGCACTCTTGCAGTGAAGGCTGCCATTGCTGCCAAGGGATTCTGGGAACACATATAAAATACAATTTACTTGTGAGTAAACTACGAATGGATGAACTTTCTTTTGATAAACAGTTAGGTTAGAACTCAATCATGCCCTGGAAAGCCAGTGGAAAAGGGACATGGAACCTCAAGGCAAAAGTATTTTGTCCCTAAATCAATCCTTTGTGGTATCTGTCACAGGATGTCCTTTTGCAAATGTGTGTCCGCCATAGAAAATGGCTTAATGGAAAAGTTGTATAGCAACAGATGTTGTTTGTCTTCAGGTGGGTTTACTCAAGGTGCAAAGGATGTGCTTCCTGTTTTCTGACTTTGTGGGCACGCATTTGGCTGGGGAAAAAAGATGCTATTAGCCTGTGGTAGGTCATACCCTACCAAGGATAGAGCTGTTTGCCCTTTCGATATGAGTCACGCTGGACTAAGCACTGCATGATGCCAATCAGTTGTTTCATCCTGTTAGTTCTTGTGAAAAATAAAGTTTCTTGCTCTTTCACCTGCCTTGCATTAGTAATCTGGCCTTGCACATAAACTAAGATCAGTCCTTTTCTCACAACCAAATATAAAGCCCACTTTTAAAGTGCACATGACTCCTGCTAGCTCTGACAGCTCTGGTCTGCAGCCCCTGTCAGTTATTATATTGTGAAAGTTCAGGTTTCAAACTCACCTGTCTGCCTGACACTACAAGGTTTCCCTTTGGATATATTCATTGGATGTGACTTTAGCTTTATTTACCACTAGGCTTGTTTTACTGTTCCAAGTAAGGGCTAGCTGCTTCCTAGAGCAGAACGTGTGGTATTTGTCAGAAGGAGACTGCTTTAAGGCTTCCAGATAACCTGACCAGCCTGTTCCTCTGTAAACAATTTTGTGGGCCCTGCTGATAAGGATAAAGCAACTGCACTGAAGATGATTAGAAGATGCTGATATCTGTAGGGGAGCAGACTAGTACTGCTCTGGCATATGACTACCCTTGAAGAAAAGCACTTACAAACTTATGAACATTTATAACATCTTGTTACTGGTGATGGCACCGATCTGCAGTTTTTCTGCTGTCAGTGTATGCCATCAAGCCCCAGATGCTTGTTATTTTGTTCTGATCAGAATCCCTGCATTGGTTTGCAGGCCCACAAGAAACTCTCTGTGGCTCTTTGCAACAAACTAAATGATAAACAAACTCCCTCCAGACCAGTCCGGGTGATGTTTATCAAAGGGCTACTCATATAGATCTTGCCTGTACTGGAAAAGGTATATACTCCTAGAATGAGGCAGCTGGATCCATGGAGCTGCTGGTTCCACTAACTGTTCAATCTTTATCTGAGATTGATTTTAAGCCTTGCAGGATTAATATAAGATTTTGCAGTTAGGGATTACGTAGACCTATGAGGTCATGCTAGTGACATTTTGCTTGTTAAAAATTGTGTTGTAGATTAGATTCTAAGGGACTCAAGTATTTTAAAACTGTCGTTCAACCTTGTACAGGTGGACCAAATTTATCTGGTGGGCATGTATAATGAAAACCCTGAGAAGAGGAGTGGAGATCTGTTTTCTCGTTATAATGGCAGCAACAGAGAAGTGATGGCTTTAGGTTAAACCTGTCAGGTTTCACCACTGCAGGCAGGGTAAGGAGAGCAACACCTTCATCCTTCCAGCAAACCGGCAAATAGAAAAGCAAAGACTACAAAGCAGAAGAGGCTGAAAGGAGACTCTGGGGTCTAAGGAGAAGATGGCTCAAACAGAAGCACTGCGTGTCCTGCAAATACTTACTGTGTTGAAGCATGGGAAGCCATAAAAGCAGTCTGAAAATCTGAGTATTTGCCATCTGCAGAAAGAGAGAAGGGGAACCAGAGAGCAGGTATTAGCTTTTTTTTCCTCTGGTTCTATTGCCAGAGGTAATGGTTGCAGCTGTCTCCAGGGTATGTGGGCAAACCTATCAGACTCCTTGCATTGCTTTCATTTCAGTGCAACTCTGCTCCTTACACCAAATTCTTTTAGAAGATCTATAGACTGCTACTGCCTGCCCTTGCCTGTGTAATTTTTGCAGGAGAAATGGATCAATTTTGCTTGATGTCTGCTGCTTTTAAATCAGCTTCAACTGATGTGAGACTCAAGTGGTGGCAGCTGGGAGACTGCTTAGCTTCAAGCATGGATGGAGTTGTTCTGTGACCCGAAGAAGATGGCAGAATGCCATGCATTAAGGGTGATGGAAAATAGGTATGTGGGAGGAAGCCCTTACTCAAACAGTTAATACACCTAAATGTGAAGAAAAGAGGATTTGGTGTCAAAGTACATCTGTTGCCTGTGGTTTGATGCAGTCAGCATGACATATTGCTAAACCTTTGTTCCAGCTGTCATAGGTGCCTAAGTTTATGTGATTTTTTTCATTGGCTGCTGCTTTTGAAATTTAGTGCTTCTGACATATGGGAAAATTTTTTTTCAAAGTGTGAGTGAGCCTGCAGGATGGGTGTGTTGGTAGTACATGGCTGACCGCACTGTGCTGAGAGCTTTAGTGCAGCAGCATTTCAACTCCTGGCTGCAAGGGTAGTTAGAAACAAAGAGAATCAAACTGGATAGCTCTCATCAAGTCCTCTGATTCATAGTTCCTGAAGAGATTCTTGTCCTAGTCTACTCCTATGTGCTATATAAAGGAAAACATATAAACTCTTCCCTTTGTATTTAGAAAGCGGGCACGGATTAGGCTTACTAAGCAATAATCAGCTTTCACTGGTTTAAAATTAACTAAAACAGCACTAGTCTTTTTTTTCTCTCAGCTGGTGGCAGTGGGGGACAGAAGATCTCTGGAGGAGGTGGCTCAGTCTTTTGTCGAAGTGTGAAGAGAGATGTGACCTGCAGCAAGCTCTGTCCATTGCCAGAGGCATGGTGCTATGTCCATCCTGGATGAGTTTTCCTGGCCTATCTTCCCAGCTGCCAGAATGGCTGTACTGGAGAGGTGAAGACTGCACTATTAGGGAGGGGGGAGGGAGAGGTGTTGTTCCGATGGGATGGGACTGCATGTCCTGGGGCTGGTGGCGTGCCAGCAACAGCAGGTGTCCTTTGCTGTCCACCATCCTCAACCTGTTACCCTAAAGAGAATTTCTCTGGGCACTCTCCTCTCCTCCCCTGCGCTGATAGTTGAGCTATTTATTTGAGTTGTAATTGAAACAGGCACGTTGGGGATTTTAAGCCCCTGCCCATTTCAGGGGTAAGGACACTGAGATGCCTTTGCTACCTTCTCTTACTTTGCTCCGCTGATAACATGCTAAGAGCTTCAATGACAGAGGATGTTTCTGATAGCTCAAGCTGAGTTTGGTTTTGTTTTATGTTGGCTGAGTAGCGGCTAAAGTTTTCCCCTTTCCACTACTGAGCAGTTGAGCCAATGGCCTCCTCCTGAAATCACAACTGCAATCCATTTTCTCTGTTAAAGCAGCAATGATGCAATAGTGCACAGCATAGCACAGAGCAGTGCCTAGGAGGCAACACTCACAATTTCTTCTGTTTGCCGAGTTTCTTCTGTTTGCCAAGTCATGCTGGGAGTTGTAACTTAAGGCTAAAAACCCTCCACAGGGTGTGGAAGGCCTGTCTGTGTGTCAAGCATCTTTGCGTCTCCTCTTATATGGCACTGAATAGTAGAAGGCTATTTTCCTTTTCTAGCATTAGGGGGAGCACAGCTGTTAAGAGAGAGATACTACATGGTAAAAAAAAAAAAGAAAAAGAAAAAAGATACAAACTGGAAAAAAGTTCTGAACCTTATGAGTCCATTTAAACCCTGTCCCTACACGATGGTCTGTTTATAATCCCTGTGCCACCAGTAACAAAGTGTCTGCAGGCACCCAGGACTGTAGGACCTTGCTCGCAGAGATGTCAGGCAAAGAGGAGGAATAGAAATGGACAGCCTGCTAATTTTTCAGTCCCCTAGAAAGAAGCAAATAAAACTGAGTGACATTAACAACTGTTTTAAGCTTTCTTGGCGTTCCAGAAGCCATGTTGACAATGTTACAACAGCTATTCAGGAATGCTGTTATACCACCAGGGCTGTCTTTGAGAATTTATAGACTGTAATTTCTTGTTTTAGCTTCCAGTGGTGTCATTGATGATTGTACATAAGGCCTTGGCTTCAGGGGAAAATATTCTTCTCTTGTTCCAAGCCCTTGACTCTGCAAATTGATTTTGTTTTGCACTTTGGTAGGAACATTGCCCAATAAGCTGTGTGGTAAAGCCTCTCTACCCATAAAATCCCCAAACTCTTAATGATTTTCTCAGAGCTAGGATTTCACATGTGGGCTCAAAGTTCATAGGCCTATGTAATTCCTCTGCTTCTACCTCTACTGGCTTGTGCTTGCTTCCTCTGCTTATGAAAATACTTTATTGATCAGATCTCTTTAAAACCAAAAGGATACTTCCTGGCTACTCAATGAGCAAGGCTAGCAGAATCAGTCCCTGTGTGCATAAAAGGTACCAGATAACGACATTTAGGCCAAATATTCTATCAGGGATATTTAGCTTCATATATTTTTCCTCAACTCAGCACACGCTTTAATCATTGGAATGGACAGGCTGATTGATTGCTTGGCTGATTCCTCTACACTCAGCACCTAAAAATAAATGTTTAAAAGTTACATAATCTTGGAGTTAAGGCTGCTGTCTGCATATTCTTGGGAAGTGAGAAGTCCAAGTTAGGGCTTATGCTTTGGGAGAGCAGACAACGTACCAGACTTGGTTTGTAAAGAAAGGTCAAGAGAGAGCACTGTAGTTTGATTCTGCTCTTTCCACTGGTGCGATCAGCTGGCTCTTGGTGGTGTTACTGATTTGGTTCTGTCAGGTTCACAGGAACATGTCAGCATCCATGCATCTCAAGCTAGTCCATTCTAGCACATGTTCAATTTGCTTCTTTAGGAATATACCAAAGTTAGTATTGTGAGGAGAAATGAAGGACAAAGTATTTAAGAAGAATTATTCTTTCCAAGGGAAAAGTTTGAGATGCCCAAAAGAGGCATGCCTGGGTGCCAAGCAATAGTACTGCTACCTGCAAGAATACTGTGCAAGGAGGAAAAATTGTAACTGGTACATGTGGATTTCTCCTTAGTAGTATTACTCGAGGAGAAGTTCCTATGAGACGTGTGATATTTGTAGTGCTTCCAGAAGTCAGAGAAGGAGAAGTGGGAGAGAGTTGAAAGGTACTAAAGAGGGAGGAAGAATCTGGGGAAAGGCAAGGAAGAAGACCAGAAAGAAAAAACATTTGTAGGTCATTCTGTGAAGGGTACAAAGGTAACACATGCTCCAGAGGGACAGTGCCATGAAAGTTACAATAGAAATCACCAGTGGGAAAGGATACTCTTCTTTCCTCCTTTTTTTTTTTTTTTTTAATTTAATTCAAAAGGATGGCAGGAGCATGATGCAAAGTGTTATTCATATACTGGGGAAGACACACATATGAGGACATCTGTTTTAAGAAGCTGCTTCAAAAATAACCACAGGAGAGGAGTGTGTTTGGAAAGTGCAGCAGGCAACCTGCAGAGCAGTGAAAAGTAAGACAGCAGTGGTGCTCTGAGTGCAGATAGCCCCAAATGTTTACAGGATTGTGTACATTTATACTCGCTGCTGAACCACCCCACCCTGACCCCTGTGGGTGTTTTACAAATGGAAGGAGGTGCTGTTTCCATGTTTTCTGCATGAGAACATTGATCCCTTTTCTGTTGCTCTCCTTCTTGGCCCCTTTTTCTTAAGTCAGCAGCTTCTAAATTCCAGTTTCAAGCCTTTAAGAAATAACCCTGTTTCAATGAATATCCAAAATGTATGGGAGAGGAATACAGATTTGAATACTACTCCATCCCAAAGATGAGGCCTTATCTGCCTGGAAAAAAAGGAAAAGCAGGCTGAGAGATTTTGAAGCAGGATGCTCATATCCAGCATTCTACCCTAGCCTCTTACTGACTGCTGAGTACAGGAACAGGCAGCAAACCTGGCCACTGATTTACTGAGATACTGTGAGGAAGTTCATTACAGCTTACCTGTTGTTTCAGCTTCCCGATGGGTAAAACAGAAGTGAAAAGCACAACTCTTGTGCTCATCTTCTTCCTAAAGTCTGTGGTTTCAGACAGCTCTGAAAGTGCTGTGGTGTAGGATTCAATGCAAGTATCAGGTGTGATCCATTAGTGAAATGAGAAGGGGTAAAGCCAGATGGCAGGAGACATCCCACTGGGGAACACAATGTTTCAGGCACCAGGCAGTTAATTTCTTGTGTTAGCCAGGTAAGAGAGCATGTTTGATAAAGACCAGATGAACAATGAGCATAATTGTGCATTGGGAGATTCAACCTCTCCTTAAAACAGAACTTTGACAAAACATTCATGAAGAATTTTCATCCCTATCTATTTTCTAGTTTTTCGTAGGAGAATCAATGGCAAATACCACTTCAAAGTAGCAACCAGATGTTTCCCTCCTGCTTTTTTAGCTACCCATTGTCGGTAACAGAAACATTTCACAAATAGAAGTGAGAGTTTGATATATAGTAGCTGATATCAATCTAGTAGGAAACAGCTGTATTTCTTTTCTGCACTAATGGCTGTCAGCAAGTAACACTGAGCTGACTTCGGATATCCCCTACCTCAAGGGAAGCGTTATCCTCTGTGCTCCCTCCAGTACTATGTTTTCTGATAAAGAACAAACGTGTCTCAAAATCAGTTCATGCTGCAGTAACCAGTTGGAGCAAATCTTTGTTTTCAGTTATAAAAATTCTCCCTTACAGCACAAAGTTAACTATTTGGAGTTTTGCAGAATTATTCCATATTTACCTGGCTATGCATGGTATAACCCCAGCTCCACTTTGGCCAGTGTTTGGTAGCTGAGTGAAACCTGCAATGCATTTTCATATGTATGTAAACCAATAAAGGGATGTGCTTTGGACAGAATCTGATATTTCAAAAGAGTTGAGTAGCGGTCAAATTAGCTTGGAGTAAAATGTAGCAACAGGGAATTTAATATCATGCTGTTACTCTACAGGTTAAACAGAGATGGAAATAAATTGCTTGTCACTATGTAAGAGGCTGTATCTCTAAGATATGTAAGAGGCTGTTTTAAGTAAAGTACTTACATTTACAGTTAAATAAACAGATTATTTGCTTTATGTTTTTGCTGGGGCTCAATTCACGTTGAAACCAATGGTCATTTAATGTCCAAATTGCTTATGCCATCCCACTGGATACCTCTTCTCAGTGCCCAAGCAAGTTGCTGACTACCCTGCAGGACTTGCATCTGACTGCTTTTAAGTGGGCTTCTAAGCACTGAGATTGCTTTTGGAATGGGAGCTCTGGCATACTGCACTGAATACTAAGAGGTATTCAGGCATACAAACTGTTTGGTTTTTAAACTTTCCTTGAAGTATTTCATGGTTTACTATTTTGATGTCACTTCAGGCTTTGCCAAGATTAAGCTTTTTCTATTATTTTGTAACCATATAGAAGATATAAAACAGTTCACTCTCAAAAAGCGTTTTATTCCAGCTAGGACTATGCATATGGCTTTCTGTGTTTAGTTGTTTGTTTGCATCATTCTTGTTTCAGTTGTGACAATTTGACTTACACCTTTCTCTTCTTGTGTGAAGTGAGATCTGAGTGCACTGCACTATTCTGTTGTGCATACCCACTGGACATGCTGTTCTCTGCTATGGGACTATGGAAAAATGCCCAGATTTTTCTCTGAATGCTGCTATACAGGTGCAGGCAGGGTGGCAAGCGTAAACTCATTGGGACAAAGACGTATTCTGAAAGAAGGACTGACTAAGCACTGTAAGCAGGCACCTGTAAGCAGTTGTACTTCTACAGTGTAGAACACTGACTGCAGGCTCCTCCTTGTCCACCCAGCCAAAGCTGACCTTGTGTTTGATACGGTTACTGCTCCTGTCTGTCTTCCAGTTTTGCTGCAGGGTCCTGTGCACCTTAGCTAACTCCCTAGATGTCTCACTGCTGCCACATCCTGCACCTATTAAAATCTGGGCAGTGTCCCTTTCTCCCTCTCCGGAGCACATGGAGGCCCTGTGAGTATCCCCATGGAAGGCTGACTCCAACAGGCTGCACAGCGGGGTAATTTACCACTAGATGGCTGGACCTCCTTATTGTCCAGCTCTCGGTTTTGTTCCCGGCTCAGCCTGACCATGCTTAGTACAGAACAATGGACTCGTTGTAAGCTCTCTGCCCACCCACTTTATAGCTTAACATTTTTAAACAGCTGATGCTTTTAGCAGATTTGCCTTCGTGATGAATAGTTCAAACTTTTGAAACGTACTGAAAGAGCTGTGGTAATATCGAAGAAAATTATAGCTATTTTGCAAGGTGAAAAGGAAAAGCTCCCTAGTCCTATTCTATTTTTTTTCCATTCCATTATATGTGTAATACAACATTCACTGAGTCTTTTATTTTGTACGTGCAAACACAAGTGGGACACATTTAACAGTTTGTCACTCAGGCTGGAATATAACATTATGATGTCCTGAGTAATCACAGCCACATACTTTGATCTGGTGAATTTGGTGATGTAAAATCTGTAAAACTTTTAGACACTGACATATATGTCACTGTAATTTGGGGCAGAAATGTCTTTCCTTTAAGAAAAATTATTTTGCTCTCAATCAATCTCTTCAAAAAGTTTAATACCTCTGAGTGAAAAATGTCAACTTTGCTGATGATTGCAGACTGATACATTATACAGAGCAAGAAAGCCTACTTCAAAAGGAAGATTTCTCCTGCCTGAAAGCAGACAAGAGGAATAGACAAAGTAAACATCTGTTTCTTAAAGATATCACTTTTTTCCCCTTATCAGTCTCTTCACATTTTCAGCTCTGTTACTTGTATTTACTGGGTTCACGTTGTATGTCTATAGATGCATTTGTATCCTTGGGTTGCAAACAACAGAGAGGGATATTTTTAAATTAAAATTACTTTAGTTGCTTTGCTGTCACAACAGTAGCATTTTATGCTTGCCATTTGCAGGAACACAGAGGAGTCATAGTCCCTGCCTCCAAGGTAGTATAAACTAAAATATCAAACCTGGAAATCTTAGGGCACATTAACAGCTTTGTGAGAGCCTGAAGATGTGTCTAAAGAAGGTGATACATGGAATGGTAAGATAGAGATGAATCTAGGAATAGATTTGGAGTGGGTTTTCTTTTATTTTTTTGAATATCAGTATCAGTCTTTCACAGTTCAATTTTCTTAAAGCACTATGACAGTAAAAAAAAAAAAAGGCTGATAGTATAATTAGTGTGCTAGAAGAAGAACAGGAAATTAAAATGAACTCCACCCATCCAGACTCACAGAAAAACATAGGTAGTGAAGCATACAGCAAGTGACAAGCCTCTGAAAAAACAGACTTCAAAAGTAATTGCTCAACCCAACAAGAATATGGGTTGCTACTGTTCTCATCTGCAGGAAGGTTTCTGGTTATGTTAATGCAAAAGGTGAGAGTAAGAAAGGCTTGGAAATTTACACTTACTGGACTTGCAAACAAGTAAATTATATATTTTTCTGAAGTGTTTCTTTTTAAAGGTGCTTGAAGGGTAATGTGCAGGTTATTTATGAAGTACAACTTCATGCTTGGAAGTAGTCTGGACCCAGTTTACTTGCTCTTTGAACTCTTAAATACTGAAGTTCCAAAGTAAATAGATAAATCACATGGCCAGCTTCAATCTTAGTTCTGGTACTTGATCCTGTCACAAACAGCGTGTTATTGCTGAGCACAGAGATGTAGCATTATCACAGGCATTGTGTATTCCTCCTATGAAGTTATAGGAAGTATAAAGCCCTGACAACACAGCATGGCTTTGTAATCACTCTAGTACTGCTATTGGGAATGTTTAAAAAAACCCTTTATTTGCCTTGTTCCTAAGGTCCAGTGATTAAAAAGTCTACAGAATACTGCTGTGAAATACCTGTTCACTGGTGATATTACAAGTGCTATGTTTGCTGTGGCAGCTCTGCATAACATTAGAGAAATTAAAAGTGTCAATGCCAAGGTAAAGGAAATAGGTATCTTTGATCTAACCATGTGGTAACTGTCATTAGATGTGAATAAAAAAGGCATATATGAAGAACCAGACAAAAAATTGTGAGGAAATCAGCCTAAGCATTTCAACCACCTTCCTTTGGGATTATCAGCTCACTTGCAGAACTCTTGTACAGTCCTAAAAAACTGGTAGAGGCCCAGGATACACCCTGTTATGTAGACTGACAGACAGGAGACACCGATGTCACAGCAAAGATGGCACCCCTTTTGTCTGCTGCTCTTGCAGCAAGATGATTTAAGGACTTCACAGAGGTCTGGGGGCTGAACTCCTGACCAAGATGGCCAAACATATACTCCAATGCCTTGTTGCTCAATTATTGGTCAGGCCATGGTAGCAAATTGTTCTAAAAGCTGAGCTCTGAGATTAATTGTTCTGTCAGCCTCCCCTCCTACCACTTTGGCAGCAACTTACAGTTAAAGCCTACAACAACCAAATTTGCAGGCGTGCACTCTCTCATTCTGCTTCCTGCTTCCACTCCATGCCCTTCTGTCAGGTTTACAGATATTCCTGGCAAGAGATGCCAGAATGATTCCTGAGGGACTGTTCATGTGGAAAACTCTGATCCAGGCTCCCAGGAAAAACAAAAATCTGCACAGGAGGAGGGATGAGAGAAGCTCAGGTGGTTTAGGCCTGAGTTAAAGGAAACCCTTGAAGGGAACCATACTCAAAGATTACTTAAAATGGTGGACTTGCAGAAAATCTTATCACCATTACAAACATACTCAGAGGAACTTGTTCTCACACTTGTTCTTCTGAGTGGTATTACAGAGGAAATAGCTGTTAAACCTCTGAGTTGTAGGTGTCTGAGGGAGGATGTCCTGTGTTATATGATGAAGAATCCCTGAAAGCGACTTGGAGGGCCTTGAAAAACCTCATGGATCTTAAGAAAATCATATGGTGTTCCATTTATAGGATAAATATTGGTTGCCCTTTTGAACAGAGCATTGTCAAGAATTACACCTGAACCCCCAGGTATACACAAGCAGTAGTCTGTGTTTGGGAAGTGAACAGTTTCCAAATTTGAAGTTTGTCCAGTGCTTTTAGCAATATGAAGTTAGAAGGATAAATTTGACACTGGAGTCTAAGTTTATATCCATATTAACAACCAGTAGCACCAGTAATGAAAGGGGAGGTCACTACCCATATTCTGATTGCAGTCACCCCTAATTTAGAACTGTAAATCTGTGTCTCTTTTTGTAGAATAATGCATATGTTTTATCTCATTAAGCCCTCTCACTGTCCTGTGCACGAAATGGTGGTAAGAAGTACCTCATAATTAATGCACTTTGGAGCCAGTTTGGTTGTAAGAGTGCTTGGAACCACACCTGCAGTCACTGTGCGGCAGTGAGCTATGGACCAAGTATGTCATATTATTCCTGCTTCACCGTTGTATAGACTCATCAGAGGATAATTTCTGATAAGAAAGAGGTCTGTAAAACACTTCAGAAGAGGAGCTTGCTGAGGCACAGCACTACAGAAACAGAGCTGTGTGTCAGCGTGTTTGCCCCAAGCAACACCAAGGTGCAGCTGCAGCCCCGGCTGTTCCTTTGCTAATGAGTGCACAGTGTGGGGAGGAAGTGTGCCACCACTCCCACTCCTTCCTCCCACAAGCAACAGAGGTAGCAGCCTCGAAGTGCCTGACACAAAATGTACAGCATTTTGAGAAAGATAATAAAGACTCAGATGCATGTTCTCATGAGAAAGTAAAATCACACTTAATGCGATTGGTTATTGGTTGTTATTTGGTACTCCTTAGCTTCAGATTCTGGCCTGGAACCCTGTATAAACATGTTCAATGCTTTGTGAATCATCATAACAATGTTGTTGTTATCACATTCTAATGATGTTGGGTTGGTCCTGCAAGATGATATCATTATCCAGTATTGAGAGCTAAGTTTCATATGAAAAAGCAGCTCACTACTCACCAGTGCTACCCATAAAAGTAATTAAGCAGTACTTGCACTTGTAAATTAATGAAATATATTTGTGTTATTCCTGAGAGAAGCTGAAGTCATGTTCACATCTGGGACACAGCATGTGATTCCACCAAGGCCAATACAACTTGTATCACTACTTGAGTTTAGACCTATGAAATTCTTAGCTCAGAATTCCTTTTAAACCTAAAAAAAGTCCCCTCATCACTGCTCACTCAGTTGCTAAGTGGAAAGCATGGCTGCAAAATTATCAAATGAACACAAATGGCGTTACAAGCTAGTATGGTGTTTAGATTGAAAAATATTTTGAGGTAGGTAATACCTCTGACTCTACAAATCTTGTTTTATGTCAGAAAGCTCTATGCCTTCCCTACAGAAAAAGATTGCTCTCCTATGAATTTCTACTAAAATAAAGTGTCTAGGAAATACCTAGACTTATGGACACAGGCACTGAACTTCTCTTAGACCACAACTCCTTATCTCAATACTTGTGGCATGAGGTGAGATTGGCAATGTGATAAGTCCCAGAACTACAGTCTTCAATGTGCTGCTCTGCCATTTCTCAAGTCGCTCAGGCTTGCATTTCTTTTTCCCTGGAAAATGTCAAAGAATTCATAGATCAAAAACTGGGAGCTGATGCACAGACAGAGGTGCTGGATCTAAGAAGTGATTGAGGAACTGGGATGAGAGTTCTTGGTGGAAAGTAAGAATTTTAGAGTCTGCAACTCTACCTTTTCTAAGATGTGAACTTCTTAAACTTGCCGCACTTATTAGCATTAGAATTGGCCGGTCTTTAGTCAGAAGAAGTCCATTGATATCTACATCTTAGAGATGGGAAGTAGATTGTCATTTGGTGGGGACTTTTTCTCCAGTGTCAGTAGGAAATCAAGGCATTGCCCAGTGTTATGAAGCAGTGTGCTACTAGAAACATTGCTCTGTCATTGAAATACCATCCATTAGTAGTCGTGACTCGTCAGATGAATTATGAACTAACTGAATTTGAGTAATTGTCTTGCCCTACTGCAAGGAAAGGTAATATTGCTCCTGCTTAGTATTGCCTCAGGCTTTTGTGCCAGAAGAGCACACTAGAATTCAATGTTGACTGGTAACTAACAGTGAATTTAAAGTGCTGTCACACTCATCGTGCTCAGCTTCCCTAGGTGGCCAAAACACGTAAGAAACAATCCACAAGAGTTGGCACAAAGCTAAAGGATGGGGATTTTTTTAATCCCTGTTTGTTTAGGATAGGAAACAAAATGTGTTTGTAAACCAGAGAGGCTGCTGCAGGTGTAGAGGACTCTGTTACAGCTGGCATTCTGAAAGATCAATTACCTACATCAAAGCTGTTCTGCTGCCTTTGCTGTCTGCTTGCTTATTTCTGAGGCTGCACAGGAACCATACACACAAAGTGAATTAAAAAGAGCAGGGTTCTGCATTCAATACCCTCTTTGAGTGAGCTGTCTAACCCTTAACACCAGACATCCCAAGTTCTCCTTAAGCTGATGAGATGATGGGACAAAGTGAAATGCTTTTGGCTTTGAAAAGACACTTGGCAATGATAATATTATGCTTGATTGAGAAAGCAAGTGAAATCATGTAATATGATGCTAGAAATGATGTAGGTTGTGTTTCAATTTGAGTTGTTGATTGGGAATGAATGGATTAATAGGTAAAACATCTGAGATTGTTACTGAATTTATTGTAATAAATATTACTTTACAATATTTTCCTCCTGCTTGTGAAGCATTAAAATATTAAGGGGTGCCAACACATGATATTAGGAGTGTGTTATGACAGGAATATTATAAATGTTTAATATTAATAATTTAATAAGTATTACAGATTGTCACCAATATTTGAAGCCACTTGTATGAAGCGCACCTTAATATAACACATTATTACCATACCCTACCGTAAGGCACCTGTTGTGCCTTTATCCACTGGTATGGAACATATGCATTATTGATGATTCACCTTTTTCTACCCTCTTGCCATGGATGGTCTTGTAAAGACAGTGTTAACAACAGACACAGGGATAAAGCTCATGTGATAAACGCTACCGTCATAGTTAGTGTATAGATGTGTTGCATTAATTTCTCATTTACCAATAATTTTATAGCTGTCAGGATCAATATAAACTCAGAGTATGTTAAAATATAAATTCTAGCAATCATTGTAAAATAGTTCTTCACGCGTTCCTGCGCACACGAGGTCCCGTGGGAGGCGATCCGAGGGCGCCCATTCAGAACAACACACACGGTGTAATTACGGTCTGGCTCCTCCTCGTTACCGCAGCCAGCCTGGAACCGGGGCTGTCGTCCGTGCCAGGCGGGGCTATTCCTCGCCGTCTCGGCATTCCCGGGCCTGTGTCACCCCGGAGGAGAGGGAGGGAGGGATGGCACCAGGACAGGGGGACGGAGCCCTCGGGAGCGGCTGCGGAGGGAGCGGGGCCGCAGCTCCGCCCCTTCCCCGCCCACACGGGGCGGGCGGCGGCCACGCGGTCTGATTGGCGGGGAGCGGCGCCAATCACGGGGAGGGGGCGGGGCCGGGCGCGCGCGGCAGCCGTTGGCGCTGCGGGGGCGCGCTCGGGGCAGCGCGCGGCTCCGGCCTCTGCCCGGGCAGATCCTGCCCCGCCGGCGCCTCTCCCGCTCCTTCTCTCCTCCCTCCCGCCGCGAGCAGCCGAGGGCGTCCTCCATGCGGGAGAAGAGGAGGAGGAGGAGGAGGTGGGAGCTGCTCGCCGGCCATCCCCGGCGCCCGGCAAGTCGGAGCCGACCCGCCGCCGCGCCGCTGCTGCCGCATCTCCCCGCGGCGCGGAGCCGGCGCTGAGCCCTGCCCGCCGCGCCGCACCCGCACCCCTCCTCGTAGTCTTACCCCCACCCTCCTTCCAGTCTTCCCAGCCCCCTCCTCCTAGTCTTCCCCCTCCTTTTTTTTTTTTTTTTTTATCCCCCTCCCGCCCCCCCGCGCCCCCATTTGGTTCTCACCCTGGCCGCGAGCAAAGCGTCTTCATGAGCGCAGAGGATGTCCGGGAAGCACTACAAGGGGCCTGAAGTCAGTTGTTGCATCAAATATTTCATCTTCGGCTTCAATGTCATTTTCTGGGTAAGCGGAGCCGGTTGCGCGGCGCTTCGTGTCCTCCTCTGCCACCTCCTCCTCATCCTCCTCCCCCTCCATCCCGGCCGCCGGCGCCCCCGGTCTGGGCACGGCCGGGAGCGACAGGGACGTGTGACAGCCAGGCGCGAGGCCGCGGGGGGATTTTGGATGGGGTGCGGGTGCGAGGCCGGGGGTGCCGCCGCCTCCGACACCTCCCCCGGCCCCGGACAGCCCTTCCCCGGGCAAGTTGTGGTGCTGCATTCCTCCACCTCCCGGGGATGCCGGCTCCTCTTCCCTTCCGGCCCTCCTAATTGCTTTTGTTGTAGGTGCGAAGAGGATTTCGTGCCTTTTTTTTTTCCCCCTCCTTTTTTCCTGTTTCCTCCTTCCTTTCCCCTCCTCTGCTTTGTGGTGGGGGAGGAAGGGAGCAGCCAGACACCCGGGCCTGGAGAACGAATTGATCTGCGTGTTTTCACGCTGACATCCCTGTTAGATGCAAATAATAATAAAAAAACCCATCATAGCTCAGATTCTCTTAACAGTGATGTTTAATGATTGCACAATGGTGAAGCTGAGTATGGCAAGGGTTTGTTATGATTAGCTGTTAACACATACTAGTAGTAGCAATCATAGAATGGAGGAGGAGGGAAACTATTTCCACCCATCCTTAAAGTTCAAGCCCATGGGAGGCTTGCTTGGGCATTTGTTGGGATTCTGGCTGTGATCTGCCTGCACAGTATCTTGTTGCACCGTTCTGGCTGTAGAGTAGGCAGAACTGTATAGTGAAATGTAACCTTCATATACTAGTGCTTCTAGCATCTTCTCCATGTGTTGGATTTGAAAGAGAAGCAGCTGATTTTGGATGTACATGCCAAATTTCGGAACCACAGAGGGGAAGGATGTGAGCATTCTCACACACGTGTAAATGATGAGATCTTCTTACTGCATAGAATGTTCAAGTCGAGTGAAGGTTCTTAGATGTACAATCCCCCTCTTGTCATGAGATGTTCCACATAACAATGAGAAACATGCACAAATCCAGGTAGGGTGAATGTGTTTTTGAGGGGCTTTGAAAGCAAGTTGAGTATATATCCAGTATAGTGGCTTGTTTGGACTAGAAAGGAGAATTGAGGAAAAAACCCCACACCACTTTGAAGTTTTATGGATGAAAGTGGGGAAGAATAGAAGAGAAAAAACCTAAGCAGTACTGAGCTTCTGATTGTCCCCTTGGTGAGAACAGAGAGTGGTTACATGGGCAGCAGGTATCCATAGCTAATCTCAAGTCTGTTTTCCTGGAAAATAAAGATATCTGAAGAGGATGTTTGAAAGGATGGGGGGTTTGATTAATTACATTTTTATACTGAAATACCTTTCCTTAATCAAGAAGGTATGCTGCAAGAGTGAACCTGACTCTAGCTTTATGTCGGTGTTTACTTGGCCCCAGGCTGACCCCTGGAGATGAGTGGTAGCAAGCTTTGTAGTGTTCTGACCCGACAGAGCTGTTTTGATTGTACTCTTACGTTCAGTTTTTAGTGGTTGAGTTTGCCATGGTTCTTTTCACTTGTCTGTTTCTTCATTTGGATTCTCCTAGGCATATGTTGCTGTGAGCATGAATATTTTTCAGCAGGAAACAAGTGCTGTGAGGAACATTTGAGTGCAGTGTCCTTGGACCAAGAGAGGGAGATTATGGTGAAATCTATGTTCACATGCTGTTTCAGGCACTGTCAGTATATCAGAGGCTATACACCCTATAATTGCCTTCATTTTGTTTTCTGAAGGTTAATGTGTGCAGGGTGCAAGTGGGAAAGTGCTATGTTTTCTGTAGCTACTAGTTTTCTAATCCTGTGTTCTTGAGGCTGGTGCAGCACAACTTCTGCAGATGTGCCTCTCTTGTAACTGAATGGGCCAAAGGATATTCCACTAGGCCAGAGGCTTTATACTATTGGAATGCTAATCTGAAAACCTGAAAAAATATAATTGTATATCACTCACTCAGCCACTTGCTTGATGTGTGGCCCTTGCTTGCAGATTTCCTCTTTTGTGAAATGCTAATCATCTCATTTGTGTTCCTGGCAAAACTTCTTGAAATTCACGGATACCAAGCACTTTATAAGAGTTTAGTAATTTCTTTAGAATATTGTAATCTCTTTACAAGAAAGCCTGCATTTATTACCACATCTTTCATGATTTGGAGTGAAAATATAGGCAGTTACTCTCATAGAATACATTTTAATATTGTTTTTACTGAATTAATAGCAAATCCTTCAGTAGTCTATGATGAAACTGGGCCAGAAAAACTGTAAATGAAAATTGCAAATTCAGTTGGCTGTTTACAGAAAGTGATTATCAAAAATAGCCACTAATGTAGTAATTTTATATAGGTAAAAATAATTAAGAGGTCGTCATATTAATGCCATGACACTCTCCAGGATCTTGCAAACGTGGAGATACGTAGCACACCTTTGATAGACCTTTTACCTGAGCATTGTTATATAGTTGTTTCAACACAACCTTTAAAAATTTTAATGTAAACAAGTGGGAAATACTCTTTATTCTGCATCATAAACCAATGGACTAAAAGAGAATGAGTTGGAAGAGTAATGATTTTGACAAGAAAATTGTCAATGCCTTGAATAGAGGAATGTTATAGATCTGCTGAAATGATTGGGAGAGTGATTGTACACGCTACTTAAACTGAAATTATTACAAAAAATCTGAGACTTTAAATGCCACAGAATGTGGGCAAAATAAATTACCAGGCCTTTTTGTCTTTTTGGTTTTGTGCTGGTTAGATATTTCTTTCTTTAAAAACCACAACTGAATTATTGGAGCAATGACTATGGGAAAGTTGCACTCTAATGCTCTGTATGTAGTTGTGACTAAAGGTGACAGCATGCTTTTTGAAGATAGTTCTCTGACTTGCATCACACCAGGTAACATGTTCTTGCCTAAATATGTGCTTCATACTGTTGTAGAAGACAATATTATCTGCTGAGTCTATGCATAATTAATGTTTTAGTTATATTTGCAAGCTTAATTTCTTTTGGAAATTCGGTATTCATGTTGGTAAATACGCTGAAAGTGTTTGTTCAGAAAAACTTATTTTATGAGACTACTATGCTGCTGTGGAAAACGGAAGCTCATTTTGCAGTGGTCAAAGTAAGATTTAGGAATGGAGAACTAATAGGCACAAATACATCTAAATCAAAAGTTAGAACTCAATATTATGCCTCCTTTCACATTGCTCAGCTGCTGTCCTTCTGCAGGTTGTTCAGGGGGCACACACCTGTGCTTTAACTTGATTAGCATAATGCCTATGCAAAGCATCACATGGTTTGCTACCTTTCTAGGCTGGCAGCTGGTGGAATAGACAGGGCTTTTTTATGAACCTCTCTGTTTTTGTCTAAGTAAACCATAAGCTGTAATATAAGGTAAGAGAAAGCATTTTTCTATAGTTAAAGAAAGCAAACAAATGATGCTCCTCCCTCCTTTTCCCCTTAGGCTTCCATGTACAATGTTGTCAAAGATAGAGTGCAAAAGGTCAAAGTAGGCCAGCCAGCTTCCCAGAGGCCAAGAACCATTTTTCCCTCTTTCCCCCTCTACTTTTGCAAGACAGTTTTAGGCTGACTTTAGTTCCAAGAGTTGTTTTAAATTGTTCTCTGTGCTTTATTATATTTTATGGAAACTGCATATATATGCTATTGCTTAACTCTGAATTTCAATCCACACTTGATTCCACTGACCCTTGTCTAATTGGAAAGATATAAAAAGCACTGACAACTCAGAAACTTTTGCTTTATCTGATGATTCACTGTAAGTTGTGAGATATGCTGCAGTTATGATACATCAGCATATTACAAGTCATAACTTGTGTTTTAATTTGCTTGGCATCTGATGGTTTTGATGGCAACCATATGGGAGTCTAGTCTTCCGAATTACAGAGAGATAGCAGAAAGAAAATAAGGTTATGTAAGTGTGTTATGGGAAAAGTGTTGGAAAAGTGCAGTGACCTTTAAAGGACAACCAATAGATTGCTTTTTAAATTTTGTACATTGTTGATAGTTTGTTTTCAGCGGGGGAAAAGATAATTTTTGATGTCAGCTGGTTTTCAGATATCCACAAGGAAGTTTGGATTATGTAATTTTCCCTTGCCAAAACAAATCAATGTTTGTTCCGTGCAATTTTCTAATGCATTCTGTAGCATTTGATCTTTAAAAATTTGCATTGAGAAGATGTCCTTGCAGTGGAAGTGGAAACATTCTTTTCATTTCCCTCCCTTCCCCCTTTTATGATCAAATGATTCTTATTTTTTATTTTGCATTTCTTAATAGCACAGATAGCTAAACATTCCACAAGTGGTCTTGCCAGAAGCAAAACAATGCTTGTTTTGGGCAAGTATCCTGCTGTTTTGTAACAGTGAAGGGCAGTGGTATATATATTGATGAAAGAGATGCGTTGTTGTGAGTTTGTGATTCTTGAACTCCTCAGTGTCTCTTTCAGCAGGTGTAGCCCCAGTATTTCAAATGCATATAAAAATTTAGTAGCTCCCGGCTCCAAGAGGCTTGCTTCAGATTTGTAGAGATTGTTCATGGCATAAAATTTTTCCTTGCCCTGTGTTCCCTTATAGCTTGGTGGTAGGCTGTGTCATTGGTCATACAAAAAGAAATAGGTAAGGAACATGGATGAAACTGTTTCCTTTCTCATAAATATTTGTTTTCCCAAACTAGATGTTTGTAAATATGTTACTGTTTTAAGCTCTTTGATGTCTCTGGTTTCTGAAAGACTGAAGAAGTGTAAGGGCACAAGAGCAAGAGAAAACTCATTGTGATTGATTGTGTGACTCCTCCTGTTTGATGTCAATGTACTTCAAGAGAATATTATAGAAACTATCATAAACAGCTTACATACTTTTCTCCTCTGTTAAAGACGAATTTGGTAAATATATTTACTAGTCTCTCACCTTGATTGAATTGTCAGAGTAAGTTTTTTCTGGTTGCACATCTTTCTCAAAGTATGAAGAGTCAATTTTGAATCTTTAATGTTCCAGTCAGAGAAAAATGTGAATGGCACACAGAGTACAGTCAGTCCCAACAGAATACTTCTGCAAGTGAAACATCTTACTGATATGTGTATGTGTAAAAAGAGGTTGTCTTTGGTCCTAATGTCATCCCCTTTGTTGCATGTTGATAATACTTCCTTAATAAAGGCAAGAAATCCATGTTCTGTAACACTGAATATCAGGGTGGACGTGCTACCTTAATTCTGTAAGGCAGTCTTGTAACTGTAAACTTTTTGGTGAATGGATTATGTGTATGAATATGTACATATTCAACTGCAGTGTATGATATAATAGGCATATAGGGAAGGCAAGCATCAGCTATACTGGGGAAGAAAGGCTTTTTTCCCAGATGGGAACCCAGAAAACATATTCTTGTAAACAAACAAAAACTACCAGGTACAATAGATGTAGGATAATTTTCAGATGGAAAACGTGGGGGAGAAAGTTTTTTGGGGGGCAAGGGAGAAGGAAGGGTTTGGGTGTTTTTGTTGTTGTTTTTGTGTGGAGAGGAGAAAGAAGAAAAATGTAAGGAACTTCTCTATCCTGTCCAGTGGAGAGGAGTTTGAAAATATGTATGTAATCTGCCATTTAAGAATGCTCTCTAAAACCTAGTTCTATAGATTAGAACAATCGTGATGTACTTCTTAGTGAACTTTTAATTTATTCTTTGTTCCTTAAACTCTGTAAGATGCAAGTTAGTGATTAGTAGAGGATGAGAAACTTGGGCTTACATTGCTTCCTTTTCTTTTGATTTCCATTCCTACAAATAGACTTTATGAAGTCTATGTTGAAAACAAATTAGAAACTGGTTTTGGCACCTGGACTACTACAAGTAATAAATTTGGAGCAAGAAGCTGATGTGTTGTTCAGTATTCAGGCTAAGTACTTCAACAGTTTATACTCCATTAACCAAAAGCAGTAAGCTGTGAAGATTTGCTGTGAACATTTAGAGTATAATGTTTTGCTTTCAATTAAAACTGGAGGTGAGAGAGAATATCTTTTGACCCAAAGAAATCGCTTGACCTAATTCTGCCAGTTAGGGGATTCTAATCTTAAACCGTAGTGCTGTAGGAGAGAACCAGCCTTCAGACTTGGCTTTGCCCAAAATATGCAGCACGTTTCTCAAGTGCATGGCTAGTAGTCTGTCAACAGGACTGTCATTGTTTTATTGATATGGACAGGAGCGAGAAGCTAAACAGCTCGTGAAGTAACCCAGCTCTGTTAGAGATGACCCAGAAGTCACTGTTAGCATTAGCCCTAAAAGTGCCTTCCAGTATGGTAATATTTTAAACTCTTCTTAATATCTGACTTTTCCATTAGCTAGCATTTCATAGTGACTTTGTACTCTTGTACCAGTTTCTGTCTTTGTTTCTCATAAAAGTTAGCAAGTATTGTTGCAATGCAGTAAAGAAGTAAAACAGAAAAAGCTTATCCATTTCTAATGAATGTACTGAATTGCATTTAATGACATATTTACAGTGCAAAATCTAGGAAAACATTAGGCCTCAAATCAGTAAAGAATAATCTGTTTCTTTTTCATTGTACTGTTGTGTGAGTTTGGAAAACGTCCCATTTTTTGTGATTGTTCTGCTGCTCCTGCCACAAAATATCCTATCTCATGGATCACTGTGGATATAGATTTTCACTGATTTCAGCAGTATTTTGTACAGGTGTTAAGGGTTGTTGTGGGTGGATGTCACTGTTGGCACAGTGCTCAGTGTAGCTACTTCTGTAACGTACACAGAGATCTAGAGCAGTTCAGCCGCCTTCTTATGCTGGCATTTAAAAATGTCACTAACACACTGAGGCTTGCAGTCAGGGGTGCTTGATTTGGTATCAAACTCTGACTCATTGTGATCTCATATAACCTCCAGATGGCCTAACTTGCGGAGATGCTAAAAACAGTCAGATCCTACTCCTTTAGCTTTATAAAATAAATGAGCCAAATGGCAGTACAAGTATTTATTTTAATGCACATCAGTCTCCACATCAGATTCTCCTGCTAATGTTTCAACTTCCCAGCCACTTTCCTCTGGACACATTTAGAATAAGTATTTCAGCACACACAGAGGATCTTATGAATGAACTGTCAATTTCCCACAGAACTGGGAAAAATCAATATGCCTCTTCCAGGCCTTGAAAATCCCTGTGCTCTTAGTGAAGACTCCATTACATCAAATAATATTGAAAATCATTTCAAGCAAAGTTCCTGATGTATTGTGATGGAAGAGGTTTTTTCTTTTTGCAGCAAAGCAAATACATATTATGAAGACACTTCGTATATCTGTTCTGTACCTTTCGTCACTTGGTTTTCCTAACAACATAACTTCTTATGGAAAAAAAAAAGAATTGTAGGAACTTTTGCTTAAATAGGTTCTTTTTCTCCTCAATAAGCAAGTAACATTATTTCTAAAAGTGTTTGGTCCTTCTTTGTGGTATTAAATTCAAAGAAAGCATTAAAAGGAGACTAGATATCTTTAGATACATGGAATACCTTAGGTTCATAGAGGCTTCTGTTTTGTTTTCTTGAACATAGTGTTAATGAGTTAAAACCTGAGTATGTCTCCGGTCCTAGCTCCAGTAAGCTACTGTTAGAGGGTAATGAGTGTGATAGAAATGATACTGCAAGGATGCTTGAAATAACTCAGCCTATGAGGTGTTTCCTAGTGTTAGTAGCTTACATTTGATGAGAGCCCAGCTTAATTTACTTTGATTTAGGGGCAAAACTTCTATGATGTGGAACACTGTTTTATGTCAGGATTTTCTCTGTGTCAAGAGGGCAGACTCTCTCAACTGAGCTCCGGTGCCTTAAGCAAAGATGTGGTAGCACTTTGTGTGGGCTGTCACCCCAAGCAGATCCACCTGGTATCTGTTATTTTGTCAGAGCCTGCATCACAGGTTCTGCCTGTTGGACACCTTTGCTTTATGTACTCATGTAAGCTTCACATATGCATATATTTACCCTTTTGAGGCTAGGTTCTCTGTGCTTCCCTCGCACTGAACTGCATCTCTTCTGCTGCATTCTGTGTTCCAACCAGCTGTGATTTAAAAAGAGCTTGATGGGAGTTCCCTGTACGTGCTGTAAATGCTTTATATATCAAAACAGAGACACTGAGGAAAAACATTTACAGATAATATATAGCAAAGGTTTTGCTGCTTCATGCAATGCTTCGGTTAACTGTGTCACCTTGTGGAAGATCACTCTCAAGTTTGTCTTTGCAATGCCACGAGGTTAGAGTGTTTCAGGCTGGAGAACAGAATTTCAAAATGGTGACAGTTTAAAACATTGAGTCCTACTAGGTAATGAGGAGGAAGGTTCGCAAGTATCCGGGGCTATTCTCAGCTGGGAGTATACAGAGGTGTTCTACTATGCACAGAGCAAGGGTTTCAGATTTTTTAATTTTTGCCATCTAAATATAAAACTAGAAAGGTTCCCTGTGGGTATAAGATAGCATTTCATAAAAGTTGTCTTCCTGACTGCCAGTTTATGTGGGTGTATGTCAAAAGGAATATGTGTGAATTCAGTCAGTCCAACAATAATGAAATATAAAATTAAAATAATTTAAAAAGAAGAGGTAAAACTTGGACAGTTAGAATCCCTCTTTTCCAAGGAGTTATCTAATTAATTCCTAGATGAAAATTCAGCCATTTGGCTTGTGAAGACTATTGAAATATGTATAATTGTACTTAAAAAATTACTAAGGTCCAGTTTCTAATCAATATTGCTTGATATCATGAACATTCTCTTGTTTCTTTTTCTTTCTGTAAGCATTAAGGGGTCACGTGAGGTGTTGCCCAATTCAAATTTTTTTCCTCTCTGAATACCTAGGAAGACCTATTTCTGTAGCAGGGCCACTTCCCCACCTTGGTTGGCAGTAGTTTCATGGATGGTTTTGGTGTGCTGTCTTGCAAATTCTGGTGTCAAAAGGAAAGCAGAGGGCTGCAAGTGGCTGAGGCTGGCACAAGGCTGCAGAACCACATGTGTTAATACAGCTTCAGTGGACTGATAGCAGTCAGTTACCAGATCTGACTGAGAACTCTCTCATCTGGAACAATTTTTATTGACTTGCTGTTTAGCTGCAAGAATGAAGTATGGGAAAATGATAGGACCATCTTCTCCTTTCCCTGCACAGATCAACTTTAAGTGATTGTACAGGCATGGCCTGTCTCAACTCTAGGTAAAGTGGTTTTGGACTCAGGAGTACACAGAGGTGTAAGACATATTGCTGTGTTAATAGATAGCTCACTCCAGTGAGGACTGTTATGTAGACATGGGCTACTTGGGAATACCCCTCTGGTGCACTTTGATCTCTGTTTTTGTAAGAGTTGTGGTGGTTATCTGTTTTCTCCTTAGTGCTCAGTGAAGCGGAGAAACAAAGAGCAATGTTTGTCTACCAAGTTTATTGTAATGTGAACTTAATTTGAACTTAAGGTTTAGTGGACAACTCCATCATTTACCTCTCTAGTTTCTTCTCCTTCCCATAAATGTCATTCTAAACACCATGCCACTCCCTGTAATAATGCAAATCCTTCATTGGAGTGGCCTGCTAGATGGCAAATGATCTCTCTGAAGAGAATTTGTCATGATTATCCCTTCCCAAGTAGTATCCTTTCTGGTCGCTTTGTTATAAACAAAAGGTTAGTATGCATTTAATGTTGGAGATACATTTATATATATATAACACTATGCATGCATATATATATATAAAACATGTACATAAAATAACGCAGTACTAAAAAAATTTTTTTTGACTTGCTAGAGCAGAAGTTTATTATTAACTTATGTATTTATCTATTGTTATGTATCTAAAAGGAGCACTTGAAGGGACTGGAAACCCATCTAATTGCTGTTACGGGCAAAGGACTTTTTGCTTCCTCTGACTATTGTACTGTTCTGTTCCTGCTGGGAGCTCTGGCATGGTCACCAGTTGTGTTCCCGCTTCAGCTCTGTGGGCTGGGTGTGATTTGAAAACGTTGCTTTTTGTTTTATTTTGTTTTCTTCGTTTTGAAGATAGGCAAAACCATTTCCTGGGTAAGTCTAGTGGTTTGTGGTGATATTTGAATCAATGTTTTATTCTGCAGAAACTTTTCCATGCAAGTAAGTTTGTGTTTGACTCAAGAACATAAGCCTGTTAAAGTTTAACATGGTTTACATCCTTGTTGACCTCTGCTTTCCTTCATTTTTCCTAAACCACTCTCATGCCTGTGGGAGGGAAAGTAGCTCCTGAACAGATGCAGTTAATAACTTTGCATATTAAAGAAAACCACTGCCAGTCCTGATGAGACTGACACTGAAGAGTTTGTGCCACTGTAAGAGGTGAATGAGTTGTAGCTCCCATCTGGCCATTTTTTTTGTTCTGAGTACTCTTCTCTGCCCTATAGTTTCATGACCCTATCAGCTGTTCTGCAGAGGGGCTGACCTCTGACAAAGGCAAAAGGACAGCAACAGAGGGCAACAGTAGCTTGTGTCTTCAACTTTTTCCATCCCAGAAATTTCTCTGTATATGTGTGTGTGTGTGATTTCCAGTGAACTCTCTATCATCCTGTATTTCATATATTATTTTAAATGTCATACTTAATAAATGACAGTGATGATGTACTCCACCGTTACTTGTGGCTTTCTTGTCAATAGCAGCTTACTACTGCCTGGATAAATCACTGTTCCTGCCTCTTGTTACCTGATTCTTGTTGGTTTTGCCCTCCTTTCAGTTTGTGCTGTACTCCAACTTGCAGAGACTGTTCCATTCTCCAAGAAAGCCCTTTTTGTGTCCTATATGTGTCTGTTCTTGCTCTTCTCACCTGGAGTTGAAAGCTCAGCTGGGTCTGTGCTGTTAGCCCACAAGAGCCTCTGCATGGTCATTGCCGTGCTCCAAGAGGCGCAGTTTGCTGGCTTTGTTACTGGAATTCAGCTAAATGTCCACAGGGTTGAGAGTTGGTGGGATTCCTTTTTTGTATCTTTGGAGATGATAAGAACTCCAGTGGATATTGCTGTTTGTTTAAATCTCTGTAGTGTACCCAAGTCAGATTTTCATTTACTTTAAAAGGCTATCTTGCTCCAATCTGCCACTGTAACGTGTCCTTAAAACGACTGCAGATGATGTTTATAGAGCTACACTTCTGGTGTAACTGTGTTGTTAAAATTGTTCAAGTGAGCAGTATTGGACACCTAGCTTGAGGAATTCAAAGGACTTTATAAGTTGGAAGGATGGACTTTGCATTGTGGGATGTGATTGGACTTCTGTGTAAATGATGGTGAGAAGAGAAACCTGTAACTTTTCACAAAAAGAACAGGAATGGAATACACCACTTGTTCATAAAGCAGAAGGTGTTAAAATTTAAGAATGTAGTCTTTTAAAAGTGAGAGGATAGTCATATTTTGTCTGAAAAACACTACCTTATTTTTTATTGTATGTCCATGTTGCTTTCTGCAAAGATACTTTTCTGCAGTTATTGTTATCAAAGCGCCATTCTGGGAGCTCCCTTGTTATTGTTTCACTTTGTTTTGTTAGTAGAACTTTAGTTTAAAAACTTTCTACCTTGGAAAAAAACCCCACAAAGACAAACCAAAACAAACGTCCTTAAAGATGTCTCAGAATTCCGAGAAACAAACTATGGATCAATTATTAAGTGCCTTCCCTCTCCCTCATGCACTTCCTGATGTGGTATTAATTTTACATGAGCCCCCTGCATTGCCCTTCATCTACTTAGGGTATAGAGCACAAAGGCTTTCAGCACTGTAAATGATTGGGCACTTGTTACAACCCTCTGCGTAAGAGCAGATCCTGTTGACTTCAGTGGGAATCACTTGTTGGCAGCTGCATAATTGTTTTTCAAACAATGTAGTTTTTTGAAAAAAAAAAAAAAAAACAACAAAAAAGGGAGGATGTGTGGGAAAACTCAAAGAGGTACCCGAAACAAAACACTGAAAAGTCTTTCATAAGAGCTAGAGCAATTACTTCAGTTGCCTAAGTAGCTAAGAGCTGGCAAAAAGGGTGTTACAGTAGTCTAACCAGAAACTCTGGCAGGGAACAGTGGAGCCTATCAGGCAGTGTTCCTACTCATTTGTGTTTTAGAATAAGCATCCTGTCTGACCATCCTTTAGATGATAACTTCCCCTCAGTAGCAGGAGCTATATGGGACTCTAATACTTGTAGCACTGGGAGAACTCAGCCAATGAAGCACATGGAGTTTGTCCTCAGCAAGCAATTGTGACTGTATTCTCTCTAGTTGTAGAGTAGTGGTGTGATTGGATGAAATAGATTTACATGTGCTGAAATACGACTTAACAGTGGTTTCTGCAGGCTATGTGCCTTGCCACCAGTCTGGGCAGCGAGCTGGTCACCGGTGTAATTTTTTTATAACTAGCAATTCATAGTACTTCATTGAGCACTGAGTCCTGCTTTTGCCAGGCATGTACATAACAGCAGCAACTTCATGATAAATCTTTGTCCAATGGAGCTGCTAATGCTCAGCTCTAAAATACCACTACTTATGTGGTCTACCATTAGCCACATAAGAAATCTCCACATTTTGTTTATGGCATCTGAACTTCAACAGCATCTTGGGCTAAAGATAATAGCTTCTGCATGAAGTATGTTCCATTACTGCTAATGGTGTCTTATTTTATCTGACACACTAGCTTACTTGATAATTTCTGTAAACAAAGCATAAAAGAAGCCATGTATATAAATCAAGCCTGAAAATCAATTTATAGCTGAATGGGAACTGAACATCTCGGTCTAGTTTTGTTTATGCTTTGGTGATTGATAAAGGAAAAGTAAAAACAGTCCAAATGTAGAACTTGATGCATATTGCATTTATTTTCTACTATTGGATTGTTTCAGCACTTTGTGGAAAAGCAATATGAGTAGGTAGTTATAGTCTGTGCTAATACCAATGATTTCAATACTATTAAAAGTAAACAGTAAGAGCCACCTTTCTTTTTGCCTTCGAGAAAGGCTTTAGAGAACTGTGCAACTGATTCTTATTGATGGCTCAGGGAAAAAAAAAGGGTCAAAGTTAACAATCCCTGCTTTTAGATTCATTGTACCACCAAGGGAGATGAAGAACTTTGAGCTATTGCACTGAATCCTTAATCAGCTAAGTTGTCATGTACCTTCAAATGAAACATTAGCCTCCAGAGCCAAAAGTTGCTCCACAGTTTTGGAGATGTGCTGAGCCTTCCCTTTTGACTAGATTCGATGCAAGGGAGTTCCCCAAGGGAAAGAATCTTGCTCTTTTATTTCTCACTAGTATGTGAAGAAACAATATATTAATGCACCTACAGCTCTTATTAAAAACGTCAAAATTTTAATGGTTTCAAGTTTAAAAGTTTGAAGATCCTGTAGTCTGAATTTCTGTTACTTTTGTGTGGATTGACTACTTTTAAATACCTAGAACAGGTGTTTGTTTATTTTAAGATATATTTGGCTGTGTTTTGTACGGTGTGAAAGATGTGATTAAAAAGGCATTTTTGAATAATCTTTAATTTCCAGATGGGGTCCCATACAGATCAAAAGTAGCTTGGAGGTTTGATGTTTTTTTTTCCCAGAGGACATTTCAAGATGGTATCCTTGCCAGCTAAACTAACTTAGAACAGTTGGACCAGTGTAAGGTATGGCTTCATAAACCAACTGAGAGGCTGGTGAAGAGTGACATAAGAGGAAGACAGCTCCACTCAGGTGAGGATGTGACCAGGGGAAATAAACAGACCATTTTGCTACTGAAAAACCTATCTGGTTTAACTGCCTTGAGTTAAAGTCATGTAGGTTTTGTTTTTATGAGTGTTGTCCATGTCAAACACCACCACTGGAATTAATATTTGGCATAATTAGTAATTTTTATGGACAGACCCAATCTGAAAAAAAAACCCCACTGTAGACCGAGCAATGTCCCTTGAAAATATTAATCTTAATTAGCTTTGAAGTCTGTGGACAAGTTGTCATTTCCCTATTGTTTTCAAGGTCTGATGCCTCTGATTGACGCCAGGCTGAGTTAAGAAAGCCTGAGTTGTGAAAGGTATGTTGAAATCTGCAGAGCTAGAGTTACTACAGAAGTTATGGAAACTAAACCATTAATACTGGTCTGGTATGACCCAGCAGGAGTTTGGAATGGTTTTTCTGCTGTACTTTACTTAAGGGTGGTAAAGGTATGCTCTTTTCTTTCTCCCTTGAGCTTTGGGATAAATGTGTCTAGTGAAAATTCTTCTTTCAGGCTTAAGCTGAGATAATGCCAGCAGTTTGGACTGCATTATCTGTAAACTGTAACAAAATTTCAAAATGAATTCTCAGTGTTCAGAATGAGTTATATATTTGCTGTTTGTGAAATGTTCTCAACAAACTAAAATCATCAGTAAAGTAACCGAAAGCAAAAGGAATAAATAATCTTAGGTTTCAAAGGTAGTATTGGAAGTAATTTTGTGAGTGTTATTAAAGGTAGTTCTGAAATTTTCAAGAAATCGTTACTTTAATGAGAATATATAGAATTGAAACGTTTGTTTAAATTCAGATAAACTGTTAAATCAGTGTCTTCCTTTTAATAGGGATATTTTGCATTTAAAATAAAAGGGAATGTTCTTAGATTTGGATAGGATGCAAGATGAAAACTTGCAGAGGGTTGGGCAGAAAGGTGTTTTGAAGCTTTTATGGTGAAGTGCTGTGAGCTGTTCTAGTCTTTCCTCTCTGACATCTAACATTATGTTTGGATTGAAGCATTTCCTGATATAGAATAAATAAGATATAGAATTTCTGATGCAGAATAAAATAAGACATCACTGTTAAGGTAGTCCTCAACCTTTTTAGAAGTGCAGCAGAGACCATACCAGTGATCATACTGGACCAGACAATAGGTTTGTTTAAGGTAAATATTCTTAGAACAGCGGCCAGCTGGTAAGAAGTATGAGAAACAAGGCAGGTAGTGATAAATGTTAGGGAGTATGCTCTGAATCCCCAGCCTTTCAGATCTAGAATCAGTATGTTTGTACTTGGATTCCCTATATGGATTTTTCTTTATGAATTTATCTGGTTGGTCCTTGAATCTCTGACTTTCTGAAGTGTGTGACATCCAGTTGTTAGCTGTACATTTTCCCTATTAGTATTGGCTTACTTTTGCAAGAGGTGGAGTTCCAACAGGCATCTAATAAAGCATTCTGCAGCTTGGAGTCAATTAACTTTCATGTTCATCTGCTTAGTTTCTGTGAAACCACAATGAAAATCCTGCATCTAAAGAATGTAGTTTGAAACACCTTTTATCTGCTCCCTCTGTACCCTGCCCCTGGCTTTTCCACACAATACCATTAAGAAACAAATTTTGGATACCTTCCTTTTCAGTGGTTCGGATGGTTGAATTATAAATGTAGGAGGCGTGTAAAGTCAAGTAAGTGTAGCAGTCCAAGGCAACTACAGCTGGATGTCACAGATGAAAAAGCTTTCTGCTGGGAAGAGGAGCTTTAAGTTTCCAGATGGTGACCTACTTGGATCTTTACACAGCTCCTCCAGTTACAATGAATTAACCATTTTCAGCCCAGGCTGTGTTTAACAGTAAGGTATATAGCTGGCAGTTTTTATGTAGGATTCCAATTGCTTGTCCTTTTTCATCCTCTCTCTCCCTTGCCTCCCAAAAGGAAGAAATGAGCAAGTCTGCACTCCGAGTTCTTATTTAATTCTGACATTGGTTATGGTGGATCCTTATTAAGTAACAATGGTATACTAGGGCTGAGAGTTCTGCGATAGGCAGGTGAATCTGAAGAGTGTTCTCAGGCAGGTACCAGACCGTTCCTTCCTTTGATTACTATTTTGGTAGGTTCTAGAAATTAGCTTTAACATAAAAGCTCAAATGGTAGCACTTACCTGTTATTTTGGAAGGAAAGGTGGGAAATTCCTTTCTTGTCTGGGCCCTGAGAAAGTCCACGAGCAAGTCTGTGGCTTTTGGGCAGTGCTGCCTGCTGCCTAGGCTGTCTCTGAAGCAGAGACCAATGTGCTAGGAGTACGACTTTGAGGGGTTGCATCAGGTAAATCAGTGGCCAGACAGTACAGCGGAGTCATCGGTGCTGTATAAGCATGACATCCCTAAGGTTGTGTTGTAGCCCAAACAAATTTGTTAAGACAAGTTTATAGAAGTCACCTTAAGTTATACCATGGCATTTGACACCTGGTAAATGAAATGTGAGACTTTTCTTGTTTATTTGCATAATAGTCATGAGAAGGGAGGAAGAACATAAGTGTCATGGGTGACTACTTGTATTTACTGACTGACAAAGAGAAGACAAGAGATAGGCAAGAGAGCCACATGAGCTGGTGATAAGGTTCTCGCCGAAAAATACCAGATCCTTTAAAGCTAGCTGACCATGCAGAGGCTGACTTTAGATTTAAGTTAGTTTACTAGGCTTGGGGAAAAAAAAAAGCTTACAGAGTTCTAAGACTTTTTGTTTTACTAAGAAATAATAAATGAATGCTTCTGAATGCCTTTGTAAGTCCTTATTCCCAGGGCCCAGGTCCATGATCTGATCCCACTGGGAATAGGATTTCCAGATAAACAACTTAATCTAAATTCCTGTTGTTATAGGAAATGGAAAAAAAAAAAAAAAGGAAGAAGGCCTGAGAAAACAGTTTGGTAGGTGTTCATCCTGAAATCTGTTTTATTTGCTGCACGGGGATCTATTTTAGAAGTACTTCAATGAAAACTTGCACAATAGAACAAAGTGCTTTGAGGCTTTACATTTAAAGGTATGTTATCTTGTTTGGTTGATAGTTTTGGTTTTCTTAAGTTTTTAGGTGTGTGATTTTGTGTGGTTTTTTTGCGGGGTGTGTGGGTTTTATTTTTTTTTTTATATATATGTGAACTACTTGGATTAATTAGTGTTTTCTTGGCAGCAACAAAGAGTGGTTCCCTCTCTTACCTCCATCCTTGGTCTTTGCTGTATAACTGTGTTTTGCATCGTACCCTGATCTTTGATATGATAGATTCTACTGAAGAATAAATAAGCCCATCCTGCAAACTGAATTTCATGCTGTGGGCTAGGTATACTTCCAAAGGTGTAATTGCTACAAAATTATGGTTTCTACTAGTGTTAATAAAATCCAATGTGAGCAGCGTGTGCTAGGATGTTTACTTTTATATAAAGATATGTTTATGTGTGTATATATATATACTTATTTTTTTAATGTTTTTCCCTGGTTCTGTTTTTCCACTTCTTCTCCATACCAATACTGCTGAAGCTCATTGAAGAGAACAGCTTTTGCTCTTGCCAGCCAGAATCTGTTTTTGCAGTGAGGGGTCCCTGCTGGGGAAGTCTTTCTTTTTCTGCTATCTTTCTTCTCTCTGCAGGGTATCAGGCATCAGGGCTGCCCTCCTGTCTGCCCTGCTGACAGCCGTACGTTCTCTGCTCTTACTGCAGCAGCTGCTGCTCCTCAGCCTGACTGAGAGAGCATAAATTAAAATACAAAAGTCTCCTGTGGCCACTCTTGGCTGACAGTGCAATGGCAGATCAGACCTTCCTACATCATCTTCACTTGACTTTCTTCTTTTTCTCAAGAATTTCCTCAGCATTTGTATCAGTCACAGTCTTTTACCACTGGGCTGAATAGCAGCAGCAATCCAGTAACTCTAAATGTTTTATGTACTTGAGTGATTGGAGCTGTTTGCAGAGAAAAGAATCCGCAATGTGGGTTTCACCAAAAGCTCAAGTCTTTCTTTCTGCTTTTTATACTACCTGAAGAAGGCAGGCTATTTTTGTGCTTTTCATGGCTGCTGAAGATACAGGGCTAATTCCTGTTCTCTTCTCCCCACGAAGTCAGTCGGAGAGTTAGAAACATCAGAACCATTGCGTTGCCACTGTGTGTGTGTGTGTCTGTGTGTGTGTGTGTGTGTGAGTGACTTAGGGCACAGCAGTGAGTGGAGTGTTTTCTCAGATGAGTCTTTATTGTTTTGAAGCCTGGTGTTTGTAAAGGGGTTCTTAACTCCCAGAGGGCAGAGAGGGAGCTGCTTAGTGGTGGGATGGAATGCCATGCCTCAAAATTGACTATGTAGAGTTTCTGGCCCAACTGTATTCTTTTTGTGAGGAGGTTGTTTTGTATTTACCCTGTGTGTGTCTGACGTAGATGTTCTTTGGCTCAGTGTACTTAAATGTGAGGACCCTTCCTTGTAGAGGTGATAAGTGATGAGGATAATGATTATTTTTAGTCTTTTTGTTAAAGGAACTATGCCCACCTTCTCTGCTTTTCCCTGCTCTGTATTCCACAAGCTGGTTTGGCTTATTGGGCACTTGAGTGTAAATGTATTGATACATCGTGTTTGAATTTCATATCTTCTTTTAACTTTCGGGAGAGCACGTTAAGCCACAAACGCTTTTCCAGATGGTTCATTTTGTTAAAAACTGCAGTGTTTTCAAGTTAGGTGGACACTGCCCCCTCAATGCTCTTCTAACATGTCATTGTGAGCTTTAAGTTCTGACTGGGCAGTTGGGGCATTTCATCAAAGCATTGCTCTGATTATCTGCATCTTTTGAGTGGAGAAACAGCTTCATCAAAGAACCCTGGAAAAATGTTGTTGAGACTGTTCCCTCCTGAACTAAGTGTAGCTGTCAAGTTAATTTTTTTTGTTAAGAGTTATTTAGGCCATAACTGAACAAAAATAGGCTTCAAGGACTTAGAGAGTGTTACCTGAAATCAATGGCACTGCCTTTTGTTTACTGTGGAAAAGGGTCTTAATTTGCAAAGACTCTTTTCTCTGAAGTAAGAATTTGATAAAGCTTTCCAAAGTAGTGTAAGCTGTGGCCATCTTCACAAGTGGCTTCAGGCTGATGGAGGCTGATAAGAATCTCTCATTGATAATACAGCAGACTGGAGTCCATGTTAAATGTTAATAGGTCGTCTAAGTGCTTTTTGAAAACTTGCCCTGTTTAAAAATTATTCCTTAAAAATGTCATAGATATTATGGAAATTGTATAAGCATATGGTAATGTTTGGAAATAATCATGGGACTAACGGTGGAATTGCTGTTCTGCCTACCAATTGGACTTAACAAGAGCAAAATGCCATTACTACCTTTGTAATTAGATTTATTTTAATGTCTTTGAATAAAATACCTCTGAAATCAACTACTGAGTGCTTTAACTGCTTTGTTGCTGCTTAATGAAACCGTAGCCTTGCCAGACTGCCTGCTAATGGAGTGCTTGTTCTTTTCCTCCCTGTATATTTAGTGTCTGGACCATCTTCAGTAATGCCTAATGCATATGCATGCAGTAATGAGATTCAAGAGGAGCAGGGTTGATGTCCCTGTATCTTTAATCACAGTTTTCATGTGTGGTGCTTATAATGGCAGACAGGCAGGATGAAAAGTTCTTCTTTAAACTTGAAGGCGAGCAAACATTCTTCCAAGACCAGTGAGAAAAATGTTCCTCTCCACCCATCCCCACCCCTCCTTGGGTGAACTTCTTTGAATGAATCAATTACTCTTCCAGCAGGTTTTACTTATATGGTAATTGAAATTTGCATTCAGTACCCATCGATCAGAACAGAATTATCCTGCTGTTAGGTTAGGTGAGGAGGACTATAATGGGACTGGTGACTCCTTGCTCACAGGGAGAGTGGGAGGATTCACTAAAAGGATCTGAATGGTGTTCAGGATCAAGCTGTTTACTGTGTTTCTTTGTCTGATTTCCCAAATCTGGAAGCAATGAACAAATGTCAGTGTAATTCAAATACCTCTCCTGAATGAATAAACAGGCTATCCCATTTTGTCATACTAAATAATATTCCGCATTGTGAAAGCCTGAAAGCAAAGCATGCCTAAGCTTAGAACCTTTTAATCCACATTACATTAAAATGTCTTGATTTATGTAATTGATTTTATGGATTTGGAGGTAGGGAAGTATCAGGACTTGCTCATGCTGTTCATTTTATCATGCTGATTAGGCAACTGAAAGCTACCTTAGTGGTGGGGTTAGAGACAATATTGTGCGAGTAAACTGTTATATGAAAGCAAAAAACACACATGTGGAAAAGTGCATGTGTGTTTTTCCTTCAATAAGTTTAGTGCTAGTAGCAGGTGCCAGATGAGTAGTCCTGTAAGCTGGCATCCTGTATTTCCATGTCACATACAGCAGGATGAATGGGAAAGCAAGTGTCTGTACAGCATCCATGCTGAGGTGCAGTGCCAGGGTACTTCTGTAGCTGTTGGTAGCTCTTTCCTGGTAACTGCACCCCAGCTAGTACAAACAATAGTGGCTCCTTGGTGTGAACTTGCCAGCTAGTGCTTGAATTGAGTAAGCTGATCTTCCTTTGTTAGCTGCTCTTCTGGAGAGTTGCAGTTGTAACAGCGTGTTGACTCTTCCTATCTTTTTTTTCTCCTTTTTTCTCTTTTAAATGGTAAGCCTTCTCCTTGGAGAGAATGGGAAATATTTTGTGCACTGATTTGCTGTTTGTAGTGATGTGAAGGAGTATAAATTTCTGTTAAATTCTGGTCAGTCCAAAAATATTTTGTTAGAAAGAGTCCAGGGTGTGTGGAGATTACCCAAAAAGGTTGCTAATTGTAGGAATTAATAAATTAATTGTAGGAATTTTACCGTTCCTGTCAGTTGATGGTGCTCACTTCTTTTTTAGTTCTAAAATTGTATCATCCTTGAATGCATTTTTGTGAATCACTGTCACTTGACTTGCTTGTGGGTTCAGAAGATTGACTTTTGTGTAAAGTTATTCCCTGTCCTTTCCTGGCTGATTAAATAAATAACACTTTCCTGAATTTTTGGCATACCTTTGTGTTTGTGTTATCCTTTAAAGGTGAGGAAGAGGACCGAGAAGCGTATCTGCATCCTCTTCTATTTAATACCAAAACTTACAAAACCCGTGTGAATCACGAGGGCACCTTTGATGTTCATGCTGGTCTCTTCTACAGGCTAGAAGATAAGAAAATAGGAACAGTACCTGAAGTACATGGTAGATGTAATTGCCTACTATCACGCTGTGATTTGCAAAGACTGTAGAAGCAATACAGATAGCATTGGTGGAGGGTTTTTTTTCCCCAGGCAATGTTCCTTCCACCCTCAGTTATGACCAGTGCACTTTAGTTACAGCTCCCTAATATGAGCTGAAGAGACTTATAGCAGTAGCTCAGTGTCAGAGAGGGAGTGTGTAGCTACAGTGTAGGATTCATTATGCTCTGCACTGACACTGCCATGATTCAGCTGACGGTTTTTACGCTTGCTGGCATGGCCTTTTCACAACATAAGATGCTTTGTTCATTTAGTATTGTGCTAGGTGATTGCCATGATTTCAAACAGGCTGATCATGAGATTTTGAGTTTTTTGACACTTGTTTTGGGTTGACTGCACTAGCCTGTGTTTCCTGTGAGTGCTGTAATAATATAAATAACTGTGCTTTTTGTTCTGACCAAGCATATTCTTGAAATGTCATTTCAAGTGTAATAATGGAGAGCATGTTAATAAGAACGAGTGGGGAATGCAGCTGTTGGGTTGTTTTCTTTTTTGAGACTGACCTGCTCAACCTTCCCAGGACCTTCTTCATTTTTTCGTGGGAGCTTGGGAAACAACTGCTGATACATTACCTTCAGGACATTGACAAGTATTGTTCAAAAGGGTAGTTTGTTCTGTTCTGTTTCCTCTACTTCCCACTGCAGTAAAGCTTGGCCTGGCTTGTGTGTTAAGAAGCCAGTTACTCTGACTGAAGCTCTCTTAAGGGCTATAGACAAAGACGGTGAGAACTCGCCTAAAATTTGGTGATGTCTTGGACTGGAATAACAGACTTCGGTTTGGTGTGACTTGCTGTTGTCAATGCTTTGCTCAGAATTTTGTAGGCTGTGCAGATAGCTGGAATACACTTGCATTAAGAATATTTTGGCATTAAAACAACATGTATTTTCATACTGAAAGTAAAGCCCTTTCTTACTGATCTTGCATTTGTTCCTAAAAAGCAGAGTACTTCAGAGGTGCCTGTGGAAAAATAGAGATCATTTAGTTTTGAGCAGTTACTGGAAAACTAATCCTGCACTCCAGAATATAATGAGTTGTGGATTCTTCACTTCATTGAGTGAAATATAACTGGTGTGACCTACTTTATTTGCATATTTAACATACTGGATACTTTCTGTCGGTTTTGTGTTTTTTTTTTTTTTTTTTTTAGCTTGTTTCCTAGGAAACAAATGCCCTGGTATACTAGAGAACAGCTATTGTATGGAGAATGCTGCCCTTCTGAGCATTGTTCTTTTGTAGGTGGAAGGCTTTATAGGGGAAAGAGCTGGAGTTTTCAAAAACATCTTTCTTAACCAGAATAGCACAAGGATGTGTTTCATGCTGCTCTGCAACCACTCAATGTATTGCTTTTTTTTTTTTTTAGTAAGAGTATCTATGTTATAATGGCTTATCTAGTAAAACTGCTGTATATGTTCCTATGGAAGGCATACCAAAATAAACTGAATGAGTAACTAATAAATGGTTGTTTTTGTCATCCTTGCTGAGCACCATGTAGATGCATATTTCTAAAAGTGTTTTATTTTGAATTATGTGGAATGGAAACAATAATGCAGAATATAGGGGTCAAGTAGACTTCAGGAAGTAATATTTGCATTAGTGCAGTAGATCAAGAGGGGAGCGAGAAACCTTTTAGATGTAAAAATTGTCTGCAGTTTGTTATGCTGCTGTGGGTTTTTAATTTCTTATTTTTATTTTTAGCCCAATGTTTATTGTTATGATGTTAAAAAAATAGTTGTGATTTTTGCAATGTTAAATTTGAAGCTGTGATAGTGGCATAGTTTTGGGATTGGTAATGCTGAATCTTACTAAGTGGTGAAAGAAAACAAACTAGCTCACTGGTTGAATTGTCTGGTTAAATTACAAGAATGGTGGGGAGAGTGTTGTTGAGTTTAAAAATACTGAGCAAACTGGGGGAGGAAGAATAAAAGGAAATCTGAGCTTTTGGTAATGTGTGACAAATAGGGAATGAGTTCTATGGGTTGAAAGTGCTGCACAGTTCCCCTTTGGTCTTTTTACACAGGCTTCAAAAACTCGCATAATGACCAATGATCAATGGGGCAGGTAACTTACAGCCATATCTCTTGTAATTTGTGGCTTATTCTGCTGTTTCTGAACTGCTTGAACTGAGCGTGTAGAATGTGGTGTAACTCTCAAATACATATGTCACTGTAACCTGAGTTATGTGCTGCAAGGTCTTGATAGTTGTTGTGCTGATAATTTTCTTTAATTCTATAGTTTTCCTGTAGCCCACCTTGAGAAGGGAATAGTGGCAGGATGAGAGAAATCCGTCCATGTAGCTCCTTAATTTCTCGCCAGAGCTTTATTTAGTGCCCTTTTATTCAGCGCCTTCCTGAGGGAAGGGCAGATTGCTAACAGTAAGAGTGTGTGATCCTGAGCAAAATAAGGGGATGTGCTGGGGAATGGAGCTTGTTTGTGTAGAATTGCTTTTGGGTTTGAAATCCAACAGAGCTAATTCTTTGTCCATATTTGCCAGTAGTAGGGATATAATGTGTACTTCCTGCATTCTCTAGGGGTTACCACTTTCAAATAACAGAGCATGTTTCATATAGGGAAAGAAATGATGATTTTTCTTAAGAAAAAGCTCTTTTTGGGGTCAAAGGGAGGTTCAGATTCTGTGTGGTGACTTCTGCAAATGAATCAGATGGTGATCTCCCCAGGTGGTTGTCATGTGATTTATCAAGCGGTTTTACCTTGTGGAGAGAAAGTAGATGACTGACATTGTTCTGGATGTTCGATACCAGCATTAACTGCTGTTCACAAGTACCTGTTCCTACTTGTGCTTGGTCAAAAAGATGACTGACTGCTAGTAATGAAAGATTTTACAAGTCTTTGAACTCTTCACATGCCAGCTTTTGTGGTTTGGGAGTACATTATGCCACTGCACCTCTTCACTGCTTACCAGGGAATCTCCTCAAATTGAAACAAAATTTGAAGACACAAGCATTATTTAACAGTCTCTCCAAGTAACTGCTTCAAGTTCTTTTAAAAGCAGCTGTACTCGATGTGATCTGTGCCTCTTGTAAGAGCTATGTGCCAGTGAAACCGTTGATCTTGTCTAACTTTGTGCACATAAAATAAGACTTTCTCAACACATAGACACAGGCAAACAACTTCAGGTTTCAACACAAAGCATAAAAATCGAATTCTCACACAGAGCATCTAAAGTTGTTTGTCAGCGTAAGGGCTGGAGTGGGGAGCAAAAATAGATCTAGGTGTCATAGATCTCTTGAAGCAGTAAAATATCTAGATTATATGACTTGAGCCAGTTAACTATTGCTGAACTGTCCCTTTGCATAATAAATACTCAGCATGTGAATGAAATAATGAGAAGCTGCTGGTTATCTTGCTCTTCCACTGGTGATGGTGGAAGAATCTAGGGGAGAACTCTGTGCCCTGACTACTCAGTTATTAACATCCATGGATACAGCAACTAAAACTGCAAAACATGGAGAGGCCAAGCGTTTGGGAGGGAAAATCTCTCTTTTAATTCCAGCTGGGATTAAGTTAAAGCCTGTGAGCGGTGACCATGGCAAATTTTGCAGCATGCCATATTAATTTAACCATAAGAGTCCCCGTTGTGTGGATACATTAGTTAACACTGTTACAAGCTGCTCTCTTTGAAAATGCTGAACGCCTTCCTCTCCCCAAACCCAGTGCTTGCCTCTGTTGCCTTTCTTCTGGTTACCTTTTGAGACAAGGTGAAAGGAGGTTGAGATGACCAAATTGACAATTGCAAATAGGACTGTAGCTTCTGTCTTTGCATTAAGCATTCCCATCTGTTGGATCTTTAATACTTCTTTTCTTTCACTTACATAGTGGTTTTTTTCTTCTTAATAGTACATGCCATGCACATCCATTGCTGCTCTCAGAGCATTTGTATGCAAATGTAAAACTCTGAAGTGTAGTGCATTTGGGGTGATTGTGTAAAGCAGTATTTGATTGTGTATGTGATTGCAAAGTACAGGCATTCTCTGCTGTGGAACAACTAAATGTGTCATTTAGGGCAAGATCTCAACTGTTGTAGAAAATACAAGTGGAAATGTTTTAAGAGTTCATTACATAACTGGGGCATCTGATTATTGTTATTCAAATCACTTCTCATAATAAAAGCCAAAAACTTGTAGAGGAGTTGTCCTTGTATGTTAGTGTCATCCTAGCTGTTCCACAGTGCAGTGTAAATCTCAAAGCAACTCTGATACAGCAGTAGGATGGTTCCCTCTTACAGCAAAGTTACAATTTCATTTAGTTTTACTATGCTTTTCATCATATATTTAATGACCCGGGCATAGGAAATTTCATCCTTTTTTTTCCCCTTCAAGTAAAGAAGTTCAGCTTTGATTTGTAACATAATCACAGAGTTTCTTAAATCTGTTAAGATTACTTACCAGTGCTAAAAATAGCTTTTGCCTGAGGTTTTGGAAAACCTCAGGTGCTCTGAGGAAATGAAACTGGTGGCCAGATAAAAGAGCAATATCAAGCAGTGGCTACAGCTGTCCCAGGTTGATGTAAACTGGCACTGATGATGTGGGAGTGTATTCTCACAATAGCTGCAGTGTTAATGGGGTCCCTGGGTGTGGGGTGAATTGCATGTGGCAGTACCTACTGGCAAAGATTATTTTCCTCCCTGGGGTTCTCTCTAGGGTGTTGAAGGACACGATGGTGATATGAGAAGCAGAAAACAAGGACTATTCTCAACTGTGCTGGTTCTCTGTTTTCTGCACCACTGATGACTGTGATATGTTGGTCAAAACTTTAAAGTGCTCTGTGTGCAAATAAAAAATCCTTAAATATGGTGTCTAGATAATTGTCAAGTACGTTCTAGGCCTCGCAGAATAAATCAGCAGGAGAGCAGTGAGGTGCAAAATGACATGTCTGTTGCTTTAATTCAAAGTGCTTGGTCATTAGGGCTGCAAAGTTGCAAATATTCATATAGTAATACTGTTTTTTCCTGGTGCTTTCAGTTGCATTCAGTAACTCCTTGCAGAGGAACAGAGAAAATCCTGTCCCCTTTAATGATGCTTAGTTTGTTTTGAAGAGCATCCTTACTTTCAGAAAAATTCTGGTGAGTTTCAGCTAGATGTAATATGAAATGACTGTCTTGGTGGCAGATTCACCATCTGCTGGTAGGTGACACTGTTAATTGTACTAGCATGATTGTTGGTTTGACAGCTCTCTAAACTGAAATGGTGAAATGATACAGGTTGCAAACATACAGAAAACCTCCTTTGTTTTTATGCCTTATTTTGTTTCCTGTAAAAATGACATAATTCATAGTTCCAGCTAAACAAAGTAGTGTTAGTGCGTTGAAGAAGAGCAACCTCTGTCTCAGGGTGGAGGAGAAATGGGCATTGGAGGGAAGATCTCAGGCTTAAGATCTGTTGCCGATGAAAGATTATTTGCATAACCTCAGATGAAACCCTGGCCAGAGAGCCAGTCAATATGTGTCACATATGACCTTTGAAAGGAAATCAGGATCAACTGTAAGAGAATGTAGTAGAGCTGCTCTGTGGTGTTGTCAATTTTCTGCTTGCTAGGTAAATGCAGTGGTGCAGTGAATTTGAAATGGTAGAACCTTAAAAAGATTCAACCAATTTTGTTGAAGATTGTGGTTTTTAATGGGAGTACCAAATCCTTATGATTTGGTTGCTTTTTAGCTACCTGTAGTTCCTGCTTTTCCTCATTGTTTTTTTTTTCTCTCCATTTAATGCAAGTTGCTTGCTGCAGAACTACATAATCGTTTTTTTCTCTCAAATAAATTGCTGTATATTAGTATAATTATACAACAAGCTTTATTTTGTTCCTTGCTTCATTGCAGTAGATCAGCAGTTCTCTAGGCCATGTAAATCTCTGCATTTCAGCATTGTTTTGCAACCTGCTTTAAACTTTTTTCAAATGCAACTTGCATTTTTACTGTATACCTTAGAAATAGAGTTAAGTCATTGACCTGCAAAGTAAGAATGTGGTTTGGGTTATTTTGACCTGAAATTTCTGGGGTATTTTTTTTAGGACTGCATTTCTGCTTGATTTTTCATTTTGTTTTGCTAGCACAATGACTAGTGCATGCATACTGCACAGGATGGGACAGAAAAGTTCTACTTTTAGAGGGTTATTCTTAGCAGCATTGCAGTAAAGAGAGAATTGGTATTTTGATTTGCTGCAGTGTAGCCACGATCATGAATTAGGTGCATGAACAATGCCAAGAGAAGTGCTATGTAGCTGGTGTGCTGCCCTTTCACTTCTATTAGCTCTTTGCATGAGACAGTGACACCCAAACCTACTGGTGGTAATATACTATCTTTGTGTTCTGCCTGCACTTTGAGCCTGGAGTGGTTAATGTTTATCTGTGCCCACTCGTGAGTCACTCCCTTACAGTGCTTCCTCGATTAGCTTCAAGCACTGCATTCCTGCTCTGTTCTTAGGCGTAAGCTCTTCCTGCAAGGACTTGAAATACAACCCTATGCTCCTGAAGCAGCAGATGGAAAACTTTTTGTTGCCAACGTTCTTTTGTTGCTAGCTGATCAATGAATTTGAGTTTCTCTTCAAGTAGGGTTAGGTGTACTCCTGTCACCCTCACTAACTACTCAGCTGCTCATGCTTTCAGCAGACCCTCAAGGAAAGAAGCAGCACTGCTGGGAACAGTGATGTGGTGGAACTTGTTTATCATATACAAGAGCAGCAGAGCTACCTTCATGTGAAAAGGCTTTTACAGTGAATATGTTGTTCTTATCAGCTGAAGTGAGACTTTAAAGCTTCTGGAGGAAAATATTAAGATACTTTTGAGTCTGCTAGAAGTTGCTTTATTGTGGGAGATGTACTGGCACAGATACTATTGAAAGCCTATTTTACATGACAGCATAATAGTAAATTTAGTTGAATGCTTTTAAAACCTTTCACAAGAGCTGAGATTTAACACTATAATTTTTTCTTGGGTTGTGTTTCAAAGAAATTGTTTTCTACCTTCCTTGAATAATCTGTAGGGAAGCAAAGCAATTTAGATCAGCAAACAGGAGCTCCTCAAAATACATTTTTAGCAGCTAGTGATAAATAATCTTTTTCTAACAATGGATTTGTTGCTAAATCTAAGTATTGTTCTCAGGTGTTCGATTACCTGAGCTGATTTTGTTCATATACTAGAAGTATTGCTGTGCTCCAGTCCTATGCTTATTGTTCAGATTTGAGTGTATGTATCAGCACTGAAGATGGAGCTTTTGATACAAAAGACATACAGTATCCATTTCCTTATTGTCTTGAGTGGAGCTGCCCCAAGCTGGCAGTCCTCAGACTGATCTGCAGCTGTTTTGCTGTACTGTGACAACACTGTGGCTGAGGAGAGGCAGCAGCAGCAGGCAGAGAAATGGGCTTTCCTGAATTCCCTTCCTCACAGAGCAGTTTCTGTTCCAAAGGCTTTGCTTTATGGGAATTCAGTGTGATTGTAACTGAGAATGAAGCCTACAAGGAATGCGTTTTGAAAAACTGAAGTTCAGCAAGTTTATGATGTTCATTCATTAGTTTAAAAACATTTTCAAATGAAGTAAAGGGTCTCATGGGGCCAAGTGTCTCAGTGTTGAGCCCACGCTGATTCAGTTGAGCTCACATCTGGGGATTGCCACGAGGGAACACCTGGAGTTGGGGAAGGGTAAAAGAGCCACGCTGTAGGTCTGTTTGCCACCCAGCTCTGTATTTGACACAACAGGACTTGCTGGACTGTGCAGAAAGTGTGAGGTGAGCACTGTGTGGGCTTATACCATGTGGTGCCAGTAACAGAAGCTACGGTGGTTTGAGTTGGTCAGGTTTGGATGGAAAGCCTGCGGTAGGCTCAGCACCCAGACAACTCTTGCTCCATTCTTGGGTTATGGCCTTGTAATTTCCTTTTGTTCCTGCAGAACAAAAAATGGGCTGAGTGCTGTTGCCACACATACTGTGTCTTTCCTTCTCAGTTGAGTGGAATGCTAGTTTTAAAAATACTTACTAATCACATACGTGGCTACACAAAGTAAGTGCCATGTTCTCAGACCTGAAGCCAGTGGCTCATGATGGTAATGTTCCCCAGTACTGGTTAACATGTGCGGATCTGTATGACACCTTTTGTAAGTCTTACCTAAAGGGTCCAGCATTTGACTGTTGTTTCATCTCATTTATAACATTTTGCATTGCATTGCGTAAAATTTGTTGAAAGCATTGTAGCCAATTGCTGTGCAAAACTTACATTTGGAAGACTTATTATCAGTTCCAAAATGTTAATGGCTCAAATATAGTGCCAAATCAACAGTTTATTCAATTTTTAATTGATTATTTTATATCTGGCAGTTTTTTAATTGCCAGTCATCACTTTAAAAAAAGTGATCATTCTGCAGTTTTTAAAAGAATGAAATCAGGTTACTTTGGCTGTCCAGTTTCTCAGATTATTGTTCCTTCTGTGAACACTTGGAAAGAGGGACAGTCCACTTCAGCTGATTGTGTTGTAACTGTCCTAGTGGCTATGAGAAATTGTATGAACTCTTCTGTACTTATGAGAAAAAAAGGAAATATAGACTTCATGTGAAGATCTGGCTTTATTTGATAAAATATATTTTAATTTGAACTTTCACTTGTTTTCAGCAGCACTGCTAGCTTGATATGTTTATGCATAGTCTGTTTCTGAGGGCCCTTGAGTTGAAAACTACATGGAGGTATAGGTAAAGAATTTCGTTTCGTGTTTTACATTGTATGTGATCCTGCACCTGGAGAATTCAGCTGGCTCTTCCATGCAGTTCCTCGATTCAACCAGTAATTGTGTTTTGTCCTGTTTGGGTTTTTTTGTTATTGTTTGTTATGCTGATATCCCAAAATAGCAAGGCATATGTAAACAACCATGATAATTTATAACTACCTATCTTTTTTTGAGGGAGAGGAGGAATATATTGAATTGTGCAAAATCTTGGTCCTGTACCAGTGGGCTGTGACAATTCTGGTTCCACCACTCTTCAAACTTTTGCTGACTTGTTAACAAGAATACAGAGGAAGTAAGGACCTAAATGTGTTACCCTCTCCTCCTTCCTCTGTAATAATTCTAAAATCCTTTGGCCCACAGCTGCAATATTTATTGGAGGGAAAATGAATATATGCCTTTGATCTTATCCAAACACCTTATCCAAAGGGATGGAGTAGGAACCTTCTGCAGAGGATCCTGTTTTATAGACAGGAACTCTTTGAACAGTTAAAGTTCTGAGTTGTCGTTTCCAGAACTTGAAAAAGAGGGACAAGAGGGGAAAAAGAAAAAAGCTAAGAATAACTGAAGCGTCCCTTATTATTCAGATCCTAACTCTGTTGCCAAAGGAAAGCCTCAGCAAAGCACAAATTAATGATGAGTTAGCTCAGGGTTTGCACCCTTGAGTTACTAGTTAACATAGGAGGACGTGGCCTGGCTTTCGAAAGAAGCTGCTGGCAGAGCACTGCTTGATATTTGGCTCTGACATATTCACGATGATATGAATAGATTTCTTATGTTGCAGCACGTAAGCAGGATGAGAATGTGAGTCTACTACAGCAGTTGGTGAAAACAACATACGTGTAGTTTTGTGAAGACTTAAGGACAGATGGTGTCCCATAGAATAATTATATAACAGCCAAAATTCCCTTAAAAAAATCTTTATATAATAGGTGTGATAATTACTCATAAATTGCCAATCATTGCAATATTTTTCTGTTACATAAATAGTACAGGGATCTAATTTAGCCCCACTTAAACTCTTGGGTGAATTTGTTCTTTAGTCTAGGTTATTTTTTTTCGCTTGCCTTGTCATTTCTAGTCTTCCCTTGTTTTTGACAAAAGGCCCAAGTGATGTGCGCTTCTGTCCAATCAAGTGAGATAAAGCTGAAAATGTCACCTCTCTCTTACATCTGCCTCTTTAGGACTATTTTCTTTGCCTTCATGGACTCCCGTGTTTTACTCCTCCCAGTCTCCGTCCAAAGGCATTAACGTTCCCCTAAGAAGTTGGCTACTGCATGTTGCCCTGCAGTCTGCCTGAGAGGGATGGAGTATAGAATTAAGATCTGTTTTCTGGGAACTGCTGGCTTTTGCCCAAGATTTTACACCCATTTCTTCAGCTGTTATCTTGGCTGTTTCTTGCATGACTCTTGAGTGGGCTGGGAATTTGTGCAGATTGCTGGAAGAGGGCTTTTAAAACTGGGAATGATCTGGACAATTACTTCTGAGGCATCAGTGTAGCAGCCTTTGAAGCACCAGTGGCCCTGATTGATCTGACATCAAGATGAACTGTCTGCTAGCAAAGGACGGTTGTCTTTTGTTGAGAATTTTAAGGATTGGATTTAACAAAGTCCCTTCTTCCCTCTCTAAGTCTAAGCCCTTTAGTATCCAGTAGCTCATAACCCATCTGCTTTCTGTATCCAAAGGGCAGTTTGCCAACTCCATACAAGCCACAGGTTGCTCCTTGACTGACATCATTTTAGGGGAAGTTACAGATAAAGGTTTTTTCCTAGCTTGTTGCCTATATCATGTCCATGCTGATTTCTGCTTTTTCTATGGGAGGTAATATAGGGCAGGGATTCAGATATATATGATGTTAAATAGACTGGCCAAAATTAGGGACACTACATTTGGGAGGGACAGAATTCTACTAACACAACATTTCAAGTAGTGCTAACCAAAAGTAGAAGCATATATTAAGCACTGACCAGTTTGTCTGCAAAGTGTGCTTCTTACTTAAAGGCCTCTGTCTGAAGCTGTGTCCCTGCTTTCCCCAAAGGAACATTGATAGCTTCCTTGCTAGTCATGGACCTGTACCAATCAAAACAGATGAGGGTTTGAAGAAGTAATTATAGGAAGTACAGCAGCAAAAGTACTTCAGTAAATGCCACGGTTTCTCATCTGGAGAAGTACTAATGTTGATTTCCTTTGGGACACCACACTTATTCTCAGTGGTAGATATGAGTGTGGTCCTTGACAATTCTACTTGAGTAAGTTACGAGAAAGTTCCTCATAGCAAGAGCAGCTCAGGACTGCAAAGTTGTAGAGGCTGCTTGTGTTAGCCAGGTCATTACTCTGAAAATGAATGTTTCTTATGTGACCCTGTGCACAGCATAACTTACTTCCATGCTGTTTTATGAGAGCATCAGCCCCAAACAAATTCTCTCCAGCAGTCAGCTGGAAGCTGATCAAAGACTTCTGCTTGCTGGGGCTGTATCTGTCTAGGTAAGGATCCTGGAAACTGGGCATTCACCTGCAAAAGCACAGATGGAGGAAATATTCTGGAGTTTGGGGAGTGTGCGAAAAAAGGGTATTTGTGACCTTTGTAAGTTACCAAATTAAAGCATTTCAGTAACAATAAATTAAGGAAAATCTCCCTTTCTGAGGAGATTTCTAAGTCAACCAACTTGCTCACAATCTATTAAGAAAGAAATGTCAGTTTGTTCAAACTTTAACAAGGAAGTGTCTATTTTTTACTTCTCATTTCTTTTTAGGGGAAAGCATTTTTCCAATATGGAATTGTTTGGTTGGCTGGTAATACAGTTAATTTTGTCACTCTGTCTGCACAAGAAATTCAAATCAGATTCAGTCCCTGGCTCAGACAAATTGAGAAATTAAACAGATGTCTCTAGCATCATAAAGAAGTCTCTGAGCAACTAGACTCTTGATTACTCTGTGATAACTTTCATGGTCATCCATCAAAGAGATGTGTTGATTTCTTGATCTGGATGTTGTTAGGATCCTTGCAGGACACTTAAATTTCTTATTTTCCAAGTCTAGTGTGGTTTTTGCTTTACAACTTCAGGATCATCTTTCACGTTGTCTATTTGAATTTTTAGCTCATTCCTAAACAGTCCTTTTCTTGTAGTGCACAAGATTCAGCAAAGTCAGCTGGCTGTGAGAGAGCAGGGTGCTGTCTTTGCTCACCTGGGTAAGACAGCATACCTGCTTTTAATGCAGTTGACCAGTGGATTACCCTTGAAGCCCTCGGAATGCTAGTTGGCATGGAGTTCCTTCTTGCTCCTGGTTGTAAAATTGCAGTTTCTCATGATAGATCTCAGCTTCTCTGTTCATCAGCCCCCTGACTTTGCTTTCTCACAGTGCTCAGTGTGTTTTGTTGTCTTGCTTGTTTTTATTTACGTCTACTAAAAGCAATATGACTGATAGTGGCTGTCTAATATACATACTCAAGGATTAAAGACTGAATTCTGTGGAAAGGCAGTGAGATTGCCATCTCAGGCCTGAATTATTTTATATGCCTTTTTATCTTTTTTTTTTTTTAGGGTTTTTTTCCCTCCCCAGTTTATTGTCAAGATTGGTGTTTGTTTTTTTTTTAACTGAACATCTGTTCAGATTTATTCTGTGGTATTCCAAGATGATTGAAATTAGTATTTCTAAACCAGTGGTATAGATGCCTGCATTCCCTTTATCATGGAGAGCTGCTCCTCATATTTTTCCATGTCCTGCTTCACTTCAGCCTGTTAAAATGACTCCACTGTTCTCAGTCTTGTCCTTCTCTTATATGGAGATCAGGTTGGTGCTTGGACAAATGAATACACAAATCTTGCACATCAGACTTCATAGTCTTTTTTTTTTTTTTTTTTGTGTATGTGTGTGCATCTTACATGAAACTCATTTAGGAATGAGATGTATTTTGTTCTGTGTTTAATCAGTTGGTCATTCTGTAACTTGCTTAATTACTGTTTGTATATAAATCAGGTTGAAAAGACACATAGTTTATATTTGTGAGTCTACAGAAATGCTTGTTGACCCGTTTGGTGAACAGTTAAAATATTTGTTCTTGTTTTTTCACCCTATAGAATTACAGAATTTAATGTTGGATTATTTGCATATTCAGTGTCTTAGTGTCACATATGGTAATTTGTATTATTTGCTCTGAGAGACCTGTGGCTGGGAGTAGGACACCCCTGATCAGCAGAAATCTTTCTTCTTTTGAGTCCCATGCTGCAAGACCTGGGAGTGCAATAGGATCACTAGGGATCCAGAAATCTGTTCCCAGAACTTCTTGACATGGCCCATTTATTGTTACAGCTTTTGTGTCATGACTTTTTCTAACACTAAGTGGAAATGTGCACATCTTCCCTTGTTGCTTAACATGTTACACATACTAATTACATGCTTATTAAATATTTAATTATCATGCATGTCCTATAAAGAGCTTTGAGATGCAGAGACAGGCATTACCTATGCTGACAATTGTTTGCCCTTCTTAAGATGGGCTATAGGAGTTCAAGAGAAGGTTGACCTCAGACGTAACAGGATTGCTTTCTTATCTGTTAATAAAAGCATCAGCTCTCCAGTAAGATGAAGTGATAAAATACAGTCACAGTTAGGTGATTTCTAACACTGCCAGTGCAAGCCTTGAAAAATATCAAGGCTCCAAGATATGAGACTTGATTTTTAGTAATAATTTAAACTAATATAGTGGGAATTTTGGACTACTAATTTTTATATTTTTATTTGCCTGTGAAGACTAATGAGCCAAGCAAAACAGAGAATCTCAAGTAACAAATAACAAGTTAACTCAAGCTAACAGTAACGAGTAGTTAGAGTTTTGTGGAAAAACTTAATTACTAAGAGGTCCATAAAACACTTGGAAGAGTTGATGCCTCCCTATTTTGAGGATTTTAATTTTCTAGTACTGAGAATTAAAGAAAGGCTCTAAGCCTAAGAAGTATTGCTCCTTGTTAATCAAAGGAGTTGCACAGTGGTGACCTGAAGGAGTAGAATGCCAGTGTCTTTCTCAATAGGTAAGAAACCCCACTGATGTTCCTGCTAAGCAGGTGGATATGTGTTGTTTTTTTGAGTGAGGAATAGGAGTCAGAAAAGTGTAAACTTTATTCTGTTTTGTTAGAAAACAGAAACAGAAGTTTCTGTTTTGTTTTCTGGAATAGTCTGAGAGGATGTAATTCCCCTTCCTCTTAAAAGGTTCTTGAGCATTAAATCCTGCCTGGAAAGGTGCTATTATTGTCCCTTTATTCAGAGACTGTTGCAAATTCTCATTGATTAATGTTGAAATAACCTAAGCTATGCTAGAATAATGAGTGTATAGATAAGTGTATTTATATATGCATACATAAACACAGATATTTTTAAATTGCTTTGTATCACAGAAATTGCTTAACACTTCTTGCATTTTTTTTCAACTTGATTTGCTTTGTCCTTCAATTAGGAAATGTTATATTCTTTTTCTTTGTACATTTTTTTTTTCATTCAAGTGAGGGAAAAATCCCAATTGTTCTGTTATAAATATAACTAGCAGACATCTGCCATGTTTGCAAGTTCTTTTATTACTTTCTGGTAATTTAAATGTCATTTTTTGTAATATAACTTTTCTAATTTTCATGCTTTTAACCCCAACTGGCAACAAAGCTCCACACAGCTGCTCACTCAGTCCCCCCACATCAGGATGGGGGAGAGAATAGGAAAAGTGAGAAAACTCATGGATTGAGATGAAGTCAATTCAATAGATAAAGCAGAAGCCACAGGCACAAGCAAAGCAAAACAAGAGATTCATTCCCCACTTCCCATGGGCAGACAGGTGTTCAGTCATCCCCAGGAAAGCAGGGCTCAATCACATCGAACAGGTACTTGGGAAGGCAAACGTCATCACTCTGAATGTCCTCCCCTTCCTCCCTCTTCTCCCCTCTTTATATACTGAACATGGCACCGTTTGGTGTGGGATATCCCTTGGGTCAGTTGGGGTCAACTGTCCCAGCTGTGCCCCCATCAACTCCTTATGCACCCTCAGCCTCCTTGCTGGTGGGATGAGATGAGAAGTAGAAAAAGCCTTGACTGTGCAAGCTCTACTCAGCAGTAACAAAAACATCCCTGCCTTATCAACACTCATTCCAGCACAAATCCAAAACATAGTCCCTACTAACTACTGTGAAAACAATTAACTCTATCCCAGCCAAAACCAGCATGCTGATGGAGGTGGGGACTGCATGCAAAAAAAAGGCATTAGGTCATAAAGCAGTGAAATGTTGCAAATAAAGTTTATAGCTAATATTTGTGTTTCTTATCTGATCCTTAAAATTAAGAGTATATTCTGTTCATTCTTTTGTGGGAAATGGCTAAAGAGAGTTAGAGTTTATGATGTTGATATTATGTTGGTGAAGTGACAGTTGCCAGCAGTTTGCAAAAGAATATTCTTTCAGATTTCTCCAATTGGTGCAGCTTCTTTGCCTCTTTTTAGCAGTAGGAGTCAGATAATTTAAGAAAAAAAAAATCTCTGCTACTACAGGGCAAACTGCATTAATATTTCATCTATTCTAGACCATTGTATTGTGTGGAAGGTACAAGGTTCATGGGAATAAACTTATAAGCAGCAATTAGTTGGTATGTGATTTACATACCATGAAAATCTATTTAACTATTTTAGGCCTTTAGAGCCCGTGATTCTTAAGTGGATCTATTGTCTGTCAAAGTTGGAGGACAGAGGCACTTATATCCTCAGGAAGATGCTGGTTTGGAGGAGTGAACTAGCTCTCTTTCCAGCCTGGAGTTAAAAGTAGGACTGTCAGATTTCCCTAAAGTGATCATTTGCAGCATGATATTAAGTCTTTTATAGTGAGGAAATGAAAAATATGCAATCTTAAATGATAACACTGAGAGTGTTGAGGTGTAAAGGTTTATTATCCTTAGTGTATACTGCTAAGTCTAGGGGTCTTACATTAGTCTCTTCAGTTTGCATTTTTTTGTTTCACTCAGAAAACCTTTTAATGCATTCAACTTGTTCTTGCTACAAGGAAAAAAAGCTTTCAAAAGCAAAGAATGTGTATTCATTGAAGATGTGGGTGAGACAAAGCAAAATAATTATAATGACAGCTTGTAAGTTGGTCTGTACCAGCTTCAGTTATAACTTACTTCTACAAGTTTTTCTTTTTTTTGAAGTGCTTGCCTTTCTGGAATTTTTAACCCTACCTTGTAACTTGTCACTTGAATTTCAGAAATGTGAAAAAAAGATTTTGAATCCAAATCAGTTTCCCTTATTGATACTAGATAACAGAAAACTGCTAATAGTTTGATTTGATTGAGGTCTTTAAGGAACAAATCATTCCAGTGTGCAGGAGTGCTAAGAATGTCAGAAGAAGGGATGTTTAGCTAAGCAAGGAGTTTTAATGAACTCAAATGTATTAAGAGAGCGTAGAAGAAATACAAGAAAGGACAGGCAAGGCAGAGGTGGATGCAAGCATCCTATGGGCCCTAGGGATTCTACCAAAAAGGCCAAAGCCTAGTTGCAGTTCAGACTAGCTTGGGACATAAAAAATTGTCAAGAAGGACCTCTACAAGTATACCAGTAGCAAAAAGAAAGTTCTTTGAAAATACAGGTCTGTTATTGAATATGGAGGCAACTTAATAATGGATCATACAGGGAAGGCCGAAGTATTCAGTGTTTTTGGCCTCAGAAAAGCAATAGGACAGAGACCTCCCAGAGAAGCTGAAGTGTTCTAGTGTTGTGCTATGAGAAAGCTTTATTTGATGTCTCATCTGAATCCTCTTTGATTAAATAACAGCCTGTTGTTGTTTCTGTTTGAACGCAGAGTACAGGTTATTCTTTTTTCCTTATGCAATAAAGGCTATTACCAGTTTGCTGCCCTTTGCCTTGTAAATAAAGATCATAAGCCTGTTCTTTTGAGGCCAACAGTCATTTCTTTGCTTTCTTAGGTACTATAAACTGCCCATGTCTTTGTAAAAGTTAAGTGCCTAAAACTAGATGTAACATCCAGCTAAGCTTTACAGGGACTAAGTAGAACGTAAGGATTACTGTCTATATTTTGCAGGATATATTGCTTCATTTTTAAGCTCCTGTATGAAATTTGTGGGGTTTGTATAGTAGCTTTTTATTGTTGACTTAACTTACGATTTACCTTAGGTCTTTAAAACACTTATTTTTAATCTTTAATTTTTTTTAATTATACCTTCTCAGTAAGGAAGCAGTGTATGACTCTGGTTTTGCCAGAGAGGCACGTAGTTATTGTGGCTGAAACTGCAGCAATGCCTTGGTGTTGCTGTCCTGGAATGAGAAAAAGGATGGGAAGTGGGGGATCCTCCTGAGAAGTCTACGTGCTATATGTGTGCATATGTATATATATGTATAAATAGCTGAGACCTTTGAGTCTGGGCAGAATTTACTTGCGCTGAGAGTCTTAACAAGCATCAGCCATTTGAATAATCCTGCATTAGATCTTTTTCTGTGAGGAACTGCCACGTGGTGTTCTCTGCACTGCACTTCTGCACTTGACTGTGTCAGCTTTTGAGTAGCTCCTTGTACATTGTCCCTGATGAATGGATGATTTCATTCTGTTTTGATCTCTACTCTGTTAAAATAAACTTGAAGTCTCATTCTGACTTCTGTAGCAAAACCTATTAAATGTGCTGTCTTCTTTTATCCTGTTGTTAAGAAAAATATTGAATGGCACTAGACTTAGGACAGGCACCTTGTCATGTCCTTCCATTTTGGCAGGGTGGTATTGGTAATTACTCACTTAGCTTATTCTTGTCATTCTTACTGTCATCCTAGTAGATTCACTAAGACTACTTACCTAAACTTGACAATAAGAGCCACTTAATTGAAATTCCTTCAAAATGCCCAAGACTAGTTAGTCTTGCTGGAGGTAATGGGGCCCAGGACAGGCACAAGATATGGGTGGATATTGCTGTAAAAACAAGGTTTTCACTTTGTATGTTGACATTAATCAAAATAATTTCAGCACAGTGCACAGCTGCAGTGTCAGTGTCCTCAGGGAAACCTTTTTGATCTAAATGCAGTGGGTGTCATTGAGAGCACTTAAAGTGCACAGGGGAAGTGCAGTCTTGTGGCATGAAATAATCTCAGAATGGTTTGGGTTGGAAGGAACCTTAAAGATCATTTATTCCAACTCCCCTGCCATGGGCAGGAGCACCATCTGTCAGGTTTTATTTTATAAAGAATACAAAGACAGTTGCCAGACTTTTTTTTTTTTTTCTTTTTTTGTATTTGTAGGTTACGTTTGTCTTCCTTTGAATGGAGGAAAAGAAGCTTCTAGTCATTATTTGTTTTGCTTCAGAGCCATTATTGGTTTTGGAAATTCGATAAATATCTGAGTTAATGGTTACTCTGTTGCTTTTTCAAGTGGAGCCAGGCTTGGCAGAGGTTTGCCCTGGTACGTGGCAAACATGATAAAACTTGTCATCAGGAGCCTGTGTTTTGATTCTGTAAGCTGAAAAACAGTAACATCAACTTATGATCCTTTTTCCACTGCTTCCAAAAAATGTTTTAAAAGATGCTCTCATGAGACCCTGCCTGGAATACTGTTTTGAGCTCTCAGGTCCTTGGCACAGGAAGGACATGGACCTGTTGGAGTGGGTCCAGAGGAGGCCATGATGATGATCACAGGAATGGAACACCTCCAGTGCAGACAAGCTGAAAGCTGAGGCTGTTCTGCCTGGAGAAGAGAAGGCTCCAGGGGAAGATTATAGCACGTTCCAGTACCTAAGGGGTACCTATGAGAAAGGTGGGGACAAACGTTTTAGGAGATTCTGTTCCAATAGAACAAAGGTTAACAGGTTCAAACCAAAGGAGGATCGATTTAGATTAGACATAAGGAAGAAGTTTTTTGCAATGAGTGTAGTAAAACACTGGCACTGTTTTTGTCATTTAAGGAGATGCTACCTTCTGAAGCTTTCAAGCTTTAAAAAATTTAGAGTTGTTTCATGTCTTTGATATGCTGTTGTGGTTTAACCTTAGCTGGCAACTAAGCGCCACACAGCCACTCACTTGCTTTAACAACTCTGCCAATTTTGATGTAAAATTTACTTTGTCCTGTCATTACTGACAGTCTGTGGGAAGTAGTAAAAGTATCTGAATGAGCAGAGTCACCATTTTGGACGGAAATATGAGTCTTTTAGAAATCCTTCTATTTGTAAGTGTAACTTTTTTCTTATTAAATAAAACAAAAACCCTATCCAAAGAAAAAAAACCAAAACAATCCAGCCTGCAACATAAAGTGACCATGAACATTCTAATTGGAAATTGTCCTTTAAACACCACTGGGACTGCACAGTAAGTATTCAGTTGAAATTACATGAATTAGTAGTAGTTGCTTGAAACTGGTAATTCATATGGAAAACTCTAGATCTGTTTTGCTGTCTTCATTGCTAATAACATTGTCAGAGAACATTAAAGAATGAACATTTTGTCACTGAACAGTAAATTTATAAGATGTCATATAGCAGTGCATGGGATGGTCATTAAATGTTTTTTAATTTTTGTTTCTCTGGAGGAGCCGATTAAAGCTGGTCGCTGCCTAAAAGCACATTGGAAAAAGCTTCTGTTCTTGTTTCTTGGGTTTTCTCTTTGTTTTTAAAATAACCTAATGCAACTAATGCAATCTGTTTGGGATCTAAATGAAAGAAATCTGCTTCAAGCAGATTTCAAGCAAAACAAAGATTTTGCTCCAAGCCTCATTTCATAGGGGAATTTCTCTTCTGAGAACTGGGTGGACATGCAAAACAGATGAGGAAATCTGGAACAGACAAGATAGCGGGTAGCAAGTACTGCCACAGAGAAAAATGTTAACACACTTTTGGAATTTCCTTTTTTTTCACATTGTTGTTAGTATTTCTTCATTGTCTTGTCTGGGTTCCATCTGTGGTCTTGGTCCCTACCAGCTTGGAGTTCCCTGAATTATATTTGTGATGTCTGAGAGTGGCAAAAAATATCACAAGGAGCAGTTTTTGATCTAGTCAGCACTTCAGATTACTCTGGCAAGGACAAGGACATACAGCTTGTAGCAAACAAGCTTAGTGCCCTTGCTCTCTTAGGATTCTCTATGGCATTACTAGACTTAATTGTGTTGATCCCAAATGCACTTTAATTAGGACAGGCAAGGAGAAAATGAACTGGACAGCACAAATCACATGAATCCCCTCTATCCTGCTTTTTATGTTCTTTGCTTTATTTTTCTCCCTCGTTTGATGCTCAGACTTTTATTGGGGAAAAAAAAAAAAGAAGTGTCTGGCTTTGTCAGACAAGGTAATTGCATCTTTTAAAGTATAGCTGTCTGCTGTGACTAAAAGGTACCAAAACAGCCTTTAATGTTCTGATACTGATGAAAGTTTGTCAGGTGTGAATGGTTGATAAGGCTGCTGTTAGGTTTGTTTTCTAGTGACATTTAAGACAGGCCACTAGAAAAGATGGGCCTCTGCATTTCTCTTGTGTCTCCTCTGGGTTTTTCCTAGATACTTTTATCATACAACAGTAGTGCTACTCCTTTACACCTGCATTTATCTCTCTATTCTCTCCCTTCCTTTCCTTTTAGACTTCTTAAAATCTGTCAAATTTGTAACCCACTGTAATAATGTATGGCCGAAACCAATGAGTGTTCAATTTAGCATTGCTAAAATGAAACCTTTGCTAAATGCTTTTTCACATGCTGTGTTCTTTCCTGTATATTCAGTATGTTTGAGTGGAAGCGAACCAGCAATAATCTGTCATAAACCCCCAAATCCAGCCTTGTTTAATTGAACAATAAAAACCAGTGTTTCATCAACACTTTACCCTTCCTGAGCCTGAGAAACTACTGGGTTTTTTGCCTGTACAATAGGAATAGTATTGTACTCAACCGTCAGCTTTGAGAGAGGCCTTGTCCTGAAGAATTCAGTCTATTTAGACAAGACAATAGATGATAGGGAAAACTGAGGCACAGGAGGGACATGACCTGTGCGGGGTCTTGTTGCAGGTCAGTGGCAAAACCATGGTGAGAACTCGTGTGCTGTAGCTGTTGTCTCATTGCTGGGTCAGCCAGCGCTGGCTGTGAGCTGCCGCTTCCCAGGCACTCCTGATAATCAACTTGCAACATGCACTGAAGGTCAAGCTTCTCAGTGACTCTGTGGGTGGTGCTGTCATATCTGTTCTTTCAGTTCATTGTCTAATATATAGCTTTGGGTCTCTCAGCTTGTTTCTAAACTTCTTCATAAATCCGAAGACTAATCTGGAATGAGAAAATGTTAATTTGTAGAAGTATCTTACACCAGATTATAATAAGCGGGTCATTAAGCTGTCATGGTCTGTCATGTCTGTGGGACTTGAGAGACCTTTAATCAGCAGATTATTGACACTACATGGCCAACAGTCTGATATGGAAATGAAAGTTCACGACCTTAGGAATTGCTAATAAAAGTTCCTGATTCAGGTTACTGCTGCTGAAAAAGAAGAAAGGTTTATATATATTTTTGCAGTTGTTTTTATTGTAAGGTCAGTGAGAGGTGAAGAAAGCAGTGCCTTGTAGTTCAGGCTCAAGGCTTTTTATCAGCAACTGTAGCATTGCACTGCTGCTAATGTTCAATTTTGTCAAGCCCGCAACAGTTTCCATATGTTGTGCTGTAATCCTCTTTTTGGTAATATTTTTGTCAAAGTTGTTTCAAGTTCCTTTGACATAATAAGGATTGAAACAGTATGCGTGTAGTTTTAGGGATTTGTTTATTTAGTGTTAGTAAACTCATACACATTTTTATGTAGACTATAAGCACTGTGCAGAAGTTGCAGTTTCACTGTGTCTTCGCACGTGTAAAACTGATTAGCTGTTGCTTTGTAATGTTTTAGATGGTCTTAAAAAACAGAATCCTTCTCTGTACATCAAGACAAAATGCATTTTGCTTATCAGCCCTCTCCCAATTAAAGATGTGAGAGCATCTAAAGTAGAGAAATTTCAGAGCCCTTCTCTAAAAACAGCCATGTTGTCTCCCCCGCCCCAAGCTCAGTGCTCTGGGACCAAAGTAGGTTGTGAACTGCAAACCAGAACTGAAAGGAGCTCCTGGATTGTGTGTGAAGTGTAGTAGTTTTGGTGCAGAATACAAGTACAGATGACCACAGTTAGTTTAGCTCCCCCAGAATTTCCACTGCAATCTCTTGTCCTTATGCAGTTGCCATTTTCCGTGTTTCATATCACAGTGAAAATGAAAACTAATGTTTGAAAACAACAGTTCTCAGGAAGAAGCTACAGCCTTAGTCCTTGGTGTCTGTAATTGACAATAAAAAGTGAATAAAACCAACAGAACTGACAATAACCCTTTGTGGTAAATAAATTCTCTTACTTAGGATTTACAGAAGAAATTAATAATAGCTGACATTTTATTTTTCTCATATTGTTTAGACTTGTTGCCAGTGCTACTGCCTGTGCTACTCTTATTTTGAAGGGAAATATGTTTACAGTTAATTGGCCTAACCCTAGTTAGCTGAATTTGGTAGATAGACAAAATTTTAATAATGAAAAGGATTACAAATTAATATAAATAGCTAATACTTTTGAATATTGCGTAAAGCATTCTAAATGTTAAATGGAACATGGGAATACAAAAAAGGCTTATTTTTAGTTGTTCATTCAGCCAAGTGTAAATCAATTAGATACTGTACTTCTTGTCTTATAGTTGTTTTGTCTTTCATACTAGTTTTACAAGAACCTTAGCTGAAACTTTGTAAGAAGGTACTGTAGTTTTAGTTAAATGGGAAGGATTTTTCAGTGATGAATATTTCATACCACCACGTAATTTCGGAGCGTGAGGACTACCCCTCTCCGAGCTGGATCAGGGGAAAGACTGTCCCTGGGGGTCTTGAGACCTGATGGAAAGGTGGGTCCCTGGTGTGGAGCATCAGAAGGAACTCGGGAGACAGGAGATCAAAAGCGGGCACAGGCCGGAACTGCTCTCTCGGTACCTGGGTTTTGCCCGCTGGAGGACGGCGGACTCCGAGTCTTTTGCCGGAGTGCTCAGCCTTCCTCTGCTGTTCGGCTGAGCTCAGACTTGGGAACCACCATAGCGCTGCTTTTTGAAGCACTTTTGGAACTATTTTTCAGTAGCCCGGGAGGCGCCGCCAGCCCAGGAGTTCCCCTTTCCGGAGTCACCGCAATCTCATCTTCAGCCATTTCGCTCTCTCGCCCGCACAAAGCGCCACTGCCCCGGGGCCTGAGCCCGCTTGGCCCCGCCAGCCCCAGCCCCGCGCCGGGTCAGCCCCAGCTCTGCCACCACACACACATGTGGTTTGCTATGCTGGAACCCACACAGGCAGCACAGGACTTCTTCAGTCTCCTCTCCTGAATATATTGTCATTAAACCAAGACAGAAGGCTTGAGTTACTAATTTCAGTGATAGAATAAAGCAATGAAATATAATGAAATATATAGTAAGTATTAGGTGTTAGACTGTTCAAGAGAAATACTACACTTGTTAGGTGTTTTTCTGACTTCTGAAATGTAGTTAGATTGCCATAACTTGGGGTTTTTTTAAATTTATCTCCACTGTAATGGCATCAGTCTGTTGCTCCTAATCCCTCTTTATGGAAAAATCTATGGGATTAAAAAAACACACTGTACAATTTCACTGAAATGTGCTCTATTTTTTGTAATTTGATGTGAGTATGTTCAGTATTCACTGAGTAATAGTTCAGTGAAGAATTCCCCTTGTTAATTCAATTAACGCTTCTTGATCCTTCTCACTGTCCAAGTTGCAGCCTTCCTTTTGTGGAATGAAATTGAACAATTGATAGGAAAGGTCAATGGAAATTAGTTTGTCTGTGCTGCGAGACATGCAGCTTGTTCAAAGAATAGTCACTGAAAAGTAGATCAGGGATAATTTGTCTTATGTAAAAACTTTGGTGGCTTTGAGCTCATACACATGCTTCTATAGCGAAGTTCTTGCTCTTGTGTAAATGGAGAGGTGACGGGGACATGAGGTTGTTTCTGTATAAACATTTTTTGGCAGCTCTTTTTCAGTAGAAAAATACAAATGATGACAGCTGTTGGAGTGAAAGAAATTTTGCTTCCATAAGGAATTTTTTTCCTATGCAAAATCATTAGTGGTGGCCTTATTCAAAAGTATTAACAATAGCAATCTGTCTACAGTTTGAATGATAAAAATGTATATAGTTTTGCTAGAAGGCATTACTCAGTGCCTTTTCTTGAAGGCATGAAAGGAATAGATGAGGGACCAGTGGTTAAACTGTATCACCCTTGATAACGTGTCAGTGTTATGGATTGTTATTCTTTTAACAGTGAATCAAGGAAGTTTTGAAAGTACACGTTCAGGGTAAAAAAATCTGAAGTGAAAATTGTGGTACAAGGATGCATTTAAAAAAAACTAAGAACTTATTTCTAAATCATGAGATGGACTGTGCTGCATTGATTGCTTATGCATACTACTAAAGTGCACCATCTTGGAAAATGAAGCGCATCCAGGATACTGCTTTGGGACTGGCAGATGTCATGCAGCACTTGGGGCAGATAATTGAGCACAGCTTACCTCCTCAGCTTTTATAAACAGGTTTTGCATTTTTCAGGTTTCTGGATTTTGGTTTTGGTGTTTGTTTTTTTTTTTTTTTAATTTTATTTTGCAGGTTAAGGCAGGGTGATATGTTAACTTTCATTATGAAATGAACTTCCTTGCTAAAGAAAACTTACCTGGATGCTTACCATGCAGCTTACCATACCGTGCATTGTATGTGCCAAGAATAGCATTATTTTTGGTATAATTCCTAGGGGACTTCTACAAGTAGGCAATTTTCAACATCACTGAACACAGGAATAAAATTCTCAATTTGTAAGATTAGCTGCAGTGCACTTATTAGGAAGGACTCAGAGCTACACACTCTAAAGAATAAAGAGAGAAAAAAAAGGGAAAGGAAGAAGAGCCTGAGATCCAGGTACTATTTTTATTAGTGTCTGATCATGTTTTGCCTTTTAAAGCTAGAAAAAACTCTGATCAATATGAAAAATATTATTATAAAAATGTATCAAAGTTCTGGTTTTGCATTCACTAATATCTCTCATTACCCTAGAAGTCTGTGTATTGGGGAGGAGAACTTTTGTACAAAGTTCTGAATGTGTGCTTATGGCCAGTGTATACATACATGTATTCCTCGTGATTTTATCAGCTGTGTTATTGCCTTTCCTGCATATACCAGGAGAAAAGGAATGGCTGGATTACTCAGAAAGCCCTTGGTGACGGGATTTGGAAGAGTGAATTAAGTAGAAAGTGTATGTCAGAGCTTAAGCTGAGCTCTTAATTGTATTGCTCCTGTCAGGTGAGATTGACCCACAGAGTAACCTTCCCCTGGCATTGTGCAAACCTCCAGTGTTTTCAGTCCTGACTTATGGAAAAGCTACATGGAAATATAGTGAAAAAATATAGCAAAAAAAGACTCTTCTGTGGTTTACTGCAGTGCATAGGACACACTATCGGGCAGCTTAGGGTCTTTGGTTTCGCTCCCACAGTTATTGCTGATTCATATGGCAGAAATAGGAAGAGCACCAGGATGTCTGTCTGTGTTACATTGATCGGTGAGGTTGTTGAGAAAGAAATGGTTGTATTTAATAAGCATATATGAGTATCTTATGACTCAAACTGGATGAAATTATTTTGTATTTACTGGGAGCCAAGAACTGAGGGAATCCCTCAACTGATGCAAAGAGGAGAATCTGTATTCATGATGCATCTTTTTTTCTCCAGGGAATCTGTGATCTGTAAGATGCCTTAATTTTGCAAGGGGGTAACCATTTAAAAAAGTAAACTGAGAGAATACAAAAACACAGCTAGTTATTCTCAGATGGAGATATAAAACAGTTTCATTTGTAAAACTGACTTCTTGCAGTTTTAAGTAACAGAAGATATGGTAAGGCTGGTGGGCATTCTCATGTCTTTCTAAAATAAAAATTATTTTTAAAGAGGAGATGGAGCAGTTGGCATCAAATGCAGTGGTACTATTTGTAGTCTTCTGATTCTGTGATGTGAATTAATGGTAACTGAATTAAGGAAAGCTTACTGGTTTCTCACTATGGTTTTTTTTTTGTCCACTTCTTAGTTTTGTCTACAAGTATGGTAATAAATTGTTTCTCTGAAGTCAGGTACTGTGGACATTAGCAATAATTATAGGGAGAATTTTCAAAAGCTTCTAGTAGTTCTTGGCTACTGTTAAAGTCAAAAGGAAAATTAGAGGGAATTGTGCCTCAGTGAAGTATGTTTGTATATCTTGATTGTTGTGCATATTTTGCCTAATTTTTTCAAACATAAAAAAAAATTTTTTTAGTTGTGTTTCATACTTTTGGATAAATAGATGCAGTGTCTTATGGGGATAGACAGTCAGCCAGCAGCCAAAACTAATCCCCTAGTCACTGGAACATTGTGGGATGTGGGCTTTCTCCTTCTGCTGCTTCTTTCACAGCTTCAGCCTCCACACGACCCCATAGATGATCAGAAGCTCTTTTTTGTATGTATATGTGATTATGTTAGTTGAGAGTACAGGAACTCATTTTCCAAAATGGGGCTTGTAAGTTCTTGTAGCACAGCCTCAGACATCCGTGTCTTGTAGGAATTGTGTAGGAGAGGCAAGAGTAGGAGCACTGAACAAGTCAGTGATAGACCACACTGACAATGTAGAAATCTATGAGATTTGTTGTCCTGCATTGTTATATAAAAATCATATGTCTTTACTGTAATGGCAGGGCAGGACAACTCAGTTCCTTAATTTGGGGCATACATGGTTTTTCCTTCTGCTCCACCCAAGGCAAGATCTGGTAGTGCTAATTACTGTATTAACTGAAGGAGGGACAAAAAGCTATTGGTGGTGTCTCTTGTCTTCATACACACAGTTCCCCTTGCTCTCTCTTTTAGTGCCCTGAGGGGGACTGCTGTAGAGTATAATTGTTTGATTTGGTGCATCGAGGGAGAGAGAGAGAATCTGACACGCCACCCTGCTCTTGTTTGTTCTCTGCCCATTTGGCAGTGACAGAAACCAAGGAGAGGTCATGTGAGTGCAGCCAGAATAGCGTGGCAGTGCTGGGAACGCAGTCGCATTACACTGGGCTCCTTTCATGCCTTCTGTCTGAATAGGGGTCAGTGCTGTACCAAATGTCATGGAATTAATTGGTGATTTTTATGCAGACACATCTAAATGGCATGCACTGAGGAACCCCACCCCGTGCTGCAAACAGCATGTTGTGCTTTCAGGGCAGGTGGGAAGAGCTGACCATGGACTGTTGAATGAAGGTTCAAATGAAAATGAGAGTGACTTTGGTTAAAGCAATTATGGGGCTGATCCTAGAAAACCCAGTTACCTGCTGTTTGTATGACACAAGCTAGATGATCTACCACGGAGACCAGAGTCTAGCAGTCACACAAGGATCTGCTGAAGACGTGTTCCCTAATAAAAACACCTGCCACCCCAAAGTTTTAGGGGGTGTAATCTTGTATGTTTCTGTTCGTGTGTTTGTACTTCAGTGTTCCCTTGCTGGGATGCCTTGTCTCCCTAGCATCCTTGAGGTTGAAGTGTAGTTAATGAATGTGCAGTTTTATGCTGACATGCCCAACTACTTATGAAGTATGATGGTCCATGTACAAAAATCCTGAGAACTCAATTTCATTGCTGAGTGTTGATGGGGTGCAGTGGGGTCTCATACAGGAGTTGTAATCCATATGCTTTAACTCTTAGAGTTGGGCACTGCCAGTGGCAGTGACATTTGAAAGAAGAGCCCACAATCATTTAGCAGGCTATAGCTGTACTAGTGATGCTGTACTAGACCTTTGCAGAGATAATAGAATTGAGGGAAACTTAGAGAGCAATTAGTTTCTTTCTGAGAATGTTTTCTTAAATGTCATGAAATTTATTTTGCCTTTCTATATTCCATCAACTTTCTAGCTCACAGATTGATGCATGCAATTTCAAAGCTGTCTTCTGTTGTGTTCCCAATGAATAAATTTTCAGCTTATAGCAGGTATTTTCTTAGTCCTTAAGTATATGATACTCTGTTTGGATGGTTAAATTTCATTCCATCTGTGTGTCCCATATGTTCAGACCTCCTACTGTTCCAGTTTGTTTGTGGTCACATTTCTTCACTAAGTTAAGAAAAGGACATGAGGTACTAAGGGGAGGATTCTTGCTGATGGCTCCACAGTCATGTTGATGGCCTGTACAGCTGTGTTCTGCTGACCTCTTACTCTGTCTCTGGGTAGCTCAGCGTGGGGTTAATTGCAGTTTTTGTGCAGCAGGGGAGGATCAAAGTTAAAGGTCTCTTTCTGTCTCCTGATGTTTCAGCTTAAATAAAGAAATACCTAAAAGTATATGAATATGGTTGTAGTGGATGTACTACAGCACAGGTTAATGGGGAAATCTCCTAGGCTGGAAATGGAAGAGAAGATAAGAAGAGCAATCTGGATTTCCCTGGGCGTGTTGGTCAAGATAACAAATAGTTTCAGTTGTTTCAAAGAGGTCAGTAGATGAAATTATTGAAAAACAGTAAAAATATATTTGATGTTCCTTTTCCTTGCTCAATTAAATTTTTTTGGTTAGTTTGCATTTACTTCTCAAAAATTTGACTTCCAATTACACTTGTTCTTAAACAAAAGCAGGACTGAAAGCTGGAGAAGCTATGTTAAGAGTGCTTTCCTTTCCAAACCTTCCTCTGGGAAAGCATACCATTGCCTTTCAAGTTGTCTCCTCTCCTGTTGTCTCTGTGTTTGTCAGGATTAGTGGCTGGAAAGTGGAACCGACACTATTGTCTTTGGGTAAGACTTCAGAAGTGTTTTTCAGATGAGGGAAAACCTTCAAATAAGTTGTTATGCTTGCACTTTTGTGCTGCAAAATGTTTATCTTCTCTTCTAGCATGGATTCAAATTGCAGCACAGGCAGGGAGGTGTCAAAATTGATTTAGCAGTTTGATGCTGTGCATGTTCTCCTTTATACTTATGTTCAAGTTTTTACCCTTACTCTACCAGGATACCTCTTGACACTGGTATTTTTAGCAGGAATTAACTGTCTCTGGTTAGCAGCGGAGATACACCTTCTTTGCTGTATAATGTATAATTATCTGTTATCTGTAGTGTGGAGTTATACTCCTTTAGAAGATGAAGCCTTTTAAGCAAAGTTGAGAAAATGTCCTGTTTTGTGCTTTTACCCTTTTGTTTCTGTGACACGTTTGTTAAAACACACATTTCTTGATCTCTTCCTATCCTTGACTTTAATATTTATGCTGAGAAATCTGCTGTCAGGGGTAGTTGTGAGCCTCTCTGAGGCTCTCAATCTGACAGAGGTCTGCTTGCCCTAACACATTGGTATTGTGTAATGTGCCCAAAGCATCACAATTCCAACGAGATCCTGTGGGACTCTTAAAGCAGAGTTCTAGACAGTTGTATTATCTTGCAGTTGATCAAGCCAACTGTAGTAGATTTGCCTGTAAGGCTGGAGTTGGGAGTCTGTGGATTGCAGATGTCCCTTTTGAGATTCTATGCAGGGTTTCCATGGGGAAACAGCTAAAGTTGTTTAAATGAGTTTTACTTCTGGCAATCAATAGTAAAAAATAAATGCTTTCTTTTATTCTCTTCTATAACAATGTCCAGCTGGGCATGGAAACTTATCCAGTATTCATATTTTTATGATTAAATGGCTGCTTTGTACTGCTCATATACCTTGTGCCTTGAAACCCTTTTGGGGCTGAGCAGAAAGAAAGAAAATACTTTTCCTGCAAATGAGGAGTTGCAGTTCTTGGACCAAGTTAAAGTGACGGGTGAATGCATAAAGTCAAACCAAATCCAGTTCTCTGTGCATGATTGTTGGGGGTTTTTTTGGTGGCATTTGTTCTTGAGGTGTTGTTTCGTGTGATTTTTGTTTTCTTTTTAATGTGGGCCTCTGTTTGAATACTGAGATGTGACATGAAGACTTTACTTTGAAGATCATACTAGTGTTTCTAAGGCTTTCTTAAAAGTGGTCTTGAGGTACTGTCCTACTTGGTAATGACTATCTACAAGTATGTAAGGTGGGATCTTAAAAACAGCTGCTCTGCTTTTACGGATAAGGGAGAAAATTAGATTATCTGGTTGGCACGTACACTCTCTGCTGCAAGTTATCTTTGCAGTACTAGAACATCATCTTCATCCAGAGAGAGTGGTAGGCAAAGACTGACTGACTGCAAGAGCACAGCTATGCAGCACAAGGGTCTTAATGGTACAGCATCATTTGCTTTTCATAGCTTTTCTCTTAGGGAGCCTCCGTATGTACTACAACTACATTTCCACATCCTTCAGAGCCATTTTCTAATCCTTGCTTTCCTACTAGGTGTCGACAGAGGGATGAGCTATTGGTGTTTGTGCAAAGCAGCGAAGGTTTGTGCAAACAGTAGGCAAAGGTAGTGGATTCATCGGGAACTATAGTTTATGGAAATAATGTAGTTCAAAGTGGCAATAAAATTGGGAATAAAAGTTTGCACTTACAAATGAGCATTTTATATGATATAGGTGATACTGCTCATACTGTTGTTTAAGCTGAAATTATATAAGAGTAGGCTCTGTTGTAGTGAACTGGAAATCTTCCAGTATGGTTCTGTTTATTCAATGCATTTATCCTTAAAGCAAGTTTAATACCCTCAAATTAAATTGGAGTGATAACGTTGTAGATATCTTCAGCACAAATCCAGCAAAGGTGTCAGCAGCAAAACCACCCCGGGCTGCCATATGTGATCTCAAGAGGCACCTGTAGAGAAGGGGAGAGGATTTTGTCTACATGTTTTGTCTACATAGTCAAGCCCCGATGCCTCTTTTGAGAATAACAAATAATAGAGATGCTTTTGATACTACCTGGAAACTACATAAAAGGGACAGCAGTCTGTTTCATTTAGACAAGCAGCTGTTTATAACTTTTTTTTTCCCCACTGCCAAACTGTGGAACTTTTGCCTAGAAATAAAGCCTTCAGGTAAATGGCATTGTGGCCATTTGTTGCCTCTTGTTTGTTCCATGTCACTTGTGTTTGAAAAGCAACTGAAATCACTTTTGTTTACTTTGCCCCCTGCAAATAATATGAGCGATAAAGAAATTTGGCCAATATTTACAGAACATCTGTCTTGTAATTTGGCTTTGTGTGTCTGGATTGCTGGTAGTAACTGTGTGTGGGTATTGGAAAATAATTTTTTTATGTTTTCCCCACATTTCTCTCAAAACCCAAGGTATGCATAGGTATACACACAGCTGCTCTGACTTTTGAGGTTGTGCTTTTGTTTGTGTTGACAAAATAGTGCTGGTTTCTGTACACTCTTGGCTGCATCTTTGTATAGTGAAGAGTTACTAGGCTGTCAAATAACTCTTAATAAACCTACCACAGCCCTTCTGGTGTCTGCTTCTATCCTGCATCCTCCAGCACTGGGTGCTGTGACTATTGGAAATTGATTTAGTTTGTATATTAACATATGCCATATATGTGTGTGTTTGCCATTGAAGAGTGTATAGTTCTGAGCCAGATTTGTTCAGGGGAGAGGTGTGATAGGCTATACAGTTACATCATATCAGGGTTGGAACTTAGGATACTTGAACTTGGCTTCTGGCATGGTGTTGAATTGCAGTGCACTTCATACCTTTTCAAGCTATGATTTCTTCATAAATGTGATACCGATTTCTTTGTAAATGGTTTTAAACATATTACTGTGGGGGACCCTAAAAAAGAACCAGGAGTGAGCATTTGGTGAAGGTAAGAGGCAATAAAGCTATTAAGGAATTTGCTAGGAAAAGTTCTATGTGCACTTGCAGATTGAGGGTGTGTTCACCATTTGCTTGTTGTTTTTTTTTTTTGGTTTGGTTTTATATGTGTGTGTGTGGGTTTTGTTTGTTTTGGTTTTTTGTTTGTTTGTTTGTTTTTTGTTTGTTTTCTTTTGTTTTAAGTAGGAGAGCCAGTTTACATTGTTTGGCCCAGATTTGTCTGTAAAGCTGATGGGGTTCACTTGCCTCTCTGCTCAGACTTGTTCAGTGTTCTCATACTTCCCTCATCCTCCATATGCACTTGCTTCTCTGCAGAGTGAAGGAAATGAATCTCTGAGTATAGACCATTGAAACAGCCTGGGATGCGGCAGCTTCTGTAGCTGGGATAGAAGATCTTGGGACTCTCTCTTGTCCCTGTCTCAGCTGTGAGCACAGCTAGAAGCTGAGACTGCTTTCTCAAAAGGAAATGCTGAACATTCAGAATATCGTGCTGTGTTGACAAACCTACCTGTTTGTGTTTCCTGGCTCTGCACTTTGAGGTACTCACCACTTCAATCAATTGTGTACGCAACTCAATTGCCAATTTGTTACTAAGGAAAAAGACTAGCTCAGATTGTTTCAGTTTGCTGTATCAAATGCTTGAATTAGGCATTACAACTTTACTGCTTGTAGCTGAAATAAGTGAATATTTGTGTATCGGTTTCCTAATGAGACTTTAATGTATACTATGTTTTGTTCTGGTTGGGTTTTTTTGTTTGTGGTTTTTTTTTAAACTTCTGCTTTTAGTGGAACAGCAGCTTCAGGAAAAGAACATGAAGAAGAATCATAGTGGGGCTGCACCTAAATAGTCTGAAGCTCAGGTAGGGTGGTTTGGGATGAATGAGATTGGCACAGTGGCAGGAAGAGGACAGCCGGAGGAGGTCTAGCTGTCCTCTCGGGCTGGAAGCTGCTAGTCCTGGGTAGCACAACAGATCTGGAAAATGACCCATTTACAATACTGCTTCCAGACCTTTTCCTTCACCTTAGCTTGAAACAGAACATGCTTTCTTTACCTTTAAACTTTTTCTTAGCTTACAGGCCAGAATGAGAAGACTTATGTCTTTGCACTGTGAAATTGCCGAAAAGAAGTAATGAGTGTACTGCTAGAGGATGTGGAATTCAGGTTTAGTTTTTTCCCCTGATTATCTTATTTTATACTTTTCTGCTGCTTGTATTTGTGTTTTAAACCCATTCTATTTTCATACACTGCTACACCACCACTTACATAATTTTGGGCCGTTTTAAAAATAGAAACTGACTTTGGGCACAGAAGCTGCAGTGGAGGACTGATCCAGAGATGGAACGGTATGGGAGAGATGGAACTGGACAGGAAAAGTAGAGGGACATGGAGCACTTAATGTAGTTCAGAACTGAAGGTGGGGAAGAGATCCTTGAAGAGGTGTGTGCAGCAGAATTTCTCAGTCTTTCCACAAAGTCTTTTGGGCTCAGGAAGAGCAGAGAAGAGTACTGTGAAACGAAGAGGAATTGAGAGTGTAAAGAAGAGTAGAAGAGAAGGGATAGGAGCTGTGCCAGATGCATGTACCAAAGTGACAGTTAATGGAGATGTCTTGTTACTTCAACTCTGTAGGCTTTTTAAATGTTTGTGTGGTAGTGGTAGTCTACCAAAGACGTTAACGGTCTTTGATTTTTGTATGGGGAAAAAAGGTACTGGTTTTAGGAAATGAGCTATATCCCATAGAAACAAAAATATTAAACTCTCAAAAGCTTTAATAGAAGAATTTAACAAGTGACTGTGATGAATAAATTTTATGTGCTTTAAAATAAATCTGCTCCAAATGAAGTATTTTCTTTAGACATCAGGACCTGAGTTTGAAGAGTCTGTGTGCATTTGAAAAGAGTTAAATTTATTTTATCTAGGCTTGAGAGGAGTTATTTGAAAGTTGAAGCAGGGGAAATAGGGTCCAATTCATTCTCCTTTTTCTGTTTTCTTGTATATCAATTTCTACGGACAAGAGGAGAGGGACTTCAGTCTTTAGGGACTCTTGCTCCAAGCCGATTGGCAGTGCTTACAATTGCACCACCAGAAAGCAATAAAATAAATACACAGAACAACAGTAACAGAAAGCAGATGTCTTACTTTTGCAATTAAAGAACTGGAGAAGGCAGTAAGAAAACAATGGCAATTGACTATGCGTTAGGACTGAGTGTATCTATCTTGGTTACTTGTCAAAACAGAAAACTGGTGAAAATGAAACATACGTTAACAGCCATAGTATCTTGCTTTAAAAAGTTTGGTCAAATGTGCTTAATTTTTCATTAGAGAACATCATGCTAAGAGTCCTGCAAGATGGAGCAGACAGCTTTTCTCATTGTGTTCTCGTGTCTGCTTTTCTACTTTGGATAATTCTATAAAACCAGTCAAGTCTCTGATTTAGCTGAGCAAGATGTGTGGAAACTGGGATCTCTTTTTTTTTTTCTTCCATATGTGTGTTTTGTATCAGGAGGGAAAAGGTGTTACTGAGACAGTTATCTGTGAAATATAGTTTAATGTTTTTTTAGAGGCTGCACATAAAATGGAAATATATGTGACATCTTGTAGTCTATATCTGAATGTCACCGTGAACTAAAATGGTAATTAGTCACCTACACAGCATCTTCATTCACTGACTGTCATACATGGAGCTTTTCTGCTGGTAGTGTCTCAAGGCAAACAAGAAATAGGCTTTAGGAGAATGCCTTCTTTGTAAGCATTAGCATAACGTGTAAATGTATATATATACTTTGAGCAGTTTGCCTCTCCTTTCGTCAGCATGTTTGTTTAGCCACGTGAAAATGAGATGCTGTAACAATTTGTGTTGAGAATGAAAAAGTTCTTGAAACTGGGGTGTATGGAAAAAGAAACAAGGGCAGACTTCTGATACCTTCCTTCCATGTGATATTGGTTCAGGCAAAAGCTGTAGGGTTGAGAAGATCTTTTTGCAAGAACGCTAGCTGACATATTTTAAGCAGAGTACACATCAGTGGCATGAAGGGGAGAAAAAAACTGTGAAACCTTATTTTAATTTCTGGCTTGGTGCTTTTTCTGTCAGAGCTACTTAAAAACAAACAAGCAACAAAACCAACAACAAAATCCTTTGTGCTCTGACAGACAGAGCTCCTTTTTGCCCTGGCTTCAAAAGCAAAATGACTGATTTGGCATAAAGTACCTTAAAGAAAGCAGTGAATATTCTGGCTGAAATATCTGTGAGTGAGTCTGAGCACAGAATACTGCAGAGGAAGTGCTTAGGGAAAAATTGTTCATCTGGGGTTTTGGAGTCAGTCAGGAGCTTGTCAGCACTGCTTTATATATATACAAAGCTCAGAAGTCCTGTGTTTTCTTGATTGTATTTCAGGATGTGAAATACTACACTTCATGTTGTCCTGATCACCGCTGTGCTTGTCAGTAAAATACTGTACCTTGTATTTCTGTGCTGTGCTGACTTAACTCACACAGAAGGAAGTCTTGCTCTGTGAATAACCTACAGCATATTGCCATGGAAGAAACACCGAAGTGCCCATAGGAATCCTTATAGATCTGCTTGCTAACAGTCCTTGCTAACATTGTGCACAAAGTTCTTGCACCTTCAGGAAAGGGCAGGTGGAACGTTTTCACACTGCCAAAATATAAGGCTAAACACCAAAAAAACTCTTGCAAGTAAGCGCTAGTTCTGAACTCTGACAATTTTGGCAGGCTTCTGATAGCGTGTTTGTGTTGTTATGGGGAAGGTGAAATTAGTGGCTGTGCTAGGGTTCTGTCTCTCACAAGTCTTTATGTAACCACAGTTGTACATACATTGGTTTATACACGTGGCTCATTAACCAACCTTTTACTGCTTGGCCTGCTGCTGTCATCCTTTTGGTTGAAAACTGGTGCCAAGTTATTTAAGAATGTCAGCTGAGATGAAAAATTCAGTATGTGAAGTCATGTCTGATCCCTCTACAATTAAGCGCCTCTCAAAGTTTTTCTAGTGTTTCTGTTAGTATTTGCCCCAGTAGCCTTTAAATGCACTGCTGTGCTGTATGGTGCTGCATCCCTAGCAACAAAGAATCACTTTCCTCCACCCAGGCAAGACCCAGAATAAGGTATGTGCAGCTTGAAACACTTATTGATCAATTCACTTCTGAAAACCACATGTGAATTTTACAAGCAGGGTAACAGTAAAAGTATTGCTACATGTTCTATTTTTAAATACATATAGTCTTTATAGAAGAAGAAATTGGAACGCATTTGTTTTATGTTTGTGAATAGAAAACCTACGGCTGAGAAAGTACTACTATGCCTGTTTTTTTGTAAGGCTTGTATTCCAGAGGAATGTTTTAATATTCTCCTGCAAATTATTTTATAAAAAAGGAAAGGTATCAAGATTTTACAAGCTCTGCATCAGATCCAGTGACCATTTATAGTTAGGCCAAATGGTCTTACTTGATGTCTGTGGAGAATTGAGACTTTTTCTCTGTTAAATGTTTTGTAGATAATGAGGCAAACTTCCACCTTTTTATTGCTCATTGGAATAATTTAGTGGATATAAATTAAATTTTCCAGACTTAACTGAGATTATGTGTGTGCCATCTCACCATCTTCCCACGTGCTTCAGATGTGAAGAGATTTTCTTTATGGTTACAAGCAAGCAGAACAAGACTGTCCTTGAGACATCTGCAGAAGGGCCGCAAGATAATCAGGATATGCATCCAGTTTCAATTCTGGTTCTAAGAGCAAATAGAGGGATTTTTGCTAAGCACTTCCAGATATTTTTAGGCTATGCAGGAGTTTATTTCATAATTGTCAAGAAAATCCAAAGTTAATCCTGGTGAGAGGTGTAAGTCTTCTCATGAACAGCTGTCTTCTTCCGGTGGGGATTACTGATAGCCTTCCTATGTGCTTTGTTGCCATGGCAGGCTGTGTTTCTGTGAAGGTGGGCCTTTTTAGGGTGTGATTGTAAGGGCTTAGGTCAGTGGTCTGTCTACCTCTATATTTTATCTCAAGTAATGCAAGTGGAGTTTCTCCAAGGCAAGAGACATTTAAACAAAAAGCATACACACAGAGATCTTTCCCTGATTGTAATCTCCCAATGAGCAACAGCGTAAAAACTTTGAGCCAGGAGCTGCATCAGAATCACACTTCAATAGCTATGAATCCTCCGTTAATTTATCTGATCTCTTTTTTCTGAACGCCATTAAGCTTTTGGTTTCTGTAGTATCATATGAGAGTTCATGATTTCATTCTGAACCTTTTTCACCTAATGGATCTTGTTCATTGTTCCTGTTTCTTATCTGCTCAAAAGAGCATTTCTGTTTTAGGGTATGGAGAGGACTGAGCAGCATGCAATTTTTTGAGCCTCTTGAAAACTTTGAGNTTTGGCCAATATTTACAGAACATCTGTCTTGTAATTTGGCTTTGTGTGTCTGGATTGCTGGTAGTAACTGTGTGTGGGTATTGGAAATTGAGCTTTATTTGTTTTCCCCACATTTCTCTCAAAACCCAAGGTATGCATAGGTATACACACAGCTGCTCTGACTTTTGAGGTTGTGCTTTTGTTTGTGTTGACAAAATAGTGCTGGTTTCTGTACACTCTTGGCTGCATCTTTGTATAGTGAAGAGTTACTAGGCTGTCAAATAACTCTTAATAAACCTACCACAGCCCTTCTGGTGTCTGCTTCTATCCTGCATCCTCCAGCACTGGGTGCTGTGACTATTGGAAATTGATTTAGTTTGTATATTAACATATGCCATATATGTGTGTGTTTGCCATTGTAGAGTGTATAGTTCTGAGTCAGATTTGTTCAGGGGAGAGGTGTGATAGGCTATACAGTTACATCATATCAGGGTTGGAACTTAGGATACTTGAACTTGGCTTCTGGCATGGTGTTGAATTGCAGTGCACTTCATACCTTTTCAAGCTATGATTTCTTCATAAATGTGATACCGATTTCTTTGTAAATGGTTTTAAACATATTACTGTGGGGGACCCTAAAAAAGAACCAGGAGTGAGCATTTGGTGAAGGTAAGAGGCAATAAAGCTATTAAGGAATTTGCTAGGAAAAGTTCTATGTGCACTTGCAGATTGAGGGTGTGTTCACCATTTGCTTGTTGTTTTTTTTTTTTGGTTTGGTTTTATATGTGTGTGTGTGGGTTTTGTTTGTTTTGGTTTTTTGTTTGTTTGTTTGTTTTTTGTTTGTTTTCTTTTGTTTTAAGTAGGAGAGCCAGTTTACATTGTTTGGCCCAGATTTGTCTGTAAAGCTGATGGGGTTCACTTGCCTCTCTGCTCAGACTTGTTCAGTGTTCTCATACTTCCCTCATCCTCCATATGCACTTGCTTCTCTGCAGAGTGAAGGAAATGAATCTCTGAGTATAGACCATTGAAACAGCCTGGGATGCGGCAGCTTCTGTAGCTGGGATAGAAGATCTTGGGACTCTCTCTTGTCCCTGTCTCAGCTGTGAGCACAGCTAGAAGCTGAGACTGCTTTCTCAAAAGGAAATGCTGAACATTCAGAATATCGTACTGTGTTGACAAACCTACCTGTTTGTGTTTCCTGGCTCTGCACTTTGAGGTACTCACCACTTCAATCAATTGTGTACGCAACTCAATTGCCAATTTGTTACTAAGGAAAAAGACTAGCTCAGATTGTTTCAGTTTGCTGTATCAAATGCTTGAATTAGGCATTACAACTTTACTGCTTGTAGCTGAAATAAGTGAATATTTGTGTATCGGTTTCCTAATGAGACTTTAATGTATACTATGTTTTGTTCTGGTTGGGTTTTTTTGTTTGTGGTTTTTTTTTAAACTTCTGCTTTTAGTGGAACAGCAGCTTCAGGAAAAGAACATGAAGAAGAATCATAGTGGGGCTGCACCTAAATAGTCTGAAGCTCAGGTAGGGTGGTTTGGGATGAATGAGATTGGCACAGTGGCAGGAAGAGGACAGCCGGAGGAGGTCTAGCTGTCCTCTCGGGCTGGAAGCTGCTAGTCCTGGGTAGCACAACAGATCTGGAAAATGACCCATTTACAATACTGCTTCCAGACCTTTTCCTTCACCTTAGCTTGAAACAGAACATGCTTTCTTTACCTTTAAACTTTTTCTTAGCTTACAGGCCAGAATGAGAAGACTTATGTCTTTGCACTGTGAAATTGCCGAAAAGAAGTAATGAGTGTACTGCTAGAGGATGTGGAATTCAGGTTTAGTTTTTTTCCCCTGATTATCTTATTTTATACTTTTCTGCTGCTTGTATTTGTGTTTTAAACCCATTCTATTTTCATACACTGCTACACCACCACTTACATAATTTTGGGCCGTTTTAAAAATAGAAACTGACTTTGGGCACAGAAGCTGCAGTGGAGGACTGATCCAGAGATGGAACGGTATGGGAGAGATGGAACTGGACAGGAAAAGTAGAGGGACATGGAGCACTTAATGTAGTTCAGAACTGAAGGTGGGGAAGAGATCCTTGAAGAGGTGTGTGCAGCAGAATTTCTCAGTCTTTCCACAAAGTCTTTTGGGCTCAGGAAGAGCAGAGAAGAGTACTGTGAAACGAAGAGGAATTGAGAGTGTAAAGAAGAGTAGAAGAGAAGGGATAGGAGCTGTGCCAGATGCATGTACCAAAGTGACAGTTAATGGAGATGTCTTGTTACTTCAACTCTGTAGGCTTTTTAAATGTTTGTGTGGTAGTGGTAGTCTACCAAAGACGTTAACGGTCTTTGATTTTTGTATGGGGAAAAAAGGTACTGGTTTTAGGAAATGAGCTATATCCCATAGAAACAAAAATATTAAACTCTCAAAAGCTTTAATAGAAGAATTTAACAAGTGACTGTGATGAATAAATTTTATGTGCTTTAAAATAAATCTGCTCCAAATGAAGTATTTTCTTTAGACATCAGGACCTGAGTTTGAAGAGTCTGTGTGCATTTGAAAAGAGTTAAATTTATTTTATCTAGGCTTGAGAGGAGTTATTTGAAAGTTGAAGCAGGGGAAATAGGGTCCAATTCATTCTCCTTTTTCTGTTTTCTTGTATATCAATTTCTACGGACAAGAGGAGAGGGACTTCAGTCTTTAGGGACTCTTGCTCCAAGCCGATTGGCAGTGCTTACAATTGCACCACCAGAAAGCAATAAAATAAATACACAGAACAACAGTAACAGAAAGCAGATGTCTTACTTTTGCAATTAAAGAACTGGAGAAGGCAGTAAGAAAACAATGGCAATTGACTATGCGTTAGGACTGAGTGTATCTATCTTGGTTACTTGTCAAAACAGAAAACTGGTGAAAATGAAACATACGTTAACAGCCATAGTATCTTGCTTTAAAAAGTTTGGTCAAATGTGCTTAATTTTTCATTAGAGAACATCATGCTAAGAGTCCTGCAAGATGGAGCAGACAGCTTTTCTCATTGTGTTCTCGTGTCTGCTTTTCTACTTTGGATAATTCTATAAAACCAGTCAAGTCTCTGATTTAGCTGAGCAAGATGTGTGGAAACTGGGATCTCTTTTTTTTTTTCTTCCATATGTGTGTTTTGTATCAGGAGGGAAAAGGTGTTACTGAGACAGTTATCTGTGAAATATAGTTTAATGTTTTTTTAGAGGCTGCACATAAAATGGAAATATATGTGACATCTTGTAGTCTATATCTGAATGTCACCGTGAACTAAAATGGTAATTAGTCACCTACACAGCATCTTCATTCACTGACTGTCATACATGGAGCTTTTCTGCTGGTAGTGTCTCAAGGCAAACAAGAAATAGGCTTTAGGAGAATGCCTTCTTTGTAAGCATTAGCATAACGTGTAAATGTATATATATACTTTGAGCAGTTTGCCTCTCCTTTCGTCAGCATGTTTGTTTAGCCACGTGAAAATGAGATGCTGTAACAATTTGTGTTGAGAATGAAAAAGTTCTTGAAACTGGGGTGTATGGAAAAAGAAACAAGGGCAGACTTCTGATACCTTCCTTCCATGTGATATTGGTTCAGGCAAAAGCTGTAGGGTTGAGAAGATCTTTTTGCAAGAACGCTAGCTGACATATTTTAAGCAGAGTACACATCAGTGGCATGAAGGGGAGAAAAAAACTGTGAAACCTTATTTTAATTTCTGGCTTGGTGCTTTTTCTGTCAGAGCTACTTAAAAACAAACAAGCAACAAAACCAACAACAAAATCCTTTGTGCTCTGACAGACAGAGCTCCTTTTTGCCCTGGCTTCAAAAGCAAAATGACTGATTTGGCATAAAGTACCTTAAAGAAAGCAGTGAATATTCTGGCTGAAATATCTGTGAGTGAGTCTGAGCACAGAATACTGCAGAGGAAGTGCTTAGGGAAAAATTGTTCATCTGGGGTTTTGGAGTCAGTCAGGAGCTTGTCAGCACTGCTTTATATATATACAAAGCTCAGAAGTCCTGTGTTTTCTTGATTGTATTTCAGGATGTGAAATACTACACTTCATGTTGTCCTGATCACCGCTGTGCTTGTCAGTAAAATACTGTACCTTGTATTTCTGTGCTGTGCTGACTTAACTCACACAGAAGGAAGTCTTGCTCTGTGAATAACCTACAGCATATTGCCATGGAAGAAACACCGAAGTGCCCATAGGAATCCTTATAGATCTGCTTGCTAACAGTCCTTGCTAACATTGTGCACAAAGTTCTTGCACCTTCAGGAAAGGGCAGGTGGAACGTTTTCACACTGCCAAAATATAAGGCTAAACACCAAAAAAGCTCTTGCAAGTAAGCGCTAGTTCTGAACTCTGACAATTTTGGCAGGCTTCTGATAGCGTGTTTGTGTTGTTATGGGGAAGGTGAAATTAGTGGCTGTGCTAGGGTTCTGTCTCTCACAAGTCTTTATGTAACCACAGTTGTACATACATTGGTTTATACACGTGGCTCATTAACCAACCTTTTACTGCTTGGCCTGCTGCTGTCATCCTTTTGGTTGAAAACTGGTGCCAAGTTATTTAAGAATGTCAGCTGAGATGAAAAATTCAGTATGTGAAGTCATGTCTGATCCCTCTACAATTAAGCGCCTCTCAAAGTTTTTCTAGTGTTTCTGTTAGTATTTGCCCCAGTAGCCTTTAAATGCACTGCTGTGCTGTATGGTGCTGCATCCCTAGCAACAAAGAATCACTTTCCTCCACCCAGGCAAGACCCAGAATAAGGTATGTGCAGCTTGAAACACTTATTGATCAATTCACTTCTGAAAACCACATGTGAATTTTACAAGCAGGGTAACAGTAAAAGTATTGCTACATGTTCTATTTTTAAATACATATAGTCTTTATAGAAGAAGAAATTGGAACGCATTTGTTTTATGTTTGTGAATAGAAAACCTACGGCTGAGAAAGTACTACTATGCCTGTTTTTTTGTAAGGCTTGTATTCCAGAGGAATGTTTTAATATTCTCCTGCAAATTATTTTATAGAAAAGGAAAGGTATCAAGATTTTACAAGCTCTGCATCAGATCCAGTGACCATTTATAGTTAGGCCAAATGGTCTTACTTGATGTCTGTGGAGAATTGAGACTTTTTCTCTGTTAAATGTTTTGTAGATAATGAGGCAAACTTCCACCTTTTTATTGCTCATTGGAATAATTTAGTGGATATAAATTAAATTTTCCAGACTTAACTGAGATTATGTGTGTGCCATCTCACCATCTTCCCACGTGCTTCAGATGTGAAGAGATTTTCTTTATGGTTACAAGCAAGCAGAACAAGACTGTCCTTGAGACATCTGCAGAAGGGCCGCAAGATAATCAGGATATGCATCCAGTTTCACTTCTGGTTCTAAGAGCAAATAGAGGGATTTTTGCTAAGCACTTCCAGATATTTTTAGGCTATGCAGGAGTTTATTTCATAATTGTCAAGAAAATCCAAAGTTAATCCTGGTGAGAGGTGTAAGTCTTCTCATGAACAGCTGTCTTCTTCCGGTGGGGATTACTGATAGCCTTCCTATGTGCTTTGTTGCCATGGCAGGCTGTGTTTCTGTGAAGGTGGGCCTTTTTAGGGTGTGATTGTAAGGGCTTAGGTCAGTGGTCTGTCTACCTCTATATTTTATCTCAAGTAATGCAAGTGGAGTTTCTCCAAGGCAAGAGACATTTAAACAAAAAGCATACACACAGAGATCTTTCCCTGATTGTAATCTCCCAATGAGCAACAGCGTAAAAACTTTGAGCCAGGAGCTGCATCAGAATCACACTTCAATAGCTATGAATCCTCCGTTAATTTATCTGATCTCTTTTTTCTGAACGCCATTAAGCTTTTGGTTTCTGTAGTATCATATGAGAGTTCATGATTTCATTCTGAACCTTTTTCACCTAATGGATCTTGTTCATTGTTCCTGTTTCTTATCTGCTCAAAAGAGCATTTCTGTTTTAGGGTATGGAGAGGACTGAGCAGCATGCAATTTTTTGAGCCTCTTGAAAACTTTGAGGTTTTTTTTTTTTTTTCTTGACAGAAGCTTGACAATCTCAGTTTTTTAGGTGCTTCAGTTTAGTATAGTACAGTCTGATTGCCCAGTCTGTAATTGGAGGCCTGACTTGAGACCCTGTAGTCTAAGTCACCTTTTACAACCCATGAGGTAATCTTATCCTTAAGTCTCAACTTCTGGTGAAGGATCAGGACACTTGACTAGATTAAGTATGTAAAGTGAGTGGATCTGAGCCAGACTTGCAGCTGATGTGTATGGCTGTAAAGTTACATTCGTATGCACTGATAAAATTCTTTCATTCTGGTTTTCCACACTTGTTCTGTTCAAAGCCATATTAAGCTTTTTGCAAAACATAATTTTTTATACCTCTTACCAATAACAATTTTCCACTTCCAAATGCAACTTATGGATTTCTATAATACTATAGCTATTCCCCCCCCCCTTAACTCCTGTTCCTTCAACTATTGTGCCTTTGGCTGTGTAAGAAAGAAGGAAAGGAGACTGTTGCTGAAAAAAGATCTTTGTCTGAGAGATTTGGAAACTTGAACAGCTTTATCTCAAATTTCAAATAATCACTGCAGTCAGGAGGATTACACACGCTCTTCTGGCAAGCTTTATAACCATAATAAAAAAAGCAGTCATGATACAGGTAAGATGACCTTTCTTGGCTCAGGTAGTGTATCACAGGAGGCTGTACCGACTTTCTCAAATCCACCTTTCATACTTTATGAAAATTAAGGCTGTTGAAGTAAGACTTTCTTGACCAACAGTTATGTTTTTCTATCTAGGAAAAATTTCCATTTATCTTGTGTTAAAATGTGGCCAAGCCTGCAATGGTTTCCTTTGAAGAATGCTAACTTGTAGTATTGTTTAAATTTACAGTCATGACTCTTCAAGTAAAAAAAAAAGTTTCATTCCCAGTATGCATGGTCCTTTGGGTAGCTGGAAAAGCACACTTGGAGGAGAAAGTCAGAGAAATGAAATGGGCGTTAGGGAACTCCAGGGCATTGCAGTGCGCATATTTCACTTGATATTGGGTTATGCTTTTACATATATTGTTGTGGTACAAAGATAGAAGTGCCCCTTCAAAAAAAAAAAAAAGTGCATGTAAGAAAGAAGGAATCTTTCTTTGAAAACATTGAAATCACTTCTGGGAAAGCTTTTAAAGTTTATGTTCCTGCCTCCTCCCACTTTTCAACAGAAACCCACTTTTGTCCTGTTCTGCAAAGGAAAAATCATTAGGATACTTAACTGTTTACACAGATCTTAAGAGAAAAAGTACTTGTGTGCCAGAGTAAGTCCACGCCAATGCAGTGTGGAGAAACCACAAAGAAGACCAGGGTTTTATGTCTGAGCAACAATTCATTATGTGCTCTAATACTAATGTGAATATAGTTTTCTTTTTAGTTAGCGCTTAGGTTTTAAAAACCAGATATGCAAGTTGGACAGATGGACATTTGGAGATGTGCTCATACATTTGCTGTGTGTTTTTTAAACATTTTACATGATAGCTACTGTATCATGCCAAATATGCAGTAATGATGTTGGGAGATGGAATGCTTATTCTGCTTGCTTTGCTTGTCTCACTAATCTTTAGTGTAGATTTTGTATGGAAACCCTGTAGATTTGGAGGGAGGTGATGCCCTCTAAATTATTCAGTGGAATGGAGAAATACAGGGATGTAACAAAATCCGGGACGCTGTTCCCTTCTCCTTAGTGGAGGAAAGGGAACTTTTGAGTTTGGAGCTTTTGAGTCCCTTGGAGGAGAAAGGGAATGTTAACTTCCGTTATTAAACACAGAAATGCTCAGTATCAGAAAAGTTATAAAGTGTTGATTTCATGGCTTTAAAAAGTTCTTAGTCTTTCAAACCAGTATTGTTTTTATTATTTCCCCCCCCCAGTCATAGGTTATTTTCTGTGGACAACATTGCTAAAATTGATAATACATGTGTGTCTAGGACTTTAAAAGGACTTTCTGTCACTGGGAGAGCATTGTGAGAACAGATACTTTGTGCAGGTGGTGGTAATACAATAGTAAAATAATGTGTTGCTTGATGGTGGAGTCTGCTTTGAATCTGGCAAACTCAAAAAGAACTTAACTTGCTCAGTGCTGATAAAATGACACTTACTGCACTTACTATTCCTATGTGGAACATCCCTGAGTTGTGCAAGTTTTAAATTCTTCAAGTTACAATGGTTGAGTTGTGAAATAAACAACGAGATACATATTATACGTGTCTCTCAGTCCTGATAAAATTGATTCTCCAACAGAGAAGATGAATCAATGTGTATTTTAAAAAAAAAATAAACAAAGAACCCCCCCCAAAAAACCCTGTGCAAAACCCACCATAAATTTCTAGTTCCTGCTCTGATTTTTTTTTTTCCTTTTCCTTTAGTTCCTTGGCATAGCATTTCTTGGGATTGGATTGTGGGCATGGAATGAGAAGGTAAGCTGAATGTAGCACCAAATTTTGTTTTTCTTCTTAATCTCTCTTTTTCTGATGAAATGTTAAAATAGTAATATGCTGTGTATTTTGGGTCTACACACATTTTCTACTGAAACAAAATCAAGCCGCTCTGTCAAATAAAACCTTGGCTTGGGTCACCTAGAGGAACATCACTGGCATTTTTCCCAAGAATACCTTGGCAAGACATCATGGCCGACACTCACACATAAAATAACCATTTCAGGCCTTGCACACTCAAACTGCAGCTCAGACACCAGAACCCTTTACTGAGGCAGTATTGGCAGTGTGTCTCCACTCTGTGTGTCCCCAGGAAATGGAGAGGGAGCCTACATGTCTTATAAAGCAGCTTCCTGAAAATAGGCTTGCTTGGCTTTGCCCTAACATAGCATGTTACTTGCTGTTCCTATTAAAACAACAAAAACAAAAAAAAGAGAAACAAAATTAGCCCTGAAAATCAAGGCAAACCTTTAGGGAACACTCTCTGTTGCAAGACTGTAAAATCATCTTCAAAATGGGAAGTATGTATGTGTGTGGGGAGCAGGCAGGGAAAGAGAAAACATTTGTGAACCAGAGCCCAATTTTTAATTTGCTTGCTGCTGAAGTTGAGAAGAAGATCAAGACATGCTATACAAAACAAGTCAGTATATCTGGGGTTACTGGATGAAGAGTTGGCTCGCTAAAAGACATCAGCTAAAATTAAAGCCAGAGTTTCCTTTTCTTCTTTGTTTAAAAAACTGAAAATAACAAAACCTGGCCGATAACAATGGTGCTATGAAGTTCAGTTATATAATAGTTTTTTCTTCATTAAATGGAAAACACTGAGTAAGTTACGAATTGATGTTCACTTAAGGCATAATAACTGGCACTTGCAGCAGAACAAATAACACATTGGAAGCTCTGAAGTTTTGCCACTTAAAAATTCACAACAAATTTTTCTGGTTCAGAAGTGAGTTGTTAACTTAGATTCTAATTGCTCTCTGCGTATGCCTTGAATGTAAGTAATACGAATACTAATGGGATATTAATTAGCTCACACTATATACACTTTTATATATATATTTATATACCATATAATACTGATGTTGGGTAGGTTCAATAGCTGTGTCTATTTTCATTCAGCAAGGGTGTAAAAACATGTCTTTTTTAATACTCTGAGCATAATCTCAGAGCTTTGTACCTGTGTCTAAGCCAAAGAGAACAGCATTATTTAGGAGTGGTTTTCTAGAAGAGATTTAGACATTTTTGTTTCATTGCAGTAGGCAATAGACGTGATTCCTCTTCAGAATGAATGAACAGCCATAGGAAAATCAGCTGTAGTCTAGTGTTTGAAGTCTAAAGTATGCCAGTCCTACAGCTAGAAGGTGTTCTGGCAGAGTAGTGTTTTTCTTAGGGTTTACATATTTTCTATATGGGAATGCATGCGCCCTTTCCTAGGAAAAATGTATTCAATTCATAGTTGCTAATAGCCAGAAGTCATAGGTCATGTTTTTACTTGAGGTTTGGACATCTGTTACCAAGTCATCTTAAACTATTTTTAATCAGATTCTGAAAGTGGAAGAAAATGCCACGTTGTTTTTAAGACAAGCAAATAAAACCACCTACAGCAGTTTAATATGTGTTAGCTCAGGCTCCATATGTAGTAGGTTTTCCTTTAGAAATTAATAAATAAAATACTCTTTATTGGTATAAAGCACAGGTTTTTCCTTGAAAATGAGCATCTTTTCCCAGCTTTTTTAGCTGTTGTGTCTTGCAGTGCTTAGTGTGGACTCTGCCAGTTCATGGTTGTAACAAACAAAATGCCATGTAGGTGTAGCTGAACCACACAGCTCCTGAGCATAGACAGATTTGAGTTATTGCTACAGTTTTGTAGCAAGAGCTATGGAAAAATGGACTTGTGTCAAGCTAATTTGAGGTCTTTATTTCACTCAGCTCTCCAGAGGACAGGCAATGGCCAAAAGCTGCAGTCAGCAGGATCAGGTTCCAGATACATAGGCCCTGTGTAACTTAGTGGGGGGCAGATGTGTTAGATCCCAGGCAGAGTTGTTCTTACTGCAGATGGGGATTTGGAGATGAAAGCCAAGTAGGTGACGCCCAAGGTTTGAGAGATCTGTGTCTTAACTGAAAGGCACTTCTCTAGTTAGACTGATTCTTGCCTAAGGGTGGACTGGATATCCCTTAGGCTTTGTGGGCTGTTGTAAGACAACAAAGCAGCTTGTCAGAGAAGGACACAGGAGTCCTGGTGTTCACAAAATTGAACTTGAGCCAGCGGTGTGTCTTTGCGACAAAGCCCAGTGGTGTCCTGGGCTGTACTTGAGTGTTGCCAGCAAGTTGAGGGAGGGAATTCTTCCCCTCTACTCAGTGCTGGTGAGGCCACACCTGGGCCAGTTCTGGGCTCCCCGGTACAAGAGGGACATACTGGAGAGTCCAGCAAAGGACTGCCTAGATGATTAAGGGACTGGAGCATCTCTTCTACAAGGAAAAACTAAGAGAGATAGAACTGTTCAGCCCAGAGAAGGATAGACTCAGGGGACTCTTAATGCATGTAAATACCTGAAGCAAGAGTGCAAAGAGGGTGGAGCCAGGCTGTTTTCAGTGGTGCCCAGTGACGGGGGCAGTGGGCACAAACTGAAACACAGCAGGTGCTCTCTCTGAACATCAGGGAACACATATGTTTTTACTGTGAGAGTGACTGAGCACTGGCACAGTTTGCCCGAAGGTGATTTGGAGTCTCCCTCTTTGGAGATTTTTCAAAAGGAGTCAGGACATGGTCCGAGGCAGCCAGATCTGGATGACCAGATGACGTCAGCCATTCTGCGAAGACTTGCTGCTGCCCAATGAACTAAGTGTTTATCAAAGTTGAACTTGATGCTGTTATTGTATAATGTATAAACATAAATTTGTAAGGTTTTTTTGCAGGAGTGGGTCTTCAGAAGGACTCCTACTTAATTTGGTGCTGTCGAGGATTTTGATTTACTTCTGTTTTGAATCGTGTGACTTTATATCCAGCTGTGTGGTTTTATAGCCTGGCCATCAACTTGTATATACTTTTGCTACTTCACAGAATCTTTTTAAAGTAAAAAGATAGCATTCCAGGCCACATTAAAACTGCAGGACAAAAAGAAATCCACACCTTTCAGAAGTCCCATTTGCTGCTGGCTAAAACCAGTTTATGGTAGATTTGTGAACTTGGTGGCTAGTTTCTCTTTTTTTGCTAAGTTGTCTTGAATTCTCCCCTTTAAACTTTCTTGTAAAGAAGAAAAGCACAATATACAGTCTCGTGACCTTCCTTACGGCCTTTGCAGGGAGGCAAAAGAGCTCATTTGTCAAATAGGCAAAAGAATTGACTTGACAGCCAGTCAGCCAGCCCTAAACAAAAACTGGGCAATTAGCATTCTGAGTCATGAACCTGAAAGAGAGCTGGGGTGGGTGGGGGCAGTAAACTCCGAGGACGAATAAAGCGATCTATACATGGATGTACTGTATAGCTCACAGTCTCGCAGTGTTTTCAGGCATGCTAGACTCGGGCTTGTACCATAAAATAGTTCATCCATGGCAGCTGATTTCCACCCTCCTCCCTGCAACAGTGACATGAACATTTTTAACATATAAAGAGTCTATACTAAGCTCCAGCAACCTATACTACCTTTGCTCAGCAGCAGGGGAAAAAGTTTATATTTCACTGCTTTTTTTTAACCACTTCAAGTCATGCCTTCTGTTGACTCTTTAAAAATAAACTAGACTTGTACAAAAATGTCTATTTCCCTCCTCTGTTGTATATATTAGATTTTGTGATCTCTAGGGCTGTTCATGGTATGATGCCAGTAGGTGCTTTGGAAAATAAGCTTCCTGGCTTCCTCCAGGAGATTTATATTCAAGAGTAGTGAGCCTAATGATGAATTGCTGTTACGTCTTCTGAAACCTTTCAAGACTGTCTATGGGGACAGACTTTTTAGAAGGAAAGAACTGTGGTTTTGGGGTAAACTCTTTAGAAGGTAGCAAAAGTAGAGATACTAAAGTAGGGAAGAAATCTGCAGATCCTTGCAAATTTTGTTGATTAAACTCAGTTTGTGTATAAGTTTACTGAAATGAAGAGGGAGAAGTGGAAGAAGTTGATTATGTGCATAAGTTTGGTTTCTAGGCTTTTCCTGTTAAATCAGCATAACTGTAAGACACTCCAACTCAGAACAAGTTGTGTGCAGTTTGGAGTACCAGTATGGTACCTCTGTATGCCAGCATAGTATTCTTAGTGAGCAGGAGTTCTAAATCTGGATCTCAAGTTTTAAGGTACACTTTTACTTGTTAATATAAGGTGATTTGGGCCTGCTTTGGTGTTCTGGGAAAGGCTAAACTCCCTACATAGAAACAGTCACAATTTGTCAGACCAAGTCTGTCTCTCTTTGCCCTGAAGTGAAAACCACAGTTGTTTTCAGGAAAAATTCTCACTTCTCTTACTGTCCCAGTGAGTGGCAGACATCAAGGAGTGATACACTAGTCACTTTATAATTGTTATGCATACATGCCTGTCATACAGTTCTTCTAAAAATTATTGCCAGCAAGGAAACTGTGCACGTATCCTATGGTTCCTTACGGGCTGAAGGATACCCAAAGCATGTATCTTGCCTCTAAGTCAGGACTGTGTATGGATTTTACGTGGTTGAGGAAGAGAGTGAGGGATACTAATATTCACTATTACATTTTGTTTAAATTTCAGTACATAAAGATGAGTAAGCTAAACAGACTTCTAAATAGTTTACTAGTGTTCCAACACTTTATAGCCCTTAATCTTGAAAAATCTAAAAATTGGTATGTTGTAATGTATTTGTGCCAGTTATTCGTTTATTGAACTCCTCTTTGTCAGGGCAAGAAAGTTAAACTAGTCATTCTCCTTTATTAGACACTGCTGCTTTTACTGTTTGCTGTGGGATATGCAAAACCAACACAAATCAAGGAAATAAGATTTGTAAACATCTCCCAGCTAGTTTCTTGCTTGCGGAGACAAAATTCCGAAGTAGAATTAATTTGGCATGTTTCAATGACTATTGTTCTGTTCCCCATTCTCATTCAGATGCACAGCATGGAGAAACTGCATGGATTTTATGACTAACAAAGCAGAGAGACATTTTTCCGTTTTAAAATCATGCATTTGGAAATACTTTTATTTACCATCACCCCCACATGTTCCTGTTTGCCGGTGATTCTAAGTCCCACAGACAAGCCTGTGAAAAGGCTAAACCTCAGTTTGCAAAGAAGAAATCTTTTTTTTGATCTTCTGGGTTGGTTGTTTTTTTTCTTTTTTTTTTTTCCTCCCAGTAATGGAATTCTGCAACAGAGAAGTTTTTTTTTCCCCATCTTGGAGGAAATAGAAAATAAAAAGTAGCTGATTTCTCCCATCCTACTCTCACAGTGTATTACCCCATTGTTCCCTAGGATGATGATTCTCCTAAGGTGTCTCTGACTCAGTATGCCTTGAATTTTCATTACAGGATCAGCTTTTCAAAATTGCTGCTGCCTGGTGTTTCAGTTGGTGCTGTTCTCTTGCCCTGCAGTGTGGTACTGGGCCTGCTAAATCAGCAGCTGTTCACAACAACAGACCATCTGGAAATCTCACTAGCTTGTTAGTGCACTTGTGACTTCCTTCTCTTTGGCCTCATCAGGAACCCAGGATCGCATCAGACTGTACAGGTGTGACAACACTGAGGCACTGTTCCAGCCAAGATGACTGTCTTGCTTTGGGTTCAGTGTGCAGGGGCTGTGCCTGCTAAATGCAGACAGTGTGGACCAATAGAACAGGAAATGGTGTTGAAGATCCAGCTTGCAAACTCTACTGGTTTTGAAAGGGTTTGAATTCTCTTCAGCTTAGTTCTAGGGTGATCTCATGAACTGAATACCTGCTAGTGGTTGGAGCATGAATTATGTTCCAGGGGCACATCTTCATTTCTAAGTAATCTAGTGTGTGTGCTCTGGGACTGATGTGGACTGAAGCACAGCTAGTGTGTGATCACGTCAAATGAACTGCTGGATCTGACCTGAAATATTAATGCAGATGTGCACCAAAGGCAGGAGCTAGAGTCAGGGACCTGTCTCTGGAAAGTAGTACAAGTTGTTCTGATGATCTTAAAAAGTACAAAATGGAGACGGGGTGGGGTAGAAATATGAGATCAGTCTTTCCTGTTCCATCCGTGCATCATTGCATCCTAGTGATTGAAGTAAAATACATTTAACAAATAAAGGAACTTTTCTAATAACTTCACTGTTATGTATTTTAGTTCACATATGGATGACGCTTTTGTTGTTTCACTACCCCAAACAAATTTTGACTTGTGTTGGATTAAAAGATTAATTAACAACTCATGCACTGTTATGTACAGCAAGCTATGGAGGATGGAGGAACAGAGCAAACAGATGATCTGGAGCTCAGCCAGGGAACATGTCCTACTGGCTCTCCTTGTGGGACTACAGCAGAGCCCTAAGTTGACACTATGGGGAGAAGTAAAATATTTGAGTATGTAGCTTTTTACAAACAAAGTGTTTCCTGCCAAATACAGATTATACACGTGCTTAAACTACTAAGAACGTGATGTGCATGTACCTCAAAAATAACCGTGCTTCCAAAATGAGAATGTGTGTTTAGAGGAAAAAAAAAGTTCCTCCTTTTAGAAGCTGAAGTATCAAAGTACCTGCAACTATTTAACAATAAAGGTTGAACTGCTACTGGGGAACTGCAGTAGCATTGCTGAGGAAAAATACCTTGCATTTGTAGAAAGCGTGATGCTAAACTACTTTGAGGTGGTTTGTTTAGATGTTGCGTTGATGCAAGAGAGAAGTGGACAGTCACCATATATGACAGTCAGTCACCATGACTGACTGCTCAGCCTGAGGATTCAGAGCAGATCACTGGAGGATGCAGTGTTAGGATATGAGATTCTTGATCCTCTTAGAATATGAGATTCTTGATCCTCTGCTCAAGCACCTCTGTAAACAGTCCCTTCTGCTTTTGGCTAAAGATGGGATGAAGACAGAATTGATCACTACCAGCTGTTTTTATATTTCTGTCAAACTTTCCCTAGCAGTAGCCATTGCAGCCAAACAATACTGAATAGTGTGGTAGTAGGTACAGTAGGCATTACAGAAACCTGTGGTGGATAGGAAGAGTATGTGCCTAGAGGACTGTACATTTAGTTCTTCTTAACAGTATAAAGTGAGATAATATTCCCCAGTTGTTGCCCTGCTGATTGAAGCAAAATGTGCTTTTCTTCAGGGTATTGCACCACTGTATCTTCAGAGAGTTTATCTTTAAGTGTCCAGAAAACTGTATTTCAAGCAGTAATCTTCTATCAGACTACCCCTGTGCATCTCTAGATGTAACCACAGAGCATTGTCTGTGTTTCTCATTCCCACTGCTGGCTATTGTTTTATTGCCAAAGCCTCTCTGACGATTGTATGTCCTGAGATGTCCCTTCAGAATACTGATAACTTGGGGTTCATATGCAGAGAACATATGCAGTACAAACAAGAATTACACAGCATGTGCTTTGCATTGTCGAGATGTATGATTTGGGATTTAGCCAAGCTAGGCTTATGATAGCCACGTGTGCATTAGCAACAGATGCTTTCTAAGGACAGCAATCAATGGCAGATAAAGCTTGTGTTGTTTTATTTCAGTACATGTCAAATCATTGCTACCCTGAGAAGCTGGAACCTGGAAGAGATGAGAGATGGGATAAGTGACTTGTGCCAGGTAACTGGCCAACATGTTACATGGTAGGGTGCTAAGAGCCCAACTGTGCTAGAAAATCAAGTAAAGTGGGGAAGGGCATGATCAGAAAAAGAGTATAAAACTGGTTCAATAAGTTTTACTGCCATCGACTTTCATGGCAGTGTGGCAAAATGCAAAGGAATGTGTTTCTTACTACACTTTATATTATGACTAGCTTCTCTAAGAGTCCACAGATGTGAGCTGAATTTCACCTGGATTTCTTTTCATTTGAATTTTACTACTTTCATATGGAAAGAGGTTGATTTAGCATAGTAGTTTTCTTTGGAGTTTTTGTTGTTTTTTTCTTCGTTTTGTTTTGTGTGTTTTTAAAGAAAGACTAAGTGTCATACAAAAGGAGACTTAAATGGCTCTTCATCCATCTTGGATTTTTTCAAGTAAATACAAATAATACAAAGGCAACATCCTTTATCCAGTGACTGTTTTTTTCCTCTACTATTCTATGGTCCATCAACTTCAAAATCAGCTAATATTAAAAGAAAAGAGTAGTAGTACTTGCTTTAAGGTAGAATTTATTCTCATCTTGTGGTAACTATATAGGCACAGAAGAAAGCACTTTAAACTTTGTGAAGACATCATTTCAGTAGCTTTTTTTTTTCCCTTGAGGCAGAGGTCATGCTTCCTGTCTTGTGTATGGCCATAGCCAAAGGCCCCGATTTTTTCAAAGGTTTCTGTGTTATTGGATTGTACTGTTTATATTCTGGCTTGTTAGCCAGAAAGTTGTCTTAGATTTCTTTTCTATGACAAATGTAATGAAACGAAAGTAGTGGGAAACTTTTGCACAAGCTGATATAAGTGTTAATGACAGGTAAGTGTTCATTTCATGCTGGTGTGTACCATCTATTCACTGAGATGATCCCAGAAGAGGGGATGGGCCAACTGGTTTGCTTTGATAGTAGTGCTGGCTTTGAGTTGTGTTATGTCATTCCTTAGATCTATTTTTGCGTTTTTAATGAATGACAGTAAGGCTAGTACTATATGTAATGTAGGAGGAAAGTGATGAATCTGATTTAAAATTTTTTTTCATCCCTCTCTGTCAGGCAATAGCCTGTTGTAGTAGGAGGGAGAAGAATCCGCTTTGAGAATGTCATTCATGCTGTTGGATTATTGTTTGTACTTTAGGATTGGGTCGTAGTCAGGTTTTTCTTTTGCTTTTAGCATACTGGACTTTTCTAAGGGTCCTTGATGTGTGGATTGGAGAAATTCATGTGTACATTTTTATCTAGTCTGTCCTTGTCTGCAGAATTAAAAAACTTTGTGTACTGTCTTTGTCTAGTACTTGTTCAATGTCAGTTTTGCTTGGGAAACTCTATGAAAGTGGTTGCAGACTACATGAAGTAATGTGTTAGAAATATTGGTAGCATGATAATTGGTATGTTTTGAGTGGCCCAAAATAGATTTATATATATAAAATAATCACAGGTCTAAAGCTACGGTTGTGAACAGTCATCCATTAAAAATGTTAATATCAACTTCTGGAAATAAGGTTATAATAATTTCCTTCTAAATTATTGCTGGTTTGGGACTATTTCAAAGAAACAAATGGGATATGAACAGGAAAAAGGAAAAGGATGAAGAACCTAATAACTCTGCAAATAAGGAGCTGTAGATGTAAAGGTCTATATTGCTGCTTTTCAAGCCACAGCAATATTCAGGAGTTAGTAGGAAGCAGTAGCCAAAGCGTTCAGCCTGGGTTCAGAGTTCTTTGAGGAAATGCAGCAGTGTGCTTTGCATTGACCTACAGCACCAGGGAGGGGAATGAAGAAATAGTAACACTTCAGCATTTTTTTTCTGCCAAAAGGCTTTAGGAAACTGTAACTGTTGCTGTGCAAACACACTGGAATAAGGGAGACTTTGTACTTGCTTCTTGATATGACCCATCTGTTCAGCATCAGCCAAGGGATTACTGGCATCACAACCCAAGCTCTGCTTCTAAGGCGAAAATGGCATTACAAGCAGACTGTGCTGACTGTCATATCTAAAACACAGCGTATGTGATTTAACATATGATAGGTCTAACCTAAGTTAGTGTAAACCATATCCCAAGACAAGTCCTTAGACTGTCTTATGTCCCACTAAGAGACTTTACATTATTTTCAAATTTTTGCTGCTAACTAATTAGTCAGTAGCCACTTTATTTCTAGAATGAGGTTTTGGCACTGGAGATGCCTGAATCTGAATTGGCCAGGTATGTAGTTTGTCAGAATTGAGTGTAAAATTTTTTGTTGCAAGGTGCTGCAACCTAGGACTAAATTCAAGTTGGTTTTATTACTGTTGACTGCTTTTTCTGTCATAGCATGTGTAACTGTGTGCTTACATAAATGGTGTATATGATATGTAAAACGCACCTCATCATGGGTAATAAGATTGGGTTGAGTTTTGTTCAAATATCTCTTCTGACTTTCTGGCAGACTACTTTGTATTGCTGCAGAAGCAGGAAATGCCCTGTGGGTTTCTCACAGAACACTCTAGAAGCACATTTTGTTGTTCATTCACATGTTGATTCAGAAATGTTGTACATAATTGCACTTTTTATCTCTTCTGGAATGCAAAGATTTTCTTAATTGTGTTTTGTTGCTGTACTGCAGAACATTTATTTTGCTGTAGTCTTCCACCTTTTTAAAAAGAAAAATGCAAGCAGAATTTGTACAACTGAAAGCTGAACACGCTAACTAATTCTTGGCATTGTCTCTTTCCCAGGGAGTGCTGTCCAATATCTCCTCCATCACCGACCTGGGAGGCTTTGATCCTGTTTGGCTCTTCCTAGTGGTGGGAGGAGTAATGTTCATTTTGGGATTTGCAGGATGCATTGGAGCTTTACGAGAAAATACTTTTCTCCTCAAATTTGTAAGTAGCCTTTGCAGCTCTGGCATTCATCAGTTACACAGTGTGTCATGTTATCTGTTCTGCTTAACTGTGTGAAGCTTTTAAAATGTATTTTGGGGAGGAAGGTGGTATCCTGTGTGAGAGTACCACAAAAGCACTTAACTTTTAACACTTTACAGCTCTTCAGTCTCTAGTGCTTATTAGTTGTGTTTTCTTAAGGTTCAAAACTATTGGCGGTAAGAATCATAACATGGAATTACTGCTTTTCATATGGATATAGCCTAACATTTTGCTTTCCTGGCACAAAAAGAGAGAAATTTCTGCAGAGAATCTGTGTGTTTAACTTGGAGGCCATAATAAGCTGCCTGTGAAATACAAGGGATGTACATACACCCCTGAATGTGACCCATGCGGCTTCTGCTGTGCAAGTGCTCCCCATGGTACAGAGGAGATAGGACTGTTATTAGGGGTTGCTTGCTGATATCCTCAGTCTGTGCTGTTTAGCTAATTTGGAAAGGCTTCAATGCTTACTTTCAGTGCTGGGGCCTGAGAAGGAGGAAGGGAGGAGAATGTGCCCAGGATGTGTAAAGAAAATGCAGCTTGTCTTCTTGAACTCTGGGCTGAACTGTTGGTTAGGAAAGGAATTGCTGATATGCAGTCATACCTCAGTGTGCAGAACTCCTTTAGCTAAGTAGCTTGCTTCTGTTTTTTTGAAAACCTTCCTCCTGTGAGCTTTGAAGACGAGGATGACAGTTCCATTTTAGATAAATTGAAGATTTATAATAAAAATGTAAGATTCTTTCCTCCACCACTCCCACTTCCAGAGGTGGGCACAGCCTGGGTAATAGCTGTGTCTCCATAACCATTAGCAGTTAATATATACATGAAAAAGCTTTCAGGGAAATAACTGCCTCCGAGTGACACATTTGGCTCCCACAGACATGTTGTATATGGGGAGGAGGCAACTGAGAGTTACAGTTCTTGAGGCATTTATAAAGCAGCTTGTAACACTTTTTTTTCTCTTCTTCCTTGCTTCTCTTAGCTTGCCTAAAATGAACCCATCTGCTGAACCAGAAATAGCTCCCCATACAGCAGCTGCAGGAGAAATTAAAAATGCATCTGAACACACACAGAGAGCATATTAAAATGAAATTCAAAGGCGCAGTTGCAAAAAGGATGGAGTTCCAGTATACCAGGACCCCCTGTGTGTTCTAAAACAGTGTAGACTCAGTGGAAATGCTTAGAGAAAGTGGCAGATCATTAGTAATGCCTTTGGCATCCATTGCATTTGCATTAATCATAGCAGCCTCATTTGGTTTTAATGTGGATGTGAGTCATTTCATAGACATTCTGCTCTGACTTAGTCATTAATTAAGTTCTGCTGTTACCAATTTTTGCTTTGTCTGCTTAGGCGAAGCTTTTCCAGTGAGAGTAGCTAAAGAAGAAGTCACGTAGAAAATATTTTACTGGCACTACTGGTTGTTTATGCCTTTGAAAATATAAGTGCCTATGTGTAAATTAAGATGGGTTTTCAAGGGCCTTACATGTGGTGACTAGCCATTTCTTGAAACTTACAGTGAATTCTTTTGGATCTCTTTGAAAATCCTAGTGAAATGGCCAAGGTTTGAATTTGTTGGCATTTTTATTATTTGTTAGACTAGAATTAAGATTTCTGTACTACAGCCCTAATAAGAAATGGTATATTTTTAATTGAAAATTTCCTGTGTGCTAGAATGGCTTGAACTTGCACTGAAACAAATAAAGCCTTATCATTGGATATAATTATGAGCCTTGAAATAGTTTTTGATCATAAAGGAAAATAATTTTAACCTTTTTTATTTTCTTCATAGTTTTCTGTATTTCTTGGAATTATTTTCTTCTTGGAGCTGACTGCTGGTGTTCTAGCATTTGTTTTCAAAGACTGGATAAAGGACCAGCTGTATTTCTTTATAAACAACAACATCAGAGCATACCGAGATGACATTGATTTGCAAAACCTCATAGACTTCACGCAGGAATATGTAAGTTGGCCTATGTTTATTTTACTTTAAAGAAATATTTTAGCATATAATACTTTTGAATGTATATATGTATGTATATTTGTCTTTACAGAACTTCTACAAACAGTACCTGTGAAAAGTGGTTTATTTGTTGATGTATGACTGAGTAAAACAAGGTGGAGAGTTGGGGTGACTTATGCTGGAAGACTTAGTGTGTCAAATACATTAAGTTGAAATATTTTATTGTAGGAGATGTCACATCTGTTTAAAAAATTATTCATTTTCTAAACTTAATTTGGTTCTAAGATGAACGTTGGTGTAGTTTTAGCAGCGTTAGAGTTGCTACACCATACTGCAGAGTGGCAGAGATATTTGGTTGGTCCAAATGAAACTACAATGTTGTTTCTGCTGAAGTAGACTTAGTGGAATTGGGCCATTCGTAGAGTTCTTGTGACTCTAAACTCTGTGACTCTTGTTCTCTAAGTGACACTACATCTGCACTTAGGAGGGAGTGGTGAAGCCAGAGATGTACCCACTTGTGAGGGTTAAGCTCTGTAACTTAACAGTGTGTGTAAAGGAAAATTGCACTGAGTTTTGCACACAGGTTATTCTATCAGTACCTTCTTGCTCCAGTACTAGGTTCTGGCCTGTGTTGATGAACTTTCTTTTAATTTGGCCCTGTGTGGCTAAGATGGTTAAGTGTTGTTTGAATTCATGTTTACTAATTTTTGTACATTCTACAGTTAAGATAGTTTCGACATTTGATTTGCCTCTATGTGCCTGGGGGGAAAATGGCAAGTAACAGATCCTTGCACTGGTTTGAATCTTGTCCAGTTGGGAGAAGGTCAGAGGTCACTACATCTGAAAACAGTGGTCCATTTGTATGCAACCAAAAGCCTACAGTCCAACTTTGCAGTCACTGTATAAAGCTTTCTCTCCTTATTGGATTAGCACTCTTAGCAGATAAGCCAAGGACAGCACAAGTCTGAAGAGCAAGCTACTTTTTCAGCCAGTAAAGATAGTGCTTGAAGACATATTCAGGTATTGCAAAGAGAACTGTGCTACATCTAGAAAGAGAGAATTGTTATTCCAATGCTTTTAAAAATGTGGTTTGTTTGTGGGGTTTTACATTTTAAAACTTTTTTTAAGTTGACACAGATGGGTTCATTGGGCTAGCTTCTTAAATGCTGTAACCATCAGTGCTCCACTGATCTCCAGTCCATTCTTTGCAGTTCAGCAAAGCACACCAGTTCTTTGTGTGTTCGACATGTTTTGCCAGAGACTAAGCCTGCCTTTTGGTAAATATACTCTTTAAAGAAGTCAGTAAAGATGTTATTTGTGCAGTGTGTGATGCTCAAGAAACAGTATGTTCATACAGTCTGATGCACAGACAGGCAAAGTTCCCCCAAACTGGCTAAAGTACCAGTGTAGCCCTCAGAGCTGATTAGTTTTGTTGAGAATCCAGGACACAATTAGACTGGACAGAATGTCACACTCTTGGCTCTACTGTCTCTTGGGCTGAGCTTGTAGGCTTGTGCAATTCTGTGGTGGTGTTTGGGCTTATCAGCTCACTCCACAGATTTCTCTCCAGGGAGCAGCATAGCAGGGTGTGAACATAACTTTAATCACATAATAACTTTAGGACAACTTACAGGTTTGGAATGGTCTTTAAAGAAACAACAACAACAACAAAAAAAAACCAACAACAACAAAACCAAAAAACCCCCCAAAACCCAAAGAACAGCAACAACAAAAAAACCAAACAAAACAACCCCCCCCCCGAAAAACCCAAAAAACCCAACCAAACAAAAGAAGCCAGTGGGAGCGTCAGATTTTGTTTTGAAAGCTAGAGGGAAACTGGCAGCAGTGATGCGTGTTACTAATGCTGAGATTTTTGTTCTGAAAGTTAAGAAGCTCTCCTTTCTTTGTTCTAGTGGCAGTGCTGTGGGGCTTTTGGAGCTGATGACTGGAACCTTAATATTTACTTCAATTGCACAGATTCCAATGCAAGTCGAGAGCGCTGTGGTGTGCCATTCTCTTGCTGTACTAAAGACCCTGCTGTAAGTGACAGTCAAGAGGGTAGGATGGGTCTGCTGTTCCAATTGTAAATCACTCTTCAAGATATTGTTTTTTTTGGTCTGGAAATCATGCATAATCATTACCTTCTCACCCACATGTATTCTTTCTGTTCCTGAAGCTCAGCTTACCACTAACTTTTCTGCAGACAGCAAAAATCCTAAGCTAACTTAAGTCTTCATTGTTTGTTTTCTGTTGCTTTTCATTAGAATGAGAGAACCATGGGCTTGGCTGAATGTAAATATTAATTTTAGCAAGTATAAAAAGCAGAAGCTCTTAATGAGTTGAAGGATATGAGCTTTCAATTGAAAATCATCAGAACAGCACCTCTTAAGATCAGACACTCTGAAGGAGATATTATTCATTATTTAATGCAGTGTCCTGAGGCTGCAGCCAGTTTGACCCAGTTTGTTCCAGGTACAGTAATGAATGTCGGTCTGTGCCCTGAAGAACTGACGTGTTTGCATTAGAATCTGGAGTTGGGTATAGACACCTTTACACACTCTTTTTCTCCCCTGTAAAATTACTGCCTGTCCTACGGTCACCTGAAATCAGACTTGAGAAGTCAGAAATTGTTTGAGGGAGCAGCTTTTTGGTAAATTTTCATGTCTTTTAAAATAGTTATAGTTCTGGATCAAGTAGAAAATGTCGGAGCCATGTATTGCTAATGTGGACATGATCAAGAATGAAGAGTAAAGTGTAGGAAAGGGTTCACTAACAGTGAAAGACTTGGAACAGGGATGGCTGTGTACATAGAGAGTGTTATGCGCCTAACAGTGTATACATTTGACTTTCATATGGCTTGAAAGAAGCTGGCTTTGAGTGTTTGCATTATCTAGCAATTCAGCTGTGGCTTTTTCTCCACCTGGAATGACTTAGAGTTCCTTAAATGTATGAGTCTAGCACTGACTGAAGTTAGGCAAGTTTCCAACAGGCACCTCAGGTGCTTCCTGCCTTGCTAATGCAATGCAGTCACTGCTCCCAGCATCCAGTCACTGCTGCTGCACTTCTCCTCTCCTGATAAGGCACTGCCACTTGCATAAGCTGGTTCTGGTTCCTCTGCAGCGAATGTGTCTTTGCAGTAGTTTGAATCTTTCTCACAAACACAGCTGAAAATGTTTCAATGGGATATTAAAACAAAATGTAGATTAGGCTCAAGGGGCCTCTGGTGGTCTAGTGGTTAGGGTGCAGGACTCTCACCGCTGCGACCCGGGTTCGATTCCCAGCCCCCCGGGCAGATGGAGCTCGTCAGCCTTGTAAGGCAATCCATCTAAGAGAAGGTCACTCTAAACAAACCTATGTCCTGGGGACCTCACTGCCACTGTCCAAGCTTGCTCGGCCCCGGCAGATGAACCTCAGGATTAAAGGGTGGGCTCAGTTCAGCGCACGCTGTGTCTCACCTAAAAAATCCACTGCGCAGGCTCGAAGGGTTAATGACCTTTCCCAAATCTTTGCTCGCGAAGACTGGCCATTATATATATATTTATTATATAGATTAGGCTCAAGCATTACATTATGCTTTGGATTCCCTCTACTGTTTGCCTGTCTCCCCACCCATCCACACAGAGGTCATCACAACCCAGTTTTAAAAATATGGTTGTTATAAAGCCAAACCAGTGACAGCAGTACAAGGTAATCCTATAAATCCTATAGTTCTCTCTCTCTTTGTTGTGTATATGGCTATGCAGTTTCTTAGAGTGTGATGGAGCAACCAGAAATTTAAAGATTAATCTCATTCATTGTAAGGAAGCAACACACTTAATTGCCTTTAAAATAAAGACTAAAAATATTAGAAGTCATGTATATAATGGATATAATTGTAAACAAGCTGTGACTGGTTCAATTGCAGTGATTAAATGTAGGTTTATTCTGTGGAAAAGCAAAGTTGTCCCTTTTGGAATTAGGATTCAGTGTTAGACTGATGCAAAGAGTTATGTGGATGCTTTATTGAACAGAACTTACTTTTAGTTTAGCTTGAATCAGGAAGTGGTAAGTTTAAGGTAGACTAAAATAAGTATCTTAAAACAAATTTTGACTCCTGTAGTTCACTTTGCTATAGTTTAGCAGGTTCCTGTACAGACAGGTGTAGTCAAGTTTGTTTATTTCATTTGCATTCTTCATACCTTCTTTCTGTTAACAAATTCCAAGGCAGAAGACATTAATGGTGAAGCATACAGTACAAGGAAGAAAGCTTAAAATCCCTCTGTCAGAATCTTAGGTACTTTTAGAGCCCTGAAGAACTTGGCACTTATATCCCGGCATTGAAAGATACAAGTTGCTCAAATGTTAAAGGTTCATTAAGGGAATCCAGTTTGGGCAACTGACAGAATGCAATCTGTTGTACTTCCTGCAGAGTGAGGAAACAGAGGAGCTTTAGTGCCGATAGGAGATATTTTTTTCCATATGGCTGCTTTTTAAAATCCATTTCTCCACTGCCTGCCTTTCTCACTTCCCACAATTTGATTACGTTGTGGTGTTTTGTACACCTAGCTAGGATTGGCTGATTTTCTCACTTTCTTGAGTAGTTCCTTCTTCTGCTCATTGTTATTATATGATAAGCCAGTAACTTAATATTTTGCTCCCTTTGTGGATGACGCCGAAAGTACTTGCTTCATTTTGTTGCCATGAAATAATTGTATACAAAGTAATAATGCATCTTCAGCTGTCAGTAGATAGCACTTGTTCACTAGGGAAAGTCTTCCAGAGCCTATTTTATTACCTGTGCTTTGGGAGCACTAAAGGAAAGGAAGTAGGAAAAAAAACCCCCTCCTTTCCCATTGGTATTGAACTCCTGTAAGAATGAACAGGCAGTAAGAACACGTTCTGTTCTTTTTTCTTTCTGATTTTTGGAAAGGAACTAGATACTGTATATATTTCTAGGGACATTCCCAGAAAGAACTTGCAATTTCTGCAACAGAACTGCCCCTTGTCACCTCTTCATTTTGCACAGACTGAACCCTGAAAATGTTAACAGTATTCTTGGCATATATTTTTTAGTATAGACAAAACCTTTTCAGCAGAAGGTTCTTCCATTTAAAATAGATGTTCCCTATTCCCTTTGCTTTGACTTCTGAATGCTTGTATCTGGAACATGAAGTTCACCCAGGTGGAAGGCTGGTCTTCCCAGCTTGCTGACTAAATCATGAAAAAGGTTTTTGATCATGTGCTTTTGTTTGTTGCAAATAATTGATAGCACTGAGTGGAAGAGGAAGGCTTTGCTTTAAAGCAATATGCTAATCAAAGTTAAGGTGATTGTCTTATTTACATACAGGACCAACTCTGGGGAGCCTGGGAGAGGTGTTTGGGAGACATTTCACTAATTGTCTCTCTCTCTCTCTCCCCCCCCTCTAGGAAGATGTTATTAATACTCAGTGTGGCTACGATGCAAGGCAAAAACCAGTAAGCTTTTTTTTTCTTTCTTCTTAATGTGGTATGTTAAGGATCTGAATCCCTGTTGCAAGAGCAGATTATTCTACTGATGGGATAGTTGAATATAATTATCTCTGTTTTCTTCCCTCTTCTCCTTGGCAGGAAGTTGATCAGCAGATTGTTATCTACACTAAAGGCTGTGTCCCTCAGTTTGAGAAATGGTTGCAGGACAACCTTACCATAGTTGCTGGTATATTCATTGGGATAGCATTGCTGCAGGTAAACATCACGCTCCCTATAATGAGTCACGCAAAGGAATAACGAATAAAGTGAATATATGAGGGGGGAAACTGTATATGAGAACTGGAAATACAGTGTCAGGTGCCCATAGAAATATAATGTGCTGGTTTTAGTGAGGGGAACTAAATGTATGAGGCTTTCTTTGTGTTAAGGAGTATTTAATTTCTATCTATAGGGATGCATTTTTTTCTTTTCAACAAAACAAACACTCCCTTAGATAAAGCTTAGGTAGAGGTTTTTAGTCCCTACAGACTTACTGCTTCTGATGGTGTTTAAATGAGCAGCAGAAAGCCTTTAGAATTGCTTTTGTTGAAGCAAGACTAGAACTGTTCAGTTTCCTGAAAGCCAGCAGCACTATAAAAATACTGGCATTACAGGAGTTTTGCAATATTATTCCTTCTTGCAATTTACTGTTAATTTGATTTCTGTCTGTTGCTTGTTTTCATACCTAAGTTTTATATAACCTAAGGAGCTGAACTTTGTGAAGAGTTGTCTTATGCTCTAAATGAATAAAGTGTTGTCTCTTCCAGATATTTGGGATATGCTTAGCCCAGAATTTGGTTAGTGACATTGAGGCTGTCAGAGCCAGCTGGTAAAACTGCTGAAGTAACCACAACAAGACACTGGACAACCGAAACCCTCTGAAACCTCCAGTGTGTCACTCCGACACCAAGCTGTATGGACATGGGTGACAGGGAAGCCTTCTCTCCAGAGCAGTCTCAAGTCTAAGTTCCTGATATTGCAGTGAACTCGTGTTTCTTTGGGGTGGGGGAGAGAAGAGTGGGCTATTGAAAATCTGCTGCTCACTGTCAATTTTTTTTTTCTTTTAAACCACCACTTTGAAAGCTGTTGAGCCGTGAATCTCTACTGTATTCTTGATTTTGAGTAACAAGTGGACACTTTTTTAAATTGGTGTATTCAGTGAGACAGAGTTGCATCGTTGTAGTCTGTGGATATGCTGTTTATTCTTCATGTCATGAGCTCTTTGGTAGCTGCCAAATATTCCTGAGATAGTCTGTCTCATCACCACTCCATAAAGGAGCAATCTTCTTGTTTTCACAGCTAAACGTAGCTACAGGCATAAACCCATGAAGCAGGAAGCAACTTTCTATGCATCTATTGTACAGTAAAAGAAATTGTTTTTAAAACAAGGGAAATTTTTTTTTATGTAAGCTTCCAACCATCTCCCTGTAGTACCTTGAGGTTGGAATCAGCAAGCTCACAGGGAGAATTGCCTAATTTTATCAAGATCTTTCTTCCTTCTCCACCCTTGTATGATGGGAAAGGAGTTTTATATTTGACAAACAAGGGTTGTAGAGCCTTTGGTTGCTGCCATACCTTTGGACATCAGTCTTTTAAGGCAAGGATGGGATATAACTGTATAAATGTATGAAAGCAGTGTGGATGTTGGGTCCAAGTGAAGAATAATATTCAAAGAATGATTTATATATTAACTTAAAAAAAATCAAAACATATGTATCTGATATGGCAAAATCTTCTGTTTCTCTGAAATTTAGTGTAACCTAATGTTTTTAGGGATCTTACTGATATTAATGCTTTGACATACTCCTGCAAAAATTCCTTTTTTTGTCTGTTCCTAGCTGAGGCTTTGGTCTTTCTTTTTTTCTTTTTCTTTTCACTTGCATGAGCTGTGGAGTAAGCATCTGTGACACTCCAGTGCTTTAAATACGTGCATATGTTTTAATACAGTCTAATCCAATCTTATTTATTGGTAAATGCATGTGATTATGGAAAGATCATATCCCATTCTCTTGGAAGTTGGAGAGAACAGTTTTTACCAGAGTAAATGCATACCTCCAGTGAACAAATCCTTGCTATGGAGATGTCTCCCTTTCTTGCTCTAAAGGCAACAAAAAGCTTTCTTGAAGCAATGGAATAAAAGTTTTAAAATAGAAGTGTTTATTAGGATCAGCCAAGACAGACTCTTTTGAATTGGACAAAAGAGAGTAGAATTTGGAATAAAGCACAACTAGTGGAAGAAGGCTTACATCAGGTTCCATCCAGCTCAGGCTTTTTGATTTGTCCTTCTTCACTAACAGTAGTGAACTTACAGACCTGACCATGGCTTGGGTAGTTTTATTGCACTTTGTATAAATTTAGCTTGTTTTATGACCTTTCTCACTATCTGCAGAACTAGTCCTGAAAGCTGTAGGTTCTCAGCTCCTGCTTTGGTCAGACAGTGACAAAGGGTGTGCAGCACCTCTTTTTAAGAACTTAACATCTTTCTGAGTTGAGTTTCCTAAAACATGAGGTATGTGGAGTAGAAGAGATGAATGCATTGCTTTCAAAGCTTTTCTGTTCTGGGGGATGGATAGAAGGCTGATCTGATGACCTGTTAAGGCCCTTTCTGGTCCTGTGACTCTTAAACAAATGAGTATACATACCCTTGCACATTTTGCCTTTCTGTGCTTTAGCTGGCCATGGTTTTTTTCCCCTCTGAAGGCTGGTGATAGGCACACCAGCACTTCACAGATGCCTCAGACAGACCTGTTGTCCTCCTGTCTTTGAGCATTACCTCATCCTCTTCTGGTTAACTCCCACTGACTGGCTCTGAATCAGGCAGCCTCCATATCCCTTGCTATCTGCTGTTAAAGGCCAGCCATGACTCAGAGTATTTTTTTAAAGCCTTTGAAAGCAATTATAATTCACTGTCCTTAATAAAATTGGTTCCACCTCACCACAGTGTTATGTTTTTCTTAGCCACTCCTCAACTTGAGGAGTTACTGATGTTTGTTTTGCCCCAAAAGGGACACACCATTTTGCCTGATAGCGGCAGGACAGGTATTGGTGCACTGAAACAAAATGATGCAGGGAGGAATCAGGGAAGCAGGGTTGAGGAAGTAACCCTTCCACCAAAGAGCCTTGATTGTGACCCAGGGCTTTGGTTTGGAGGAAAAAAAAGCCTAATTACAGAAACATTCCTTGTTGCCACTGATCTTGAATACTGCTGTTGCTGCTCTGGGCTTCTGAAGACAGCTTCGTTCTTCTACTTGAATTTCTGCAGTTGTACTGTATTGGCCTTTTGTCTTGTCACGCTGTTCTCTCAGTTCCAGTCTGCTGAATGTGCTGTTGGCAGTGTCAGACTGATAGGAGGGTAGATGCTCTGAGGTGAGCAAATCTTGTTCTCACTACTTGCATGTGTACACACAGATGTGCAACACTTCTGCTGAATCCCGGAATGACTGACTGTTCTTACAAAAACCACTAAATAACTTATTTTTCTAGAGCTTGTCTTTATTGCTGCAAATGTTGATCTTCCTCCCTTCCCCACTCCCAAGAGATACTTATTTTCCTTGTGTTCACAGTTGTTTGATGTATGTGTACTGAATGTTCAGGATTAGCTGTCTATATTGCATATTTAAATCCCACATTTTCTTGTCTAAAGATCAGGTAAGATGTCCTAATAATGCCCCATCAGCAGCTGGGCTACTCAGCAGCTTAAGTGTCCAGTTTGGATAGCTTGTGGGGAGGCCTTGGAAATCAATGTATTATTGTTAGAGCCTGCTGAATACAAGCAAGCTTTCTTCCAGAAAACTGAAAAGTTCAGGTGAGCTGCAACTAAAGCACAACTGTTGCTACATGGGCTCGTTGTCTAAAGCAATAAGATACAGTAGGCGTGAGGACTCCGTGGCAATTTCTAGCCTGCCTGGTGTGGTGGTGGGGTAGATGTGAGGTCAGAGGTCAGTGTAATTATCTTTAATGTGCAGTAGTTGTTCAGAGAATTGTTGTCAGGCTTATGGCCCTTTAGACTGTGAAACAGCTCTGTTTGCTGTGTGATTCCTGTGGGATGGTGGCATTGCTAATGAGGAGCCTGGTAGCTTCAGCAGCAGCACTGGCTTTAAAGCCATTTCCATATACCCCATTGAGCCCTGCCAAAGGGCATCACAGTCCTTGCTCCTCTGCTTTCTAAATACTCTGTGTTCACAGGCCTTTCTGTTGTTTTTTTCCTTTTTTTTTAATTAATAGCCTAATTGTCAAATGTTTGATTCATCTCTGTGTGACTCTTTTGGTAGCAGTAGAATCTCTTTGTTTCAAAATCCATAATTTTGATTGTGCCCCTTAGAGTTTGAAGCTGTGGGGATGCTTGCTCAAGTGTGCTCTGTCCTGAAAGCCTTCTTCTCTCCCCTTTGAGAGAGATGCTCATTGTAGTTCTGGTGTGTAAATAGTGTTTGAAATGTAAATAGTAGCATGCAGATTAAATGATTCTTGCACATGACTGCTTTTCACCCTGAAAGTGTTTATTGTGGATAGGAAAGGTGTCCACCGTGAGAGTTTGCTGGTGAGTCCTGTGTGGTGGTCCAGGCTGTCCCTCACACCAGGGGTGCGGCCTGAGCACCTCAGCTGCCTGCACTTGCGTGTCTGCCCAGCGGGCAGGCAGGTGGCAGCACCTCAGAAAGATGGAGCCCTGGCCACCCTTTCGGGCTCTGGGCAATGGCAGGACCTCCTTTGCCTTTTCCCTTTGCTGCTTGGCATTAGAACAGCATTAGACTGTAAAGTGGAGGGTGGTGTCAGCACCTCCAGTTATGGGAGGTTGCCATCCCTTTGTGGCGGGACTAAACATGGTGCTATAAGAACTGTCCTGGACGTCAATCTGTGTTTTTACTACTTTAGAGTTGCCCTTGGTAAAATTGGTTCTGATTAATATGGTTGGTAACAAGAGAAACTATTGTGTGAGTTTTTGATTCTGTTTCCTTTCTTGCTGTGTGTGCCTTTTGGTGCATTGAAATGGCAGTTCTGCAAATACCTAGGAAGGAAATTAGACTTTAAGAGGTGTCAGGTACTCCTGAAGATTCAAGTTCCTCCCTCCCATTTTTGTTTTCTTTCTGAATCTTTTTCAGATACCTATAATAGGTGATGAAACTGTCTAAAGCAAACAAAACAATACTACCCTGATCCATTAGCTACCAAATTTTGCCACTTGAAGAAATAAAAAAATCAGTCTCCCTTAACATGCAGGATACAAAGAAGTGTTTGTGACTACTAGCGTGCACCAGGCAGCACTGCTAGCTGTCTTTTGTGTTTTGGCAATATAAGTGTGTTAATAAAAAGCTCTATGCCTACATGTGTTCATGTTCACGCTGTGTACATAGTAGAGATGGACCTGAATACCACCTTGAGCTCTGGGGAGATTGGGATTTGGGTTTTGTGACTCAGACCCATTTCTGATACGTGTATTCCAGATTAGTTCCGGCTGAATCTCTTTTTCTGGTTCATCCTAAGGTGTACAGCAAGGTGTTGATATTTACCCTTTGTGTATCATTCCTTTTTATATGAATGTACTCTCTTGTGTTCCTTTTTTTATCAGTTGTAAAATTGATTGTAAAAGCCAACTACACTTACCGATTGAAAGTATTGCTATAACAGAACTGCATGCCCAGTAGAGTTTGACTTGAGCTTTAGTTTTCTGATTTTGGATTGGTTCCCTTCAGTCTAGGAGAAAAGCATAGATCAGGTGCATAATGTATTACTTGTCATCTTTAGCATTAGACTGTGGTATTGTATCACATGCTGATCTCAATGGATGTAACTGGAGTCTACTTAGGAAGTTAATGCAACTTCCTGGTAATTCATTTTAAGCTATTGAAAGTGGTCTTGGTCATGCTACTTGTGTTCTTGGGTTTTTGTTTTTTAATAGAGGCATTTTTTAGGAATGTTTTAATACACTTATGATGGACAATACAATAGTTTTAATAGTCGTGCAGTATTCTGTATTTACTTGAAGTAAATCATTTTATATGCAATTTGTTAGATAATTACAATTTTATAAATAAAACTGTGTGAAATATGATGTTGTGAATGTGTACTCTTGATGTAGCACTTAATACAATACATTCATGCAAAATCCCTCCAGGAAAAGACCCCCTACCTCCGTCCTCCAAAGTAACAGTGGAAATAAATCCCCAAGTCTCTCATCTACGGTGCAGAATACTGTATTCTAATTAAGTCACAAAACACATTATCACACCACAAGTGGCTGCCCTTAAATTAATGATAAGCTAATATGTGAAGAGCATGTCCTCACTTGAAGAGATCCTGTATCTGCTGTCAGCTCTTGTTAAAGTCTCTGGCTAATGAACATGCCCTGCTTCTTTCCAACAGGTCGTTGGTGTTCCTCAAGCTGCAGTGACTGCTCTCTCCCCAGAATCATTTTGGTGACCCTGAAGTGTTCATAAGTTGCTGCTTTGCAAGAAACAGCACAGAGGAGATTTGTCACAACTTAAACTTTTGAAAGGGAGGTGGGAATTTTATTTGTCTACATGCAACATGTCCTTAAACAGAAGTAGTGAGAGCTGGCTTATTTTTTTTTGTGCAGGTAAAAATGGGTAATGATGTCTTATGCTTCTTTGGACAAAGAAGGAAGCAGCCCTTTTTTTTTTTTTAAAAAAAGTATTTCAAAAACTGTAGATTTTGTACACAGAACACCACCATGACTGATTTGAAAGAAGGTCTCTACATCCAGATTGAAGTGGGTGCTCTGGATCCAAGGATCCATATTGTTGGGATTTGTGTCTTACCCAAAGTGAAAATTCTCCTTGTAATAAGGACATTGTGAAATGTAAAAACATACAGATGTTTTTTTATCTTCCTGGCTGGTGTGATGCTAGGTCTTGCAAACTTCCTAGAGATGCAGACAGGTGTAATACACGAGGCAGGCACTGCCTGCCCTGTGTCGTGTGGCCACAGAGATGCTTTAGCTTGGTTTACGGTGGTAGTAAGACAGAAGAAAAGGCCCCATGTCCAGCATTGCCATCCTAAAAACAGTCTGAGCAGCAGATGTCAAGCTTTGCTGAGATGTAATCTATTAGTAAACATCTAATTGGAATTATTGTCAGCAGTTTCACTTAAGTTGCCTCCAGTCAAGTGAGTAGCGAAATACATGCGATAGTAACATCCTTAAATCCCATTTCTGGTTTTGAAGGTGCTCAGAGGATAAATGATTTACCAGCTACATAGAAATGACCTGCAGGCTGCAGGATGCCTCAGGACAGTGCAGAGTTTGTGTGGCCAGATAGAGTCTCCTCAATTACCTCCTTCTACTGTGACATATACCCATCTTCATCCTTATGCAGCCTTTCCTTCTTAGACTTAGCACAGATTTTATCTAGGAATGTAAGTCATTTGATGTTCCATCCAGGGAAACCATCTGAAAGTAAGGTATCACCATTGGCCTGTGCTTATGCTTGCTATGACAGTGGTATCCTTGCTTTGATGATCAGAATATGGCTAATGCTTAACCACAGCTACCGTCAGACAACCAGGCAAATGGGAATTTTGTCAGTGTCACAACTTTGTCCGCTACAGCTCGTATGAGCACTTGCAGTTTATGCCAATGTCAAAAGAATGGTCTCTTTCTAGAACCAGGTAGGTCACTGATAACTGGCCTTTCAAATATATTTTGGGATCTGTTTAAGTCAGTTTCTGTGCCTGACAAAACTTGGGCTTGTGAGGGCCTATGACCCGTGACTGTAAACATGCTGGTTATGTTCAGCAGCAGTGCAGAGGTTCTGTGTTGTTTGAAGCCTGATGTCACAGGGTCCTGCACTCTGTTCACAGCTCTGCACTCTGTCAGTGGCTTTACTGCACTATTGCTAGCAAATGCCTTTTTGAATACGTGGGTTTGTTTTTTTCTGTTGTTGTTGTACAGCTTGGTATTAGAGGCTTTTTCTGGATGTTTCTGGCACTGGATTAAATGATTAAATGGATGTGGAATCTCTGCAGTGTGAAAACTCCTGTAGCATCTGCTGCGTTTTTTCAATTACCTGGCACAGGGATCTCATGGGTGATTGAACTTTGGGTTTGCTGCCTCTGATGATAAAAAAGGAACCTGAAACTTCCAAGGCTGGCACTTCAGCTCTGGAAATGCTGAATTCACTTTAAAATGTTATAGATCTTACGACCTTCATGCATGGTGGGCTTGATCAAGCTAGGTAATGGTATCGCATAGTCCAAAATAACATCTGCTGGCTTGCTGGAAACTCGCAACTGCTCATTGTTTTGCCAAAGTGGTGTCTGCTGATTTGCTCACAGGCATGTTACAAACCTACAAAGGAGCAGCTGTGAGATACGATGCTCAGACTGGCAGTTTCCATCTCCCTTACCTAGGAAAGGAGAAAAAGGAAGTGTCTTGCATCCTCCATTTCTCACTTGATGGGCTTCTGTTGAGAAACTGCTGCAAGATATGCCCTTAAAATTCCATCTACAAAAACCCCCCCTAGTAAACAAAAAAGCAATCCCAAGCAAGCCCAAGAGCACTTGTACGCACATGGCTTTATAGGATAAGGATTGTATCACGCACTGCTGCTCAAATGCATGATTGTTACACCACACAGTGCCTCTGTGTGAGCACACACAGCAAAAGTGGTTGGAATAGTTTCTTTTGTATCCGCTCAGCTGCAAGGGAGTGAATGCGTCGGGCCAGAGCCAGGAACAAAACCAACTCCTTGCCAGTGCACAGTAGTGCAGTCGCAGCTTCTGCATGAGATTACAAAAGAGGATAAACCACAGAGTAAAGTGAGAGCACTGAAATTTTTATTTGTTACCTCTAGGTACCACGAGTTTGACATTAATAGGCAAGACCAGTGAATGAGCAGCAGTACATTGCATTCAAACCTGAATCTCCAAAGCACCAAAATTTGAGCTAGATTTACTTCTTAATCCTATAGTCAGCACACTAGTCTGGACTTGCTGCATCTCGTATTGTCCCTAATTTAGTAGTACATTGTTATGCAGTTAAGGGGCGTGAGGAAAGAGTCAGTTGTGTAGTACCACTTCTACATCATCATTGGACTACAACATGCACATTCTACTGTGTGGCCCAAGCAACAAGAATACAAGTAGAACAGTTACGGGTGGAGACAGGTTCATGTTAACACCACCTATGAATTTGTAGAAACCTTTTTGGACGGGTACCTACAGCAGTTCATCAATTTGTGTGGGAACGTTACACGCATGCACGAGTGATACAGTGGAAAACATAGCAGGAGTGGCAGCAGGACGGAGGACAAAGGAGGAATCTGTGATGGGATGCACTGGAAACAAGACCTTCCTCAGCTTTCTACAGCAAGTCTCTGCTCTGTTAGCGAGGCCTGCTGGGCAACAGTTTTGTTCTCATGGCTGCGGAGTTTTGATATGACTTCTAGAAACGCCATGCTCTGCACTTCCTTTTGAAGAGGCTCTGGAAAAGGAAATATTAAACAGTGCTTTGTATGAGACGGAAAGAAGAGCAGAAAATGTGAGCAACTTTTCTACTGAACCCTGTACACACATAAGCACACAGCTCTGTGTGTACACATAATCTGGTTATTTACTTTTTTGAATTGCTTTTGAGGAATGAGAAAACTCTTCAGGGCCTGGGGCATGCACAAACTCCATGGATTTCAGGTAATTATCAGTGATGAAACTGCTGAACAGCAGTTCAGAACATCCACCTGGACTGCCTTCTAAAACAGAGGCTTTGGAAGTATTTTTACTGAAAACATTTTTTCACTTTATTCCTTAAACCAGCCTGACCAAGTGAGGTCTCAGCCTTGACAGGCTCACTGCCTTGTTTGTGTGTACCAGCTCTTACTGGTTGTGTGGGGATTGATGTCTTTAATGGATGTGTCATGACCTGGTCACTGTTTGCTGTCCATTCACAGCTCAGCTCTGAAGTTAATGCAAACACAATGCATGGAGCATTGCCCAGTGCTGTGCATATGGATACACTGCTCATGTTTTACTCAAAACTAAGAGACACTCTGATAAGTCTGATCCTGGATTGCATGGTACTTTAATAAGAAGAGGTTGTGAGCAACTCATAAAATCAAAGCCCCATACTCTAAAAATCTCACAATTTTGATCCAAAGCAGTTGGTTTTGTTTCATGCTCTGTTCAGGCATGAAATCCCACTCAGCAACAAATGCCTACATGTATTTTTGCTTTCCACATGCTGCTCTGGTCCTGATCTCTGAATTTCCCAGGAGAAAACCCAACCAAACCTGCTTCAGATAGCTACGCTGTAGCTGTGGCTATTTACTTCTTTTTTTCTTTTTAAATAGCAGACTTTGCATTTGTTCCCATCTCTACCTTCTTTCTTGTTCACATATTTTTAGTTTTCACACAGTTTAACCCCCACCATGTCAGAGCTGGGAACTCTCATGCTGCTGTGTACCTGGGAACCTGTACGTGATGTCATCAGAGTGATGTCAGTGAAGCTGTTGGGGTGATTATGCCATGTAAGCACTTTCTTCTTTCTCCTGAGATATCAACATGTTTATGCAGGCATTTTACTGTGCTTTACAGCGGCTGATAACATCCAGGTTCCCAGAGACTCTCGCACACAGAAGTGACTGTGCTATCTACAAATGCTCTGCTTTTGATGATTCTTCCGTTTTCCATTATCCTCATTTTTCTTTCTCTAACCATTCACTCAGTTGCAAGAGAAACTTCCAGATGGCAAGAATCACATACAAATTGATATCTATTTACTGCTTAACACTCAATGAAGTTCAACAAAGGCGAAAGCAGGGTCCTGCACCTGGGGAAGAATTACCCCCTGCACCATGCTGGGGGCTGACCTGCTGGAAAGCAGCTCTGTGGAGAATGACCTGTGGGTCATGGGTAACAAGCTGTCCATGAGCCAGCTGTTTGCCCTGGTGGGCAAGAAGGCCAATGGTATCCTGGGATGCATTAGGAAGAGCATTACCAGCAGGTCAAGGGAGGTGATACTGCCCCTCTACTCAGCCCTGGTGAGGCCACATCTGGAATGCTGTGTCCAGTTCTGGGCTCCTCAGTACAAGGGGGACAAGGAGTTCCTGGTGCAGGTCCAGGAGAGGGCAACAAAGATGCTTAAGGGATGGGAGCGTCTCTCTTATGAGAAAAGGCTGAGGGAGCTGGGAAGAGGCGACTGAGAGAGGACCTCCTGAATATATATATAATTATCTGAAGAGACAGTGGCAAGAGGATGGAGCCAGGCACTTCCTGATGGTGCCAAGCAATAGGACAAGAGGCAATGGGCAGAAACTGATGCACAGGAAGTTCCACCTGAATATGGGGAAGAACTTCTTTACTGTGTGGGTGACCGAGCACCCGAACAGGTTGCCCAGAGAGGTTGTGAGTCTCCCTCACTGGAGATATTCAAGAACGGTCTGGATGCAATGCTGTGCCATGTGCTCTAGGGTGACCCTGCTTGAGCAGGGAGGTTGGAGCAGATGACCCACTGTGGTCCCTTCCAACCTGACCCATTCTGTGATCCCGTGAATACAGTTGTTGGCAATATCAAGTTAAATGTGATGCCAGATATCCTGTAACAAAGCACAGTAACAACAGCAGTCACTGGAGAATTAAACTTACCAATAATTAAACCAGTAGAACCGCTTATAGTCTTTATGAAACTATACTGGGGTCTATTACTTTAAAATGACTACCCAGGTCTGTTTACAGTAGAATACAGAACATGTAAATGCTCACTGCGTGGAGACAGTGATGAAAAGTTTAGAGTCAACAGAACTGGGAGAGAGGTGTACTTTAGTATTTTCCCATGTAAAGGACATTTGGCTCTTTGATCCTCCCCTCCTTGGTTAAAATAGTAAAAAAAAAAAAAAAAAGTTAAAAGTTAATTTGCTCAGTTGCTATTCTTGTGTTCTCACTGATTTTACATAGGTCTGTTCGTCAGGAAGCAGGGCAGAACACTGGGTCAGTCAAGTGCTAGGCCTAAACTTCACAGCTGCATAATTCAGTAATGTGCTGTCTGTTCGCTGGAAGCAGGGTAAGGAGCCTCATGTCTAGGCAGAGCTTACAGTGTGGTGGCAGACTGAACTCTGCCAGTCAGATAATCCTAAAGAACCTCCCCTAAGATAGGACTGATCCATTCTCTGGTGGACTAGAGAGACCAGTGTTTGACTTTAAATAACTGTCAGTCTTGCAGGTGACAAGACTCAAGGAAGGGAAAACGCAACTGTCAGGTGGAATTTCTGAAGATGAATATTTTAGTTGGAAGGAGGTAGGAATATACACAAGAACATCACAGTGAGGCTGAGTGGGAACCTTTGCCAGAAGAATTCTGCTCTACAATGGATGGATAATCCAAACCATGAAATGGCTCTAGAAGGTTGTGAGTAACAACTAAATTTACATGCCTTAACGTTAAAATGAATGCTTACTGGCAGCTGAGCCTGGTTAGCAGATTTAGAGCACAACCTTTGCACACCGAGATGTGTATACTCTCTAAACCCAAGTATTTGTTCCTATAAGATGGCAGTAATACAGCATTCACGTGCATGGATGTACAAGTCACCCGAATTACACTTGCAGTAGGCAATAGCTCTGTTTAAGAAAAAAAGCACCTCTGTTTACAGAGACAGAACATGCTTAGCTATGGTAAAATTTAATCAATTAAACTGAATTGCTGTAAATTCATCTGAATTCATCTCTAGAAAACCCCAAATATTTCACACTTGGCAAGTTGTGTGCAGATAGACTCTGAGTTTACACCTTTCTGTACTTAATCCAGTTGCCATCTTAGTTGTCTGTAAATGCCTGAAACCTTTATGGAATGAAATTAGTTCTCCTTCCACAGACTAAATACTTCTTAAAAAAACAAATTAAAGAAATGTAGCAACTTCTTGAAACCTCAGCTGGGAATCAAATTTTCCCCTCAATGACACCTTGCTCTTTTTGTTTTGTGGTTTGTTTTGTTTGTTTGTTTGCCCACACACAGGAAGTTGCAGTATCAAACCACAGCCTGCTACACCACCCTGAAAACAGCCTGACCTTTAGCAGAGGGTGAGCTCAGAGAGATGAGAGTTTGCAGCGTCCAGCACTGACATGTGTTAATGCATGTCCTGCTCATCTTTCAAAGCAACCTAAACAGTTGTGGCTGGTGGGCTGAGCACATGAGGGCTGCTGAGGGAAGGACTCTTCCTAGTGAGGTAAGTGTAAGGATCCTTCCTAAACCACCATCGCACATCAGTTATAGGGAACTTGCAGCTTAAGATGAAAATAAAGTTCTTGCTAACCTTCATATTTGCAAAGACAACCTGATACTGTCATTTCTTTCCTGTCAAAGTTTGAGCTAGCTGCACCCTGCAGAAGCCAGAGTCTGATTTCTACAGTTAATATTCCAAACTGACTTAACAGCCCCTTCCTTGACACTATAAATGCTATCAAGAAAGTGTCATAGTAAATTGAACCTTTCTGTGTACATCCATTGCGAACAGAAAACCAGTTTCAGTGTGTTTGCATTTGCTCTATGTTCAGGCTGTAGGAGGGAACTAAGTTTGCATCCATAAATCTCAGGAAGCAGCCTCTCCTGAATACTCACCAGATCCTATAAGAGCACAGATCAGCACCATGGAATTGTATTTTATTTCTGGAGCACTCCTGTCGTCTGAGAGCAGTCTGTGTAGAATCTGAACAAGCTGAGCATTTTCAAGATCCTTTTCAGCAGTGACTGAAATAAAGTGAAAATTTTTAAGTCTGTAAGTGCCACTTGCTTTGATGCTTCCGTGTGTAGCTGTTTACTGAAACATGGATCTCTCACTGGAGTGAAAGGGGTGCTGTGGTACATAACTCACTGGTATGAAACTGAAGCACATAATTGGTGGTATGATGACAGGAATCACAGCTCTTCCTATAGAAATGTGAAGCTGCCTAACTGCTTGAAAGGACAGCCACAGAGTTTAATGACAAAATCCAGTCTTAAATGTGCAGTGAGCTGATGGAAAAGCCACCAGGCTTTCTAGCTATTTAGGCCAACACTTGCAATATTTCAATTTTCAAGACTTCCGTTGCCTGAATTTGCTTTTGGAAATTTTGTCTGAGTAAATACAGATTGTGAAGTTCTTGATTCCATGGTAGAGGGAGCTCAGAGTCCATTATAAAGGCTGTGAAAAACTTTTCAAGATCACAGTGTGAGTTACTACCTCTGTAGCTGTCTAAGAAACATTAGGTATTGAACTGGGGCTTAGCCTTTAAAGGCCTGAAGACAAGAGAGTTAGACGATTCATGTGACTAGGAACCTCTTTCCTTTTATTTAAAACAATTCCTTGATGTATTGGCAGTGATTTGGAAGTTGAACAGAGCATTCCTGTAGTACACACTTGATGACAAGAGATGAAATCAAGAGCAAAAATAAGTAATGCTATTTGTTTAGTTCCTTATCTTAGTTAATAAGCAAGGATAAACAGAACCTCAGTTGGCCATTTACCTTTCTGTTTGGAAATCTGAGGTACTACAAATGCAAGTCAAGCCGTGTAATCATCTCTGCCTTCATATGGCAACTCTTGCACCTGTTTCTGTGGAACTTAATGAAGACATTTTGGGGACATTATCCATCTGTGTGTGTTCTGTAGCCCTTACTAATTAGGTAAGTGAAAGCTTTATTTTCATTCTGCCAGTTGGTTAGAGCATGGTCCTAATAACGCCAAGGTTGTGGGTACAATCTTTGTATGGGCCCTTCACTGAAGAGTTGAACTCAATCCTTGTGGGTCCCTTCCAACTCAGAACATTCTGTGATTCTGTGACCATTCCAGTGTAGGAACAGGGTCAGGTCATATAGTCTCCACTGTAAAGTACGTTCGCCTTCTTTTGGGTTTTGCCCAAAATCTGAAAGTTAAATTGAATGGCCCTTCTAAATCATGTCAACATCTGCCAGAAGGATGGAGCAGATACTGTAGAACCAGCAGTCTCCAGTTTTCTGCACAACATGACAGCCTGCCAGTGTCTTCATGAACCGTCACATATTGCTGTGCTACCCAAAGGCAGGTGGAAGGAGAAGGCTGTTCTACACTGCCAAAGAAACTCACACAACTCTCCCTCTATGGCTTCTCTTGGGCACAGACTGGAAAGGCAACAGGTGAACTGCTGGGATACTCACCTAACTCTAATGCCGCTATTAATGCCAGTGCAACGAGGGCTTCGTTTTGCATTATTACGTGTTCGCTGGTCGCCATGGTTACTAAATGCTTGATGCCACCACTCTGAACAATGGTCCTAATTACATCCTAAAATAAATAACAGAAAGATAAAAAAAATCTGTATTGCATACAAACTGCATTAAATAAGGAAACTGTCATGAAGGCTATGTTATCTTCAGGTAAGGATCCGCTCACTGGCTTTATGCACATAGAATCACTTTATACATAAATGTACACACACACAGGCCTACAAGTTATCTGTTACTACTTTGCAACTGTAAGATACATTGTGTTAAACCAAGCCAGGTAACCCCATGACTAAGTTAAGACACACATAACTAACTCTTTTCCAGGTCATATTGTGTAACTCAACTTCTCCCGATGTGCCATCAATCAACAAACAGTGAGGTGCTCAAAGTACCCAGTGAGCCACATATTTGGGATAAGGAAACACAAGAACATTTTTAGAGTTTCTTCAAAATGTTCAGAGAGGTGAGATCACAATTATTACACCTCACTATGTAACAGAAATGGTGTACTTTAAAAAATATATTTAGAAATAGGCAGGAAAATGAGCATCAGTCTCTTAAATATTGTGGAATTTTCCTTCAAATACAAAGGAAAGGAAAAGGTAGGTATGGGATACCAATGTGTTGGTTTCTGTTCTAATGCCAACCATTAAAATGAATTGTTGGCCAATACTGCTGCCCGGTATATAAGAAATTAAAATGTTGACTGGGTTAAATATCCCCTAAATCAGTTCAAAAATACAAAGCTGAGATTCTATTTTCAAGTCCAAAATTTGATCCAACTTACTTATGTGACAAGAATGAATAAAGATTTCTAGTCTCTGCAGGTACTTCTCAGTTATAATTCTAAAAGTGATTTTGCACCTAATGTTTTCACCATTTTATGTCCCAAAAATTGCAGCCTAATAACTCAAGAGTAACACATTTTAAACCCTTTTTTCCCCTAAATGACATAATGTATGCAAGCATTTAAGTATTTATATATATATATATATATAAAATAATTATATATTTATTATTTATAGAGTGTACTTGCAATGATGTGTTTTATTATTTGTGATTTTCTGGTGGAACTCCAAAGTAGTTTTGAGACAATCTAGAAACTGCTAGGTCCTATTTGAATTGGTGTGGAATTTTGGCTGTATAAGCCTTAAGAATCAGTCAGCATCATCGACATCAAAATTTTTTATGGCTTGGTGCTAGTGTGGCTAAAATTAAAAGTATCTACTCCATTTTTTTAGAATGACTAAAACTAAACTACTGTTGCCTTTGTAAATAGTACTCCAAATCCTTTAAAGTTAAAAGCCAAATTAAAATCTGACATGCTGTAAAGAACCATACAGTTGTACTCATATTCAAACCTAGAGGGCAGCAAAAGCTTAAAAAAACCCACCCCCTCAGCTCTGTTTTCTTCTTCCAGTCAAGTTTCGTCTATGAGTACATAAACCACACAAAAATTCACCTGTGACAATTCTGTTAACTTCTGTATTAATATCTATTTCATGCTATCAGTAGTGTCTCCATATTTAGAATTGAATTCTGTTTTCCTGTAGAGAATATTGATAAAATCTTGCATCTGTGGTGGCATTTGCCATTCCACGCATGCTGGGGATTGTGTGGGGTGGGTGTAGAAAAAATGAGAACTCAGAGAAATGAAACCTGATCAGTTTGAGAGGCTGAACATAAAATGGAGAACGGGTATTAGAGAGAGGTAATATTAGAAACCAGGAAAGATTTAAATCTCTATAAGGCCTGTTGACTTGTTCTTGGAGAGGCTCAGTATAGATCAGGCCCACACTATGTTTTTGACTTTGTAAATACCATGCATGAATGAAGAGGTCACTGTTACAGTCTGAGTTCTCCAAATCACACTTGCTATTTAAGCTCAGTAATGCAGCCTGTGTTCATATCAGTGAACACGCTGAAGAAGTCTGAGCCTGAAATAGCTTGTCTCCAGAGGAGATGCATTTGTCCCTTCTAAGGCTTTGTTCTGCCTAATACTCTCTGAACAAGGACAGCAGGCTTGGACTGTTTAGGTAAAGGTATTTGATTGAAAGGTATTGAAGGTGACGAGACAGACAAATGAGTTTCTCTTAACATCATACCTTCAGCCACGTGCAAGCTAGCTTTTGTTAGAATTTGGGATAAATTATGATTTCTAATGATCCGTCAGAATCTTGTAACTCTGAAATATGCTATATGAAAAGCAGGGGGACAGACTGTTTCTGGATCTCATTTTTATATAAATATATATAGCAAGTTCATAACAACTGAGCTCAATGATTCTTCACATATAGCATCACTAAAACATGGAAAATATGGCATGCTGAACTGCTGCAGGATACATTAAAACCAAAAATGAGTCAAGACTTGGGCAGGGGAGATGTAACACGTGAATACCCAACCTGGCTCTCTAGAAGGATTGTGTGCTGAAGGGTCGGCTACCGATAGCAAGTGCAGAGTAACTCTTAGTTGTTACACTAAGAGTTACACTTTTTCACCACTAACTTACTTTTGATTTGCTGTGTCGTATAAGTGCAGAAAGTAGTCTGTTGGACTCTCCCATCACACCTGCGTGATCCTTGGCTTCACACCACTCCACCAATCGTTCCACCAGTTTTACATTTTTGCCCAGCTGTTCAGCTGCTTCTGCTACACGATGCCGGAGCCAACAACACAACAAAAAAGTTGTCACTTTTTTAAGCAAGTGCTAGAAAAACAAGCTGAAAGTTACTAACTAGAAGGCGTTAGTAGAACTTCACTAGCTTGCACTACAACAGCAGAAGTCTAGGCTGCATTGAAGCAAGTAAAGCCAGTCAAAATGGAAACACCTTATCAGCCCAGTTAATGAAGCTTATGCATTGATTAAGAGCAGGGAAAATACAGGTGATGTCAGACCCCCAGGTTAGCTGTGAGCTAGCTCAAAAATTTAAAACCAGGAGGGACCGCTGCCACAAGGGAGCTCTGTTGTCAGTTAGATTAGGTTTGATAGACTAAGTCATGTAAGTTTCTTCAATGAATTTCTGTTTCACATCTAATAGCTTTACTAGAACTATAATGGATCTTTTGAAAAACTCTGCAGGACTGGGTCAAAAATACATATGCAGCTAATTTTCTTCATTAACTACTTGTGGTTTTTACCAGACTTTTGATTTTATAAATCCTCATCCTGGAATGAGCTGTTAACTCAAAGGTGCTTGTTCTTTTTGAAATTGCAGTCTATTAATTAATAGAGTATTAGCCTGTTCCAAAGAGTGAGGTACAGCCAGGAAATGCGGTAAGTGAACAGCAAAACAGGAGTGGTTGCTTCAAGCACTCACGCCTCAATACATACTTGTGATGTGACAGTGTAAAGAAATTCAAAAGTAAATAAGTATTTGACACTTATTTGGAGGGTCCTTAGTAGTCAGCTTAGGAGTTCTGAAAGAAAAAATCAACCCACATTCCTCTCCCTTTGCATATGCATTAGATTTATTCCAAGACTTCAGGAATAAAATTTAAAAAAATTCCCTGCTTCTCTCTTTTAAGAATCTTGGCAGCATGTCACAGACTGAACCAAAGAGAATCACTTAACACAGAGAACAGTTTATTTTTACCTTGTGCATCTATTAACATTCTTAATGTTCCCAGCAGCTTGAACTGAACAGGGGGCATCTCCGATCTGAGAAATTTCAATACAGCTTCTGCAACGCCAGCTGATAGCATCTTAGCCTTATTTACAACTGCATGAATAAAGAACAGGGATTGATCTCAAGAACGTTTCTGGAAGATAATTTATTTCCAAGATGGTCTTGAAGCAAATCTTCAGACGTGGTTTGAAAAATAGGTTGTGAGCACAGACTTCAGGAACACGAGCGTGCGCTGGTGCTACCGCATTATGGAAAAATGTCACGGCTCCTAAGGCACAGCTGTGAAATTAAGTGCTTTTTCCTAGCATGCACATCTAATTTCCAGTGTTCAGCCTGAACACAAACTTGGGCTAGACTTCTCCACTTGGTCTAGGAATGGCATCTTCCACAAAATGCATCAGGTAGAAGCCCAGGTTAATACTTGCACCCCAAATTATGAGGTAACTTCCCCGAGTCCCAACAATTCTCTTCTATTCCTCAGGCAAAGAAACTAAAGCATCTAATTAGCAGAATAACCTCTTACCCAGTTCCATTACTTTATAAGAACAACACTGGCCTGACATGTCTGGAGTCTGTAGTCCTTTTATTGCCCCCTACCCTCTCTCAACCTCTCTTTTATGCCCTCCGCTAGTCTACGCTCCCCGCTTTCGCAGAGCTCTCTGAAATGTATTTAAGGTGCAAATCCTGCCCAACAGCGTACTTAGAAAAAAGCACTTATTTGATATTCAAAATAGTGTTTTAACAAGCAGCTTATCACTGAGGTCAGTCATTACTTGCTCATTTTTCTTTAACAATGTCCAGGGAAGCTTATTTAGGTCTCTGGCAGACACCCTTGAGCACAGGCTATAGGGAAGCTGACTGATGGAAGTGAGAAAAATGACTCACCTGCATACCACTAAAGCAGAGTGGGTTTAGTTATGTATGCATGATCATTTCTAAAAAGTTATGGTTTGTCAAAACTGAAAATAGTAAAATAAGGTTAAATGGATAAAAGACTTATTTTTGGCTTGGCACAAGAAAGCATACCACAAGTATTACAGATTTGCTTTGTTTTTTATGTCCATGTGCTCTACCTTTTATGCTTGGGTAATCAAAACTCATACAAATTAAGTTATTAAAAATGACAAAATTGGCATTCAGCTCACTGCCTACAAACAGTATCTAATTGCAATAGGCTGGCTATTCTAACAGTCTACCTCTAAATCTAATTTGGCAATTTTCAAAGTCTCAGGAAGTTACAGTAAGGTGCATTGTTTCAACAAAGTGGGCACTGTTCTCTGGTGGGGATCCTCAGCTGTGAGAGAGATCCCAAAGGAAGCAACCAAAAAAACTCATAATGCAGTGCTCTGGGCAAAAAGGTTTGAGAAATCATATCCAAGGCCTCCTCACCTCCTTGCCTTTTACAAAGCTGCTCTTTTGTTGGTGGGAGATACTGTGGGATCAGAGGGGCAGAGGACGGTCACTAGGCCTGTGATGTCTTTTGAACTGCTTGTCACAACTGCTGTACAACAGACACAAAAGCAATGATGGGGCAGAATGAAAAGCAGCAGTGTGATCTCCCTCTAGGACTGTCAGTCAGTTCTCCCACCCTCATTCCCTGGGGGGTGCAGTGGGAGAGCAGAATGTCACCTTTGGGTAGTTAGCAATGCAAAGAGAGGCTTACCAGGAATAGCCAGGTTTCTGAGCGCGCTCAGTGCAGCATGCTGCACAGTTACATTTCCATCCTCCACATGTCTGTCTAGCAGATCCATCAGCTTTTGAACTATGCCATTATCCACCATATGGATGCAGTTTCCGTCTGTGCGAGATGAGACAAGTCACTTGTGAATGGAAGATCATTACTAAGATTTTTACGATAATGTCTAACAAATGGAAGGGTTATTTCCTTCCTCCTTTCTAGATTTCATTGTTTAGAATTTGACCACCATCATCAATGGGAGCTGCAGTGCTCGTGACAAACTTAGAAGAGTGATAGAAGAAACACTGAAGAAGGCAGAAATCCCCTATACCCCTCTAAAAATGCGAAACAGTATTTTTAAAGTAGGCTTAATGCTTTTCAGGATTGTAAAGTATAAAACTACTGATGTTGCTGTATAAACACCAGCTTTACTGTGACACAGGTTTTGTTTGTAGCTGTACAGATAGAGCATGATAGAAGGGCACACATAAATTTACATAAGCTATTATGGCATGTTCTTACCATTTCTGGCAAAATTTGCAATAGCCAGTGCTCCTGCAAGCTGTAGCTGATGACTATTGGAAGGAATCCATGAAAGCACTCTTTGGAACACACTGCCTTTTCCTCCTTCAAATAACTTCTGCATGGATTCATCTGGGGTAAAAAGCACAGACAGTCAGCAAACCAAAAAAGTGTTTGTTAGGGAAGCTTCTCTTTATATTTGTGAAGCTATGCTGGTTGCACTACAATTAATACAGTCCTGCAGTGGGATCAGGACAAAATCTGACCTGTTAAATGTTTGCCTGGTGGATAGCAGGTCCTCTAAGTTATTTAGAAAATTAATGAATAGTGAAATTCGGCAGCCAAAGAGCATTACAAATATCTGCTGTTGCTTTGCAGAAGACAGTGACAGCCCATACTTACCTCCAAGCAATAACAGAACCATAAGATCAGAAGCTGTTTTCAGCTCTGCAATATCATCCTCTTTGTCACTGTCCACAGTCTTCTGGACGATCTCAAGTAAGCACTCCACCAAGCCTGCTTCAACCAGCTGCAGTTTAATGACATCTGAAGAATAGCATGGATAATGGGAGTCAGAATCAGGATTTTAAATACACCTATTGCACACACACGCAGGACAGACTGTGAGAAGAAGTAATGAAGAAGTCACTGGTTTCACTGACGGCTTGTGTACATAAACCTGCAACTCCTTTATTTGAAATTCTTAGGGCCAACTTCTGTTATTACTCCTCTAGCAGGCGCTCCCTGGACGGCCTTTAGAGCACAACCATACACTGAAGCTCTGTGGAGTCCTTCACTTCTTAAAAATGAGGATATTTCTCTACAGCAAACTTCTGGCATCTCAGTCAAGACACAGCAGACTTATAAGGACTGTGCTGTGTTCATGCTTTCCACAGACTTTGGACTATGCTGCAGAACAAACTTAGGGTTTCTTATTCTGTTTCATGTACAGAATGTGTACATTTGTGACTTCACTGACACAAATAAGTATAAAATACAGAACTTTTTGATGAAATCTTAGACCAAGCAATTTCTTTTAGTTGAGACAATATTTTTGCCATTCACTGAAAGGGCTGCAGCAGGAGTATAGTAAGGCCAAATCCAAAAGGCTGGGTCTGGAGGGAAGTTTGTTGTTATTCAAGAAAAACTGGAAATTGATGAGGCAAACACATTTCTTAGTTATTACTAGAAACAAGGCTCAAGAAGGCAATAAATAAGTTTTTCAGGTGGTGACACAGAACCTGGGAACAGTGTTTTATCTCCTGTTTCCACAACAACAAAATCTTTAACAGATACTTCCCTGTGAACTTGGAGCTGGGAATCTCCTCACATGCCTAAACTCCCTTTCTGTTAAGATGGAATGGCAGGTTGTCTGATGCTGTTATTAAGTCTTTTCACACATGAAAGTGATTCTGGTAGTTTTTGCATGCTGGTTTTGGAAAACACAGTCACAAAGCTCTGCAGAAGTGTGCAAAGAAATAGATTTCTCTCACCTTTCCGCATGAAATGGTGTTTTAACAATAAGCTGTTTAACCCAAGTTAAAATACTTGTAAAGGTCAAAGCTTTGGAAATATTTTTTTCTTATAGTTTACAAGCCACAGATGGGAGAGGAAGTGTATTCTACCTCTGGTGAAGGATGTGTCTGACTCTCAGTTTCCTGGTGTCAGTAGGCTTCTGGCCTGAGTGAAATTCATTGTTCCTCTAAGAGCAACTGACCTTCTCATGAACTTTGTTAGGGAATGTAAAATATCCCGTTGGGATTTTTTTAAGATAGGCACTTTTGCACTGAGGTGCTTTAAAAAATAGAGAATTCCCTTAGTTCCAGAATATTGGGTTGCAGATGTCTTGTGATTTGAAACTGAAATTGCTACGCCAATGTGCTTAATCAACAACTAAATAAGAAACAAGCTTAAAACACCCCAACCACCAAAATCTAGACTCTGCAAATACTTAATTTAGATGGTTTTTCCTTCTGACCTATTGCTAATTGTCTGCAATCAAAAGCACCTAAATAGTACCAGCACAGTGAACTCATTGAAGTATGCCTTGAATTCACAGTGGAAATGTTCAGCTACCTCGTACATGCAAGCACTTGAGTTACAGTCAGGTGAACTTCTCAAATCTACCTGGAACTAAAAAACAGAGTCTAAGAAAAATTAAGCATTTGAACTGAAATACATCAAATACACAAAACGTTCAACCCTATTCCATGTCAGTCCCTGAGAATGGAATAACTCAGAGCAACTTGCTAGTTATTATATAATAAATTAATATATTTTGGAAAAAATTTGCAGCTTTAGAACTGAAAAAAGGAATTTATTTCCCATACCACTTAAAAGTCAAAATAACTTTTTAAATTAAAGCTTATCTTAATTTATACAATGTAAGGCAGACACACACAGAGTGTGTAGGTACACAGGGTAGAATGAAACCTAAATCTTTAGAGTTTGCAATTCTATCTAATAATTTATTCAATTTAAACAAGCTTTAATGCTGAAATGGTTAAAACAAAGTTATAGAGCCATCAAATACGGTGATGTCTTCTATACTTAGAACTGTTTCCCACTGCAGTCCAGCTCCATTTCCACTAAGGGCAGATGACAGATTGTACAAACTACCTTTGTACGACCCTTTGTTCCTTTGGGAGGAACATCCCAGAGGGGTCATCAGGTGTACGTCACTTCCTGCTCTGGCTTGAGCAGTGAATGAAACTCCCAGGGGCCACCTGGGGCTACCACAGTATATGCCACCAAACACCCAAATTAAATTCCTATGATCTCTTAACAAACATTAAATGGAGTGTCCATCTCTTAGCTCTGCAATTAACACGTCCCTAGCAAAAATAATGTCCATAGGAAATGGAACTGCCAGTGGCTCTGCGATTCCAGGAAATGATGTCCTGGTGCTGCAATGGTCTATGCATGCTTGAGCCAGCTTTTGCAGCCAAATGTTGTAAAGCCCTCTAAAAAGCAGTTTTTGATATTCCCACTGAGGGCACAGGGAAATAAAATATAACATAATCGTAGAGTGAATCACAGATGGAATTAGCATCAACAATTTGTTGGCTCCTGTCATACGCTCGACAAAAAAATGAAGACCTATTCGCCGTGCATGAAACTACCATCACAAGGGTCAGTCATAGTGGCTTCTGAACAAAGCAGCCAGTTACTCTGCATTTAGTCCCTGAAAGAGACACCAATATACCAAAATACACATAAGGGAATGAGTAAAATATAGTGCAAGAAAAAATTCTCACCATTTTCTGCCAGGGGAGCCAAAACTTCAAAAATCATCTCTTTTTTATCATGCTCTATTTGCTTCTTGAACAGTTTCACAAGCTCTTCAGCAATGTTTGTGTAGGCAAACTGCTCCTTACTTGACTCTGTGAAGCAAAAGGAAAAATTCAGTATGAAGTAAACAAACCACATGAAAAGGTAGGACTATTTCTTTTCTCTTTGTTACCAGGTTTATTCACTGGTAAGATGTTTATTCACAGTAAGATGACTAAGAGTGCTCTTGACAGACAAGAACAATAGACTCGTGCTTGTCACAAAATGAAAAGATACATGTCTCACACTTTCAGATAAATGTGCTGACCTGAATTTATTATGATTAAGGCTGTAAAAACTATATAAATATATGATCAAGGCTGTTGGGGCTGGTTTTGCCCAACAAAATGTAAAGGTAGCTATAGAAACAGTACCAGTACAAAAATATATATTAAGTCTGATTTCCCTCATCTTAACAGGAAGAAGAGCAGGTTATATACCACACTTTCTATGGGAAAGATGAACATTTGCACTCAATGCTTTAATATTTACATGGTTTCACGATGTTGACATTTCTTTTGAAATCTGTGTGTGGCTGTTGCTGGGCCATCTCACCCTGCACAGAGAGCATAAAGCAGCTTTTAGAGATGGGTGGGCTTCCTACCAGCAGATTAGCCAGCAGATCTTCAAATGTACATTCAACAAAAGCATCTCTTATTCCACTGCCCGTATCATATTCCTTCTCCCTGGCAGTATTACAAGGGATGCAGGTGGTAGGGCTGGTGTTCTGCATTCTCCAGTTGCCACCTCCTGAGGGCCATCTGTAGTTAGAAAATCTTCCAGCACCTTTGCTATTGCTCTGATGGATGGTTAGGGATTATTTTAATCTAGAACTGACCCCAAGGACTTGGGAAAAGCATGAACTGAAGACCTAGACTCTTTTGTGCACATTCCATTATTGTTTTATCTCACTCTGCACAGTTGCACAGCATATTCTAAGTGGATTTTTGATTTTTCCAGTATTTTTAAAAGGAGATTCATCACTCTCTTTATTGGTTTGTGCCCTGCTTTGGCAGAGAATAAGAGTCATATAATGCTTTCCAAGGGATCTGTGCAATGCAGTTGTCTCTTAAGTGATGCAAAATGGTAACTCCACCAAAAAATTCCCTGAAGTTACAAGGCAAAAATAAAATAATACAGTTTCAATGTGATTGACTAAACTATTGCTTAAGGGAGAATAAAGTATTACAAACTAAATTAATTTTGTGCCGATCCTAAAGAATGAGGACCTTTTCATCATATAACAGGAAAGGAAGCAGCTACTGTTAAGCTTCTTTCCCATGGTTCTTGTTCCTCAACAGGACAGAGCTGGATCTTTCCAAAGAGGGAAAGGCGATGTAGTTCTCCATGAGGCTACCATTTCTTGTATTTAATATCCTTATGGCTTTAGTTGCATCTAAGCACTAGAATTTTCAGAGTATGACTCTCATTATACTTTCTGTTGTGCACACACAGTACACAGTGCCCATCTTGAAGACCTGTCATCTATTAACTTCTTTAGTGCTACTTTGACGGCTCTTTCTGTTGTTGAGTTGTTAAGAGGAGTTGTCTACTCTAAGTGAAGGTATCATGTGTACGATCAGACCGCTAGATATGATGTTCTTTCTGGCCTTGGAATCTATGAACTCAGGCCACCAAACACTACAAACCAAACTCAGAGATATATTTTTCATGTTTTGAACTGCTGAATGTTCTCAGAAAAACAGGATGATATCATAACTGCTATATTATTCTACTGCAGTGCAAAAAAACTCATAAGACTAAAATTTCATTGAATAGGTTAGCAAAAGAACAGCAATGTAAAACACAAGTGATATTAAAACATAGGCTGTAACAACCTGTTGATTTACACTGGATCGAATTCCAATGAAAACTAATCCAGTTGCAAAGACATTGGATCAAAGCAGGGCTACAAATTTCAATTTAAATGAAGTTGTAACTAAAATTGCTAAAGATAACATCTATTCATGACTTATACATGGAAGCATTTAGACTAGAACATGTTAAAACTCTTCACCTAAAAGAATATTGTATAGGCAGATTAATGAACTGTGCCCGTCTCAGTTTCATTCAGAGATTTTCATGAGTCAAAGTTAATCCTGATAAAACTTTGTGGACCTACACCAGGATACAATATTTATATTATTAATAAACAATTCACAGTAAGTAGCAGTGCTATGGAAATACTGTTCAGATGATTTAAAACGTGTTTAGTTGCACTGAAGAACATTAACATAAAACATAAGATTGTATTAAGCACCCAAATAAATTTCAATTACTGAAGGCAAAAAAAAAGACAATTATAGATTCTACGGAAAATAAGCAGAAACTGCTTGTCTATTATTATAGAATGTACCAAAAGGAATGAAACAAGCATCAGTGCAAAGCTTTTGTTAGTCTTTAACTAAGACTTAACTGAATGTGAATTTGAGATTAATATCATGGACTTACCGAGTTCTGCTAAATTGCCAAATGCAACAAGGCACATTTCTGTCAGAGCTGCATTTTGGCAATGAATACCCAACAATTTCACTAACGTAGGAATAACACCCATATTGATAAGCTGTGACTGCAACGTATCTACATAAAAAGAGAGTACAACAGTGAGTTAGCATTTCTGTTCGTAGTACCATTCCTTTAACCAAAAAAGCATTTTTCACACAAAGCAACTTCTAGGCTAAGCAGCATTTAAATGTCTGTCTCCTCTACTCTGCTACACTATCAGGTCCAGAGCTGAGATATGGACTCATAATTCTCCTTGTCCCTGGCAATGGGATGTATTCCCAGAAATATTCCTTCCTGATCTGGTCATAGGGTATAATGAGTTATGCAGCTACTGACAATTTTGTGGTTATCAGGTTCTTAATACATGTCGGGTTTGATTCTGGGCTCACTGAGACGAGCCAGCTGAAATCAACCTAAACTAGGTCAGTGAAATAGTTATTTATCTGAGAGCTTTTTCTACATACTCTTTTATTATTAAAGAGCAAAACCGGAAAATTAAAATTAGGATGAATATAAACTGGCACTGAAATAAACACGAAAAGTTTTATAAACACAGGAAGTCACAATGTAGATTATGAGGAGCTTGAGAAAAAAGAAAGTTTAATAAAGACAAAAAATGGAAGGTTTAAGAAAAGTCCTTAGAAGCCATTCTGATAATTTCTTGCATAGGATGAAGGTTTATAGTATTTACAAGTAAGAAAGTTATTGCTCCTAGATGTCTGCAAATAGAAAGATGCTTTGATGGTTAGGCAGAAACATGATTGTTTTGAAAGATTATTTATAACGATATTTTCTCTTACACATTTTACCTATAACATAGCAAAGAAGAAAAACATTGTTTTACAGTTGAATAGAATGAAGCAGACTTAAATAAACACACCAGATGTTGTTTAGTAATTTTCCTAAGCATCTTTTTTCCTTTGTTTCCAAGCACTTTGACTATGTTTAAATGTTACAGACCCAAAAGACAAGGATCCAAAGCCCAGTGAAGTCAAGAGAATTGTATTACTTCATTTAGCTTTGGGTCAAGCCCTACAGGGGAATTCTGGGGGGTTTTTTGTGTTTGGGGGTTTTTTTGGTTGTTTTCCTTTTTAAGGAATTCATTTTAGGCAACTGAAATCAGTTGGAGGTTTTATATCTGTGGGATCAGAGCCATAAAAAATTGCAGATTTTTACAGGGAGATAAAAACAAATTTAGTACCATCTCATGCTCTCAAAAAGCTCTTTGCCCTCAAAATTCTGCCAAATGTGTTTGAAATTTTCATATAATAAAAATTATGAAAATATTCCAGAATATTTAGCTCATTTTTATTAAGCATAAAAGACTTTTATAATAATTATCAATTTGGTACACTAAGTAGGTAAAAGCCTTGGTTATTACAGGTTAGTGGGGATGAGCAGGAATCCTTATGGCTTGACATCTTTAATAAAACTGTATTACTTACCAGTAACTGAATTTCCTTTTCTGGGGAGAGGGATTATCTCCTCCACAGATTCATGATCTTTAGTGAAATTTATGAGAACGCCATGTCAGACACCAAAGAGCTGTTGAAGTTGTCAAATTTCAGGTAAGTACAAATTGTACTAGCGCATGCATTGAATGCCATTTTACCTCTGGTAGATGTGTGAGTCACTACTACACCCTCCTACTTCAATCCAAACTGACTGTAAAATTCTGTCTCTGAATAGGAAAATTGGAGCAGGGGGAGATGGTTCTGTGGAGAAAATTATTGTGTAGGAGAACTCAAGTTACTGGTAAATAATCTGTTTTTGTCCTTGTTTTGTGATTGTCCCCTGCAGACACTTAAAAATTCTGAAGGAAAACTGGTAGTCATGGAGAGTGGGAGAACAAAGACACAAACCACAAATGCCATAGAACATTATGTGGAAAGAAATTGCTTTGTTACTAGACTATACCTTTAGTCACTCTAAAAACCACTTTATCCAACTGTAATGGACAAAGAGACAATCTCTATGGACTTCATTCTGACATCAGAAGCATAAACTCTCAATTTTGAGGAGGGTTTTTTTTATCTGCTGTCTCTTTCTTAATACAAAATATATAAAAAGCATGGAGGAGAAGATGAGTGGAAAAAGGGAAACCACATCCATCTTTGAAAGGAAATAGGAATCTTTAGAGCCAAACAGAAAGATATATTGTTGGTCAAGAGAGCATGGAGTGCACTGACTAAAGGGCCTCTAGAAAAAAACCCCATATACTAAGAAAGGACAATTGTACTGGGTCAAAAGTCAGGTATTATACCAGACTCCATACCAGTCTCATTTCCCTGGATAGAAGGATGACACCTGAGTACAGGAATTGTTTCCAGTGGTAAGAATGGCATTACAAGAATTGTCAGTAGGGTAACCATTGCCTTAACAGCAGTAAGCGAAAGGATAAATTTTCTCTTTTGATGAAGACAGGACAACCCCATGAGTCACAAAGCTGCATAGGAGGTGAGATCTTTGAAAATAAAAGGCTGCCAGCAGCTATTTGCAATGTTTATACTTAAGCTTGGGCTTGCCATACAAATTCTGGACTTGACATTTACATCTGTCATTACCACCAATAGGAGGTTCTTTCTCTAGCAAAGTCTATTAAGCAGTTCAAGAGAAAAGCATTAGGCATCTCAGTGGTATTGAGACCTACAGAACTTTTTAGTTCAGAGAAATTAAAAGCATCTAAGTGGTTCAGTCTTAGCTGAAAAGACTGCCAGCAGTTCTGTATCTGTCCGAGGAAAGACCTCAGACTGGGTAACTTGGATTAACTGCGTATCTTGGCCTTTCACTGCAGGAAGTGTTAATGCCCTACTAGAGCAAGAGACGAATTCAGGGGACACATGCATCCATCCTACAAGCAGTTGCCTGACACAGGACTAAAGCAAGCCATGAAGCCAGGCAACATCGTGTCTCAGGATGAAACAGCTTCCTAAGCAGAACTTTATGCACAGTGAGCAGGAAGCATGAAAAACTTAATGCCTCTTCTGAATTTATGACTCAAAGCCACATTTTACACTGCTATCACATGTTGCACTAGTAAAATGCCTCTGTGTTCTTTTGGGGTGAAAAGCACTGACAGTGATGCTGTACAGATGCATATACAGGTATATAAAAGGCAATCAATACATGCGCCAGCACAAAGAATTACCTACCTAAAACTTGAATTTCAATGGCTCCATGTCCTTCGGTGACACACATGGAAACTCCAAAAGAGTAAGATCTGGGGAGAATATCCCAAATTGAGAACTTTATCGGGGGCATTTTTGTTTAAAACTCTGATTTAGGCTAGTTCATGATTTTGAAAAGAATTCCAAAAAACAACTCATCATTTGTGTCCCATAAGCAACTGTGATTATAATGCTGAAGGAATTTGTACAAATTGGTGGCATGATTTCATACCCTAGAGAAACCTGCTTGCACTCCCCACAGCTATATTAAATCATCACATAACATAAAACTGATTGTATTGATTATCTCACTATCATAAGGAACATACTTTTAATCTGCTTTTACATACTTTAGGTTACTTTGCATTTAAATATATTTAAGTCTTGAAAGCATGCTAGACATCTTTAGCTGTGATGTAAATGAAACAAAAACCACGGCAAGCATGGAAATTAGCAAAGGTAAATCTTAGGAGGAAGCATTATTGAAATATTACTTTTAGACCATAATAATGGTGTCATAAATCTCCCTTCCATTTCTTGTGTATTTACATAATTTCTGCAGATGGTCAACAGTGCACATCAGTCCCCAACATTCATTCCAGTTGCTAAGAGTTTTGTGAGAATAAGAAAGGCTTGGCAGTTGTATGATTTAACATCGGGATGTCACCTTTTACAAAGGCACTGAAGGAAAGAGAACCTTGACAGACTGAAGTTTAATATGAAATGAAATGATGAAGGAATCTATAAACATAATTATTTTTATCTACTATATGCCCATATATATAAATGTATGTATACTTTCACACATGCATACTGTATCCAGCTAACTTCCAATCTCCAATTTGACTACCTAATAAGCCAATTGGCCTAGTTCTTGCATAACTTCTGTATTTCTTTAAAAAGGCTTTCATGGTTTGTTTTAGAGATCTCAAGAGACAATTAGTTACCTTATAGACTGATCCCATTAACTTGCAAATAGTCTTGGCTTACAGGATTATGAGATCTGCAGAATAACTACTCATGTTTCTAACTCAAGTAAAAGAGTGTTTGCATATGATTATTAGTTTTATTAGATTAGTTATTAGTTTTTCCCTCTTTATCCAAGCCTGCTTTGCTTCTTGCTCTTAAGCAGATTCATAGCTACACAGAGACTAATAATGGAAAGCAGGAATGAACTACTTGTGATTGAATTTGTGTAGTAAAATACAATTATGACAAGAGGGTCAAGATAACCTGAGCTGAAGGCAAAGGGATGTTTTCCATAAGAAAAAACCCCTCTGATTTCTAGCAATGCAATTAAATATCAACACTTTCTTTTCAGCTTGAAAGAACTGCAAGAGATGCCAAAGCTCAGTTTGTCCTCTTAACTCTGTAGTTACTAATAAAATAAGATACTAAGGAAGCAAAGAAAGAATTGAGAGACAGTAGGCAAAAATAATTCCTACAAGCAGATGACACAAGAACCTTGTAAAAGGAATCTTAGTTTCAAAGCTTAGATAAGTGTTATAAATGGAGTTACAACTGCAAGCTGAGTGTCCAGAATCAGGATGAGATACAAGTATGCTCCATTAATTTGCTCTGTTTAGAAAAAGGAAACCTTACTTGTAGATGCTCTTCAGTTGCCTTTTTTACGTAACTCAGCGTAATAAATCCCCGAAAGTACTCAAGAATGAGTCTCTCATGTTAAAAAAAAAATGAGGTAGTTGATAGTTACTACTAATAAAGCAGTAGCTATTGGAAAAAGGCAACTGGTTGACTGGGAATGACAAACTGTTTAGAATCAAATAAAACAATTCATATACTCTTTGCTCATAAAATGTTAATAATTGGAAAATATTAGGGTGTTCACAGATAATTAGATGCAACTAAGAGCCAACTCTGCTGTAATGGTCCTTGTCTAGATAGCTAGTGCAACTTAAAAGAGTGCAAGTCATTAAGAGCAGTTAGAAATCTTCAAAGTCCCCACCTGTGATTTTGTAACACAGCATGCTAAGCTAGAAAAGATTACAGAAACATGAAAAAAGAAGGTAGAAGTGCTATTTCAAAGACTGGAACACCTCCTCCTTACCTAATATTTTTCCTTTTATTTTTGTCCAATTGGTTTCCATAACTACAAAGAACGTGATTCTAGGCTGCAATCCCATACTGCTCATCCTTCAGCAAAACCAATGCAGTGTTTATCTTCTTTGTAAGTAACTGGGACCAAACCTTTATAAGTAAATCCTGAAAATGATATTCACTAATCTGTGACCACAATTAACTGTCAGGGCAATCTCAGTTTTGATGTTTAACAGGTCAGCAAAGAACTGCATTTAGTCAGAATATTATCCACCTGATGCTGCAATGCATGGAAGTTAAGTGGTTATCTCAGGCTGACATTGACTGCTGTCCTGAAAATTTATGATGGCCCACAAGCAATATTTTTGATCCATTCACAACTATGGTCCAATTGTACTTGTGGTTCTTAAAACAAAATTGGAAAGACAGGTCAACTATGCATTTCTCCATTCACATGCTACAGGTACCGTCACTGAATTTTCTTCTAAAAATAGTCCTCTAAATCCTTTTTCTCCTTTTTTCTTATTTTTTTTTAATATTGTTTTGGGGTTTTTAATATTATTTGGGGTTCAATTCAATGGTTGCCCAAGTCAATGGGCAAATTTTACACAGCATACCCATGGGTGCTGGGCCAAACACGAGCTGGGTTCCCACCAAAAGGAACCCTTCCTCATGGAGACCCCCAAGTATGTGGGGTAGGGTGAAGGTTTGGTAAGGCCCCAGCACTCCTCCCTGATGTGGTGGCAGAACAGGGTGGTGGTGTGCACCCAAATCCAAGAGCTGGGAATACTCCTGCATTGATCACTTCTGACATTGGCTTCAGCAGCTCTTGTGAATATTGTGTCAGTGTGTGAGATGAAAGATGTTCTTTAGCAGAGAGGAGAGCAGCTAGTGAATCCTCCTAGTTGTCACTGAACTACACAACTGCTTTACTGATTGCATCAGAATAAGCTATCTAACTAGATGGAATGAGTCATTTATTCAGTGTTCATAACAGTTAAGCTGTTCAGAAGCTGCTTGTTTGGGAGATTTATCTCATAATTAGTTTTCCTAGGGAAGATCTGCTGGGAGCTTGGTCACTGAAGCAAAACTGATAACAGTATCTCTACACATCGCTTTTGGACTCGTCTGTCTTGAGCTACCAAGTATACTGTATGCTCATTAGTCTTAATACATAGGATTCCAGTAGCTTAGAGGTGAGAATATCTTTTTTTCCCAAATATTTTAACAAAGAAAACATGGAGTTAACACTATGAAATGTAATAAATGTGACACTCATGCAGACATCAAGCAAAATAGCTCCTGAAGACTATATGAAATAAAGGAACTAGAAAGTTGCTCTTTAGAGAAGATGGAAGAAGTACTGGAAACAAGAATTCTTAGATAATACAAAGAAAAGAGGAGGAAAAAAAAAGAACAAGAGAAAGAGATGAGACACATACAACAGTTGTATTTGGAGCTGAATGAGTAACACCAAGAGATGAGATCTCCACAGAGATGGCACAGAAAACACATATGGAAATTATGCTAGAAGAGATGATAAAGCAGATTAAAAATGTATACAGTAAAACCATTCTGAAAACTAGAAGAGTTTTAGGAACACAGGATCAGAAAGTGAGTAACAGGAAGTTACAGCAAATTATATCTTTCCGGAAATGGTGAGTAGCTAATAAAGAAGATATTTCTTCCTAAGATAAAACACTGAAATTCATGAAATGGGCATGACTGAAGGAACAAAGTGATTACTAACTACATTTGCAATCTGTGCCATTGCAAGTCAAGAGAGCAGCCTCTATTTAGCCTTCCTCACTTATCCCAAATTTCTTCAAATTTTGAAAGCTTGAAACTGTGTGAACACTATAAATATGCTTCGGCATATTAACATACTTGTGTGCAGAAGCAAACGAGGCACTAGTTTCTACAATTAATATAGAATGCTATTTTGTTACTCTCAGTGGTCAAGGGTTTCTCACTTAAGATACTATCTTGGTTTTTGCCCCAGCCCCTAAAAAAATCTGTAGACACAGAACAATGTTGACCATACCCATAAATGATTTCCCATTTAACTTAGAAGAACATAACATGTTGTTTTATTTACATTTCACAAGGAGAAAAATTATTAACTGTTTGGCATACATACCCCCAAATCATTAACAACACTGCATGTCTGCAACAAATTAGTCTTATTTGATACTAAATGAAAAACAGAGGACTGAATGTAGCCTTCTAATTAACTTCTGTAATTTGTTTTTTCCTAAGGTGTACGATACATCTTCATGCAGTGCTTTTAAAAGAAGTGAATTCCAGATGTTGATCTTAAAACTTTATACAATATACTATATGGAATTGTGTCAGGAATATATCTAGTATTTTTGGGGAACGTAATTTTACTGACACAGAAAACTGTATACGTGAACTGAGGTCCTTCATCTTTTCAGAACAGCTTAGTGTTAGTATCCACAATGTAAACCTACAGATGACTTTAACTTTTTATCTTTTTTTTGTTGGGGTTGTTCTCCTGGTAGACAGAAAGCAAATTTTTGGTGTTGTTTACCATTCTCATTGCTATAGTTCATCAGCATGCCACAAAAGACAGTCAAGAGCTTCTCACTGGCTGGATCTGTTTTACTGCACAGTGACCTTAAATGGTCTACTACAATATGTGCACCACCTGCATGGTCAACTGCGTTCCTGCCCTCATCTGTAAAACAAAGAGTTACATTAAAAAAAAATGAAATCAAAGCCGTTGAATCCCAAACATAACAGTAATCATACAAAATGAAGTTTTTAAACAGAGTGAAGCCATTCTTCCAGTGTTGTCAAATTCATCTAGAGAGATGCTTGAGGGCCAGCTTTTAGTGCAACAGGGCTAGGAAAGTGAAAACACCTACAACAAAAGGGATTAACCACCTGGCACTAACACCTTTGTAAAGAAGTTCAGTGTTTGAGGCAGAGCTGCTGGAGCTGATAAATAAAATTCTGAAGATACATTCAGTTTAGCCAGAAGGAGGTTCTGGGCACTTTACAAAGCCTAGTCCATATGCAGGTAAATTACTCTTACCATTATGCAACTTGAGAAATTGAAATACAGAAAATAAATCGCTTGAGTTACTTAAAAACAAAATGGGGAATAAAAAGGACAAAGCAGAGGTACTAATTCACAGTGACAAACTCTGTTCATGCACTCACTCTGCCACACAGCATGTTCTATGTGCTCCTATAGCTGAAATTTAATAACACTATCAGATTCTTTTTGTATGGCTAAAAGAAAGATTTGCTCTACATCTATAAAAGGCTACAATGTTCTGAAATGTTGTAAATAACACAGTATAATCTTTGTATGGAACTCTTCCTATATAAAAAAATCAGAATTTGATGTAACAATTGCCTTCTATTACATTAATCATCAATACTGCTTTCTTTCCCAGCAGGCAATCAGCAATACTCAACAGCCAATAACCTAAATTCCAGGGCTTTCAAAAGAAAAGATATTTCCATGTGAGCTACAGTTGGAATCAACTGGAAAATCTGGATGAAAACAAAACCTTGTTCAGAAAAAGCAATAAAGCAAAAGTTTTTGCGTAATAAGAAAAAAACCAACCCTCTCCCCAATTTCTTAATGGCACCAAAGCAAATCTCCTCTTTTCCTTGTTATTCACCACTCTACCATCAGTCCTCTCTCCCCCCCATCATACGTGGAGGCCAAGCTATCAAATTTTCAACATTCTGCAAGGTACGCAGCATGAAAACCAAGACTGCACACATCTATAATACGATCTTCCACTATAAAATGTTCCAGAACTCTGCAAAAAGAAGTTTTTAAATCTTCCAGTTCTTGTTAATACTATTTATGAGGCATACATACCCCTTATACTAGATATAAAAACCAATATTATAAGTATTGTATATAGGAACTGCAGATAATTTGCTGAGTGGAGTTGGAACATTCATTCTTAGTGGATCTTAACTATTAGGATTATTACCAAAGTGATAAGTGTTTTGCAGAATAACTGAGATACATGCAACAGAGAAAAACATCACTGCCACGACTGTTTCCACTTTGGACAGGATCAGGGTATCAGAAGACTGTGTTTTGCTGCAAGCATGTATACTCCATATTGAAAAAGGAGATAGTCATCTATTTACACTCAAACAAATTCAAGGTAAGATTCCGTGTCAAGGAAGGACTATAAAAAAAAGGATAAATACAAAATAAACCTCTCACGTATTTGATGTTATAACAAACATAGCCATACTGCTGAAATGAAAGGAAGTCCTACATCAAAATAGAGTGGAATTATATAGTTAGGTGTTCAGATTCGGTGTTTACATTTACCAAATCTGCAGAGAATAAAATCAAATTCGGTTGGAATATTACAGCATTCTGCTTTATGTATACCTCTTCTGGTATTTTTTATTACAAAAGTAATGCAAATACATGATTTTGTATTTGACTCACCTGTTTTGTGAGTCAAAACAAGTAAGCAAAATGAAACTGAATCACTGATTCTGGATCAGAAGGGCTGAATGTGGTCCTCAAATTACTATAATGCAATTAAAATCAACAAACTGAAACCATAATAAAGATTAGCTTCAGATAAGGATCACATCTCAAGCTTGTTCCTGTGTCATGATACAGAACTACATGTAAAATGTGTAAGTGAAGAATAATGTAAAAGTAGAGTCAGGTGAGGGTTTGGAAGCAAGGGTTAAAAAAACAAAAAAAGGTTACAAGCCAAGCTCCTTACCTGGATGGAATTTGGCAGAACTCCACTGAAAATAATTGTGTGGCAATACTTAAAACAAATTAAAATCTAAGTCATATATCCTTTAACTTCCATTTTCTCTGGTTTGTGAAAGAAGTTCTATATTAAAAACTGGTGTTAAGTCTCTCAATTCAAATACATGACAAAATTTGTATCAACACAATATTTTTGTTAGGTAAATAGATAGTCAGCTTCCACTGTAGAGTCAGCAAAAATAAAGGAGAAAGAAACAGAAACAAATCTCACTCCAAGAAATGTCGCTGTCTCTATGGTATACTCAAAAAGTTAAGTACAAATGAACTTCAGGATCCCTCCCAAGAAGGTGGCAGGCTGTAAGTGCCAGACTTTGACAGGACTACATAGGCTGGCAGTCTTGTAAAAGAGATGCCTGAACTGAGTTTGTTGCTCTATCTCTTTCCCATGCTAGAGCTCACCTTGCATGGCTGCTTCTCTGCCCTAAGCAGCTGAGTGAAGAACAGACCTGGGCTAGGGCTATAATTAGGATGTCCTGGTGCTGCCTTCTTTGCCCAAGAGGATTGACTCAGCTCATTAGTGCAGGGCCACAAAGAATCCTGTACCATATGTAGGAGGAACATTCTGAAGGTCCTGACTACCTACTGCAAGCACTGCTATGACACCCCGCTGCATCCACAGGCAAAAAGCTACTTCTGACTCAGAATGCTTCGTGTACATATTGCCAACTTACTTCTCACTACTCCGTCGCTAAGAAACAGATCTTGCACACAAGAATACTCATCAAAGTCCAAATCATTTACAGTCAAAACAAGCCCACAGCATGTTGTCGTGTCTTGTTCTCAATCCAACTATTACCTTGCAGTTCAGCAGCTCTATGAACTCCCACACTTAACGTGCTTCCAGCCTCCCAGAAGCTGTGTTGAATTTTTTTCCTGTGACCTTTTTAAATAAACATTTGCTATTCCTAAGAGAACACTGATTGAACAGTTTAATGAGAGCATTCACATTTCTGCTTAAAAATGCTTTACTACAGCCCACAAAGGGCAATGCTGTTGTATAGCTTTTTTTTTGAAGTACATGTAACACTGTCTAAAGATGCCAGAATGACAACAACCCAAGAGACCAGATATTTTTTTCCCTGTAAAATGTACAGTAAGATTTATTACAGAATGAGCTATTACTTCCACAACATTCTTTAGCCCAATTCAATACAATCGTCTCTAAGAATTAGTACAGTCTCTTTTCTCTATCCTGAGTTGCTGGAAGGAGTTTTATGCAAAAAGGGGTTTTAATGTGGATTATCAAATTACTGCAACTGCTCACATTCCTTCTATGAACAGTCTTGTCAAATTTTCCCATAGCTCAGCCATGCCTGCTCCAATGGATGCCCAAGTCAACAACCAAACTTTTTTTATTGTGTATGATTGCTAGAACTTTAAAATGCAGCACTTAAAGTAGTTTCAATTTGCTTTTCCCAAGATGTATTTGCATGATTTTTGCTTGAGTTTTTGTCCGTAGTTCACTAAGCCCTAAAACAAATCAGTCATAAAATGTAAACAAGAAAAAATAATTAAACTGACAGCTTAAAGAATGAAAACTATGGAAAGCATAAGCTATATACCGCCAGTGAGTTATTTCTAAACCACATGCACCAATACTCATAATAAGCTTTCCTCACCAAAAGCTTATTATTTCTGGACATACAGCTAAATCAGGAAAAAGGGCTGTGCCACAGTATAGGCACAGTGTATATTGGAAAATATTTAGGCTTAAAAAAACCCACCCATTTCTCAAATAATCAGCTAGAAAACTATTTGACAGCATTTCTTAAAAATGATCTTTTGGGCTTGAAGTATACGATTTGAAATGTTCTGATTTTGTCTTGCAACTGGAAACCTGAATTCTTCTTTCCCCGATTCATGTTCTGCAAAAGTTTATTAGTGTAAACAGCTGCACAGTATAAATGGTGCAACTCAGAGAGGGAAAGGATCATTTGTATGATCAAGGTCCCTGATTTGTATATTCCAAGCTGCCAAGACAGCAACTTTTGGTAACGTGGTAAAAACAGTATTTATTTTAAAATTCTTTTTACTCTGCAATTGGCTCATCATTTAAGTGACATACTGCCATTTTATTTTAATTACTACATCTTTATTGCATTTGGCTACAATCCTGCATTTTTTTTTTACCAAAATATTGCTTAGTCCTGTAGTAAGTTTATCTTAAAATGCTGGCAGCTATCCTTAACCCTAAGGGTAAGCACTGAGGGTACTGTCTCATAAGCTATTCCTTTAGAATAATTGCTAAAATAATAAATATGTAATCAGTAAACTAGAAATGCTATAGTAGAATGTTGTCTTTTAATACAGTCTCTTCAAGGATTGGAAATAGGTAGCGTTGATCTTTTTGGATAAAACTGTTGCCAGCAATTTTGTTGGGTAATGACAGCTCATGCAGCAGCATACTGGCCCTCTTATGCAACTAGTTCATTCTAACAAACAAATACAAATTTTAAATGTTGTATCCAAATAGAGATGTACGGGTGTTTTTGGTTGACTCCTTGTAGTATGTTCAATGTGTGGACCACAGGATATCAATGCCAACAAGCCCTAACCTCTTTCATGATTTCTTTTGTCTACAGAGTCAGGAGTTTGGCAGAACATTTGAAGGGAAAGGTAAATGTGCCAGGACTGCAATCTCCCTAATGTTACGCTGAGGCAGCAGTCAAATGCAAGCCAGATTCTACTCTACAATTTAATTTCAGTAAAATGTGCTTATTTGTCATATTCCTCTTATGTCAGATAAATACAAGAAAAATCATATGTTTCTGATTTCAGACAAAAGAACAGTGATGAGTTTACTGTTTAAGACTTCAATACTTCATTTCCAGTCAAATTCTACTAGTGGACCTGAGATTCCAATATAGCAGAAGAAATGTTTTTATCAACAATGAGGCATCCAATACTACTAGTCTGCGTATTGGCAAATTATTTGTTCTGGATTCCAAGGATACTTCAGAATGTAATTAAAATGTAGTAATTACCCCTACTGAATTTATTTGAAATTAAAGAAGCCAACTAGTATGAGAATGTTCTACTTAGATATACAAAACTCAGGTAAAGGCCCTCACAACCGAATTTAGCAGTTCCCCTTGCCTTCCTTTTCATGTGCAATATACTTACAGCAGACTCTTCAGGTGATTTTATAACTCTATGAAACTCCACAGTAATTCCATTGCAGTCAAACAAATTACTCTAGGTTTATGAGAGCATAAGTCAGAGCTGAAGCCTGCCTAAGTCAGAGCCAGCCTATGCTTATTATTTCATACAGCATGAAATAAATCATGGAATCCAATTATACACTAAAACAGCAGGCAGTTTTTCTATACTGGTAAATAGGCATTTATAGCATCTCATGCTATTAACAGAACAAACCTGCACAGCACAATTAATTTAGAATTCCTACTCCCAGGCCTGCAGTGAAATGCTGTCTTCTAGTTTCAAACTGTCCAAGAACAAGGGTGAGAAGTAAGCATGGCATGGTCACAGTCTGGTGCAGAATAGGGTCACGCTGCTGACTGCTGCTGAAAGGAGCTTGGCAAGAGGCTTAGACTGGTGTTGTGTGACAGTGGTTCCACTCTCTGAAGGAGCTAAAAGGAGCTGGGTCTCCACCAAGGCAGCCAGAGGAGCAGTCACAGAAAGTGTGTGACCCATGGGGATTTGGAGTAGATTAGGAAAAGCCCAAGAAGGAAAAAGCAAAACAAAGCCAAAAGAATCCACTGAAAAGCACATCTGTGAATCCTACTAGGCCCTGGGAAGAAAGAAAATTATTTAAAGAACTGAAAATTAATAAATGGACCTGGAATCTAGGAAATGCAAGTCTTGCATTTAGGGTCAGTGCTACTTGCCCCAAATCATGAAGCCTAGAGGTAAGTGAGAGGACCTGGCCCTACAAAGTAAATCCAAGCAGCAGCATGGGAACTGATGCTTGTTGTACTCTCCTTGTGCAGCCTGCACAGAGGAGCTGACTTGTAGAAGATTCTTGTATCTGAAAGGCTGGAGGATACAGCCTGCAAAAGACCAGAAAACATCTTGTTTTAGGAAGCCTTTTACTTCCTTAGCAGAAGGCAACCCACTGATTTGACCGGAGGGCAACTGGCAATGCAATACAACTGCAGAACAGCCTGAGCTCGAGGCCAAGTGGTACCAAGATAGGATTGATAAACTGGACACTGTCTTAGGTAAGTGACTCTTTTCTAAGGGGAATCTGAATGCTGTTGTAGACAGGGTATTCAAGCCATCTACTGTGATGCCTCAGGCCATCCTGCTGGCTGGACAACTAGCCAGACATACAGCAGTCTCAGGATCAAGGAGGCTTAAAGACCAACTTTGCTTATACGCACTGTATTCCTAACACAGACCACTTTGCTAGTATGTGTAGTGTGAACTAACTCTTTCCTCACCATTTTTTGCCAAATACTTAAGCTGCAACTTCCTCTGGTGGGCACTGTCTCCTGACTGTACTAGTGTACAAACAGCATTATTAGAACTCTCTAACTAAATGGAGTCCTGGTCCCCTGGCTGAGGCATTTAAGGGCTCCACTGCATTAAAGGGCAGATTTTACTAACACAGTTCCTCCACAATTATGTCCAGTTTCCGTTTCTGAGAGTTACACAGTATTCCTTAGATAGGAACACAGCAAATGGGATGCAATTTAAGGGGTTTGCATGTAGTATGTTATCTCTATGCTGTTATTACACTGTAGGAAATGCTGTATAAAACCAGATGCTTGTGCAGCTATCATATGAACAACTAAAAGACTTGATCAATGCAATACATGCATGGTGCACAGTGTTGCAAAGATCTGCAGAAGTGGATCTGAGAGTACAACAAAATTATATTCTTTGGTACTATTTACGAAGCTGTCATTACACAATTAGACTGTATTAAACACAAAGTTAAAAGGAGAAAAACAATGGCTAAAAACTTTAAAAAAGACAATAAATTACTAAACACATTCCAATTTTATATAAGCAATGCTTAGCAAGATACTAACAGATTCTTTCTTCTGTCTTCCATAGTAATCAGTTGTCGCTTTCTACCATTGCTGACTTATTGACAGTTGATATTTCTAGTCACATAATGCCTAATTTTCTAAATAGAATAAGCTAGACACTTTGCCCATGTTGAGACACTCAACTAACAAGCTTTGTTTTCTGAGGGGCGAGAAATCAACAAGCTGACTGTGCAGTTATCTCTAAATATGAAAAATTTCACATATCCTTAACAGCAAAGTGAAAAACAACATGAAAAGGGAGGTTGAATTAAAAAGAGAAGAGGGAGCTACCCATTTTGGGTTGTTCACTTAGAGTTACTGAAATTCTAAATGCTTTTCCTCCTGATAAGAATTTTTTTTGTCATCATAAATATTAGGGGAATTCCAAGTTTTTGCTTTCCTACTGTGTTTAACTTTGAAGCATGAAGAAATAGGTCAGTTTTTAACTGAAGTTTGAATCTTAGATTTCCTTTTAAGGTGGCAACAAGATCTAGCGAATAAGGGTTTCTTTCTAAGTCTGCTCATGACCCTGGAAACATCTTCCATATATTTTTTTTTTCCTTTTTTTCTTGTTGCCAGTGGCTTCTATTTTGACTGTTAATTAAGCAGATGTCTCTGAGCCAGTTGTAATATGAGCAATACACAAACTTTACAGACTACGGATTAAATGCTGGAGAGGAAGAAAGGAAGGAATCAGAAAAAATCTGCTTGGTTTCCTAGATATTATTTTCTTTGTACCTGTACTGACAGAACAGCTATCGACTTATTCTGCTTATTCAAATAATCTTCCTGGAAAAAAAACAGGAAGAGGAAAAGTATTTGCCCTGCAGAAAATAAACAGGACCTGTAATACCTATGAACTTTAAAACAAACAGAAAATCAGGTCTCATAGCTTCATCTTAAAGGAAAGAAAAGTTCCAAATCTATGGCAATTTGGTTTGGGTTTTCACACACACATATGCAAACAAACTCTCCAATGTGGGCTTCTGTGAAGTTTTGGCTTAAGTAATGAGAATTTTGCCATTTGTTTCAGTAGAGTTAATATTCAGTGTAAATTTTAAAAAGAGTATTAGCCCGAGAATGAGAATTCATGGGTTTTGTATCACCTTTCAAATGGGTTTTTTGTGATGTTCTAGGAAGACTTCATCATCATTCTGATTCCATTTAGGCCAGCTATAACATAAATAAATGAGAATAATATTGTTTAATAGCTTCTTAAGAACATTCATGATTAATTGCTGTTAAGTACTAAATATTACTGAGAAAGTATGTGTTGGCATACATATGGTATGCTTAGTTTCTAGCTGATGCACACAAGGATTGCATCCCTAGAATTTTAATCCTCTGCAAGCAAAACAATTTTCAAGCAACAATTTAAGGACTCTGGTCTTGATTTCATGGTATTTCTTGGGAAACAGCTTAGTAGGTGGCATTTGCATTTGGTAGGATCTAGTACAATGATAAGTGAAAAATCATGCTAAGATGCTGCCTAGCTTCATGAATCAGGGTGACCTTCATAAAAATGATCAGCCAGTAGTGTGCTGTTATCAACACCAGTTGTGTTCTAGGACTCTGCTGGTTTTCCATATGGTAATGAAAAAAGTTATGCCATTTTCTAAAGAAAACTGAATTTGACTGCTTTCCAGTACGCTTAATTTCTTAAGTGACTGGCTTTCTGCTTTAGATCCTGAAATTAATCTTATCTCCTGAGATGGACATAACTGAAATTGAGTAGTTTCTTATTTTTGTGCTTAGCCTTCCTTAGCAGATCTCTGTAAGAGGTCTGTATATCCTTTTAAGATGGGCAGCTGAGAATTTATAGCATGTGCAAGATCTTTTTAACAAGAAGTGGTATAACGTTCATGTTCCAGTGTTGAGGGTAAGAAAGGCCACACAGTCAACATTCAGCTAGGAGTCTTGCCATCAATACAAGTAAGACTGCATAGATAACTGAAAAATATACAGCTTGGGAAATGAGAAAATGATCCAATAAATTTCCTGCTGAGAAAGGTAGATAAGCAGCTGTCAGAGGAGAGCCTTTATAGAATGAGTTGGCATTTCTAGCTTCTTCCTAACTCTGTAGCTGTTTATATCATGATGTATGGTTGCTGAGAACATGTACCCAGGCTGGTGGTTTCATGAAGAAACAAGGTACTGGAGCAAAAAGAAATAGCTTTGAGATTCCCCAATGAGGTCTTTATGCACTACTATTAATATGAATATTGTGGAAGGGCAGAATGGGAAATTTTTCACTTCTGTTACAAGATACATGGAGAGCTTACTTCCCTTTGCTAGCTTTCAGAATACGTGTATGCTCTAAACAGCAAGAAGGACTTGCTTTCTACTGGGTAAGAGTCTAATCCATTCTCAGCTGAGTCAATCAGAATCACTCCCTCTAGTCTGTATGGCTCCTGAACCAGGCTCTAAATATCCCAGCCTTTCAATTCCTCTTAGAATTATCACTTTTGTAGTATAATTATGGTAGCCTCTATCATATGCACAATTCTATATAAAAACACAGGAAAGTAGTTTGTCAATCAGTTCAGAACTGATGTGTGTAACAAATTACCTGTGGAATAATGAGAGATTAAGATAGCATGTGCATCACAAACTTAATGATAAAAAAATATTGTGAGGTTATTATCAGCTAAGAAAATAATACTAATTTAATATAGCATCATTTTCCATTAAAATTCTTGATAAAATTTATTTGGTTGGCCTGATCTTTCATCTATACAAACTGCACTGCTGGGGGGGGGTGTCAGAGTAGGACAGAGATCTGGCTACAGACAGGTTTTGTCTTTCTCCCACATTGTCATGTAGGTCTTGCAAGAAGGCAGGCCTAACTCGAAAACTGTGTCTTAGTCTCCCTGTCCCCCAAGCATTCAATCAGCCACATGAATCAAGTCACCAGAGTCTGCCCAGTCTACTGGGAAAGAAGCCAACAGAGAGAGCAGAGGTGTGTACTAGCCACCAGGCTGTTCATTAAGTGATCAGAAGCTGCAATTTGGATAATGTTGTTTCCAACTGCCAGAGCTGATAGTAGCAAATAATTTTTAGGCTTTATCTACAGCAGAATTAGCCATTCTGTTCTGACTTAAGACATTGCTTTTTGTAGCAAGAACCATGTTAGGTTATACATAACCTTCTCCAAACAATGGAGACAAGATCTTTATGTTGCATGTGGAGCCCAGGTGCAGGGAGGTATCCTTATTTGTAACATTTGTACATCCATAAGAGACAGCCCTTAATGAACAAACTTACTGAAGAAAAAGCACAGGGGAGAATGACAGGAGGGGTTGGAAAGACATACAGTAGGAAGGCAGCCATAGTTTGACTTATGCATAAAGAGTGATGAAGCAGGTAGAAGGACAACTCTTGTGCTCTGACTGGACAATGCCTAAGAATTTAGCTCGGACTATAAGCAAAAAACCATAACTGGTGGCTAAAAGGAAAGAGTAGGCTAGGAGCCTTGCATCTAGTACTATAGTTCAGATACAATTCTGTCCCCAAGTAAGGTTGTGGAACCCGTTGTCTGGGGATACGGAAGTACAAGCAGCTGTACTTGGTACAGGCTGTAGAGACAGTGGGGAAGAAAGCAGGAGAGAGAGGAGGAGAGATCATGTCTCCATTTCTTTACTTTGCACTTTCTGCTTTGACAAAAATTTGAGGGCTGAGGTGTATGTGCCATTTACTAGATAAAGCAGGTAGAACAATTACAGGCTGCACAAGAACCTTCTTAAATTGTACGACTGCACTGAACAGTCTGCATGCTGTTGCTTCTGACAGTCTGCAATTCATTGCTTCTGACTTAAGATCTTTTAGTCTGCCTCAATTGTTTCTTTCATTTCTGCATACAAAAGGAAGGCTGGGTGACTAGAAGACTCATCACTACTAAAAATCTGCCTTCTACTCTGCTTTGCAATTGTATTTGCCTGTATTCTTGATGTTCAGAGATTCACATAATGCACATTTCTTCACAATACAAATACTCTAAAAAGGATGTTCTCAAGGCTGCTTGGTATAAATTTGACCTATTTTTTCCTCTTTAATTGTTTATGAAATGCATTTAATTCTCTGTATTTTCTTCCATGCTCAAATAGGTGATGCAGTGTTATTTTAGAGGGCCAACACTGATGAGCACCCAGACAACAACACTCTGCCATGTGTACCTCAAACTTAATAAAGAAGAAAATCTGTCAGTAAGTCAACAGGTTTTCATTTCATGTTTTTTTGTGAGGAGATGAATCTGTTCAGTGAGGTCCTTGGCCAGCAAGTGTGTAATTCCCCTTTTACCTTGTGGAAGGTACTAAACCTCTTTCAGCATTGGGACTGAGCTATGAATTACCGTTCCACAGCAGCTGTGTTCCAGGAGTAGTCTCTCCTGAACTTATGTGGAAATGGTCTTGCCTTCATGACAGCAACTCTGGCATCTGTCAACACTAAAAAACTACTGCCATTTTCCTTTAATCAAGAAAAAAATTTCAGGCAATTCTCTTCTTCAATGTCACTTTTAAGAGGCCTTCCCTGCAAAAAAAGCCATTTGTCCCACAACTTTCCTTCTGCACCACGCAAACTTCTCTCAAAAACAGAGACCCTATTAACTCATTTTTGTAGAAACTGTCACTAAACCAAGTGATGCATGCTTGCTGGGATGAAATACAGGACAACTGGGGCTTTCAGTAAATAGAAAAGTTGCTATGAGCCATCCAATATGGGCTTTATTTCACAGTTTCATTCTAACATTGATTTAGGACTTAAAAACATTCCTCGTTATTGCATAGTATAATTACATGAACAGTGTAAGTGAAAAAATGCTCATGCATATGCTAAAATAGTCGCTGATGTATTTCAGGTTCTTATACAAGTCCCAGTTTTCAGAAGGGTAACAGCTGCATTTGTCTCAACTGAAAAGAAAAATACTGTCAATATGTAGCATTTTAATTAAAACTACTGGCCTCCACATGTTGTCTTTGTTATACTTTATGGTTCCTTGTTAGAAAAAACAATAGGAATAAATTGAAATATATTAAATTTTCTAGTAATAAGCATAGTGAAAGTATTTGTCCTAAATAAGAATTCTGGATAGGGTACATAACAATTAAGCTTAATATATACATTAAGCTAACATATAAAATAATGCCAGATAGGGTGGCTGTGATAACTAGGCACTGTAAATAGCCTCTTCCACTCAAATCCAATTTGTTAATCTTGATTTTTGTGACATTTTATTACATTTTATTCATTAATCTTATTCAAATACACAGGGAAGGTAGTGACTGTCCTTCCACAGGAGCACAGCAACACATGGCACACAGAACACATCACTGCCCTACTGTAGATTTTATCAGTGCCAGCTTTGCTCCACAGAAGGTGAATAACACAGCTTTTCTGCAGAGGATAAATCCTGCACTGTAGAAGTCAGCAGTAGTCCACAACACCTAATACTGCAAAACTGTTCATGTGTGCCCTTATTGTATTTCGTGAAGAAATGTGAGGTGGACAACAATGACATGAATAATTACATAGATTTTACTTATGTGAAATAAACCGTGCACTTGAGAGTGACCTTTATGTCACACATGATCCTGAAATAAAATATAGTAAATAAATTATGTTATAGAAAAGCTCAACAGCTTCTACTTGGAAGTTTCCATGGGGAAGCAGTTGTTCAGTGACTGGTCACCTTAAAGAAAATCCTAAATGAAAGAATTATACATTAACATCCTCAAGAGTAGTTATCTGTAAATGGAAATGCCAGCATGGAAAATATGATTAACTTTCCTGAGGTCAAAGGCAAGGTAATTTAAAACAATATAAAATGTAAATTTTCAAACTTGGATGAAAAATGGAGCAAGGAGAAAGGCTACAAATAATTCATTTTTTGTTTAACAGGCGGTATTCAGAACAGCAAATTTTTTAGTAACTACAACACAGTACACAGAAAATTTCTTGTCATATGAGTAAGGCACTAAATCTCAAGATAACAAAATGCTTTTACAATTTCATCTCACTTCCCATCTGCAGACATCCATAGCCTTCTAAATCCTTATGTGCTTGAAAAAATGTTCCTGTTGTCTCTGCTTCTGCAGTGGCTTTTATCAAAATATTTAAAGTAAGGGATAATGAGGCCACATTTTCAAAACACTGCAACCACTGACTTGGTTTTGCAGATGACATATCTACGCACGTAATCAGCACATGGAGTCACAACCACATTTCAAAACTCAATTGCTTCTCAGTGTAAAAATTTATTGTGCCCATACAAAGCTAAAAAACCTCACCAACCTCCCCCCTCCATCACCCTTGACTACCAAAAATACCAATATGTAATCTTAGGGTGATTGACTGGCCACGCAAAAATGTTGAGAATTAGCAACATAGCTCAAACATCATTTCAGCCACATACGCAGCTCTTCACAGCTTTGCAACTGGCAGAATAGAAATATTCCCTTCTGACTCTGGTCCCTTCCAAGACATTCTGTTTGAGGAAAAATTAACTGTTCAGGCCTCTGCATATGTAGCACCTGCTCCTTGAAAACCTAGTATATTGTGTTTAAAAAATCCCAAACCCAGAATCATGAATCTTTTCTATTCTTATATCCAGTTGTATCACAATATTGAAACAGGTTTTTTAATCTTTCTGTCACAAAAGCATAATCCAAGTGTGACATTCAATTTTCCCATACAATCAGAAGAGTCGTGTGGTAAATAAAAAAAATCAAGGAAAGAGGAAAATAACCCCCCAGTACACAAAGTACAGAACACCAAAACACTCCCCTCCCTTCTACAAGAGCATCTACAAAATAGGGCATATTTCAACACTCACGGCTATCGTAGCATATATTGCCCAGGGCACGTCCTGTTTGAAGCAATACTTCCTGGTCTTTGCAGTTTAACAGCTGCACCAAAGGAGGGATCAAGCCAGCATCCACACATGGGTTCCGCATAAATTCTGCAAGTAACACAAAGCCTGTTAAAGCGAGCCAGCTGTTTTCAGTTCATCAATTCTAGTTACACTGGCGTGGCAAATGGGCCTTTTGTGTGACTAAACACATGCATAGATAAACAGTGTAAGTTCTCATGAAAGTTTCTAGAGAATAAGCCCAAATCAGGATTAGGGCTTAGTTCTTTCCATTATTTGCTAATTTAGAAGGAATTCAGAGTATTTAATTGACTTCCATGGAAACTAATTTAACATAGTTCAGACTGTGAATATTTTTAGCATCACAAAGAAGTGGTCAAAAGAACAGTGAATTCACAATAAATTCAACATAAATTAAAACTACTAAATAACACAAAAGGTGATATTTTAGTACTTAAAAGTAGTATTCTAGAGCAACATTTTTCACTCTCTATTCTCTTAATCAGAATTCCTGAAAAGCTTTTGCTTTAAAACAATAAAAAAAATAAAATTAAAGCTCAGTAAGAGGCTATTTATTTAGAAGGTAAGGAAAGGAACAGAAAAAGAAAGAACGAGAAATACAAGAGATTATGTGAGCCCAAAGGCCTGTATCTTTCCACAGTCTAACCGACGCCCACCATGGGAGGAAAGGTAGAGGATCCATCCCTTGGGAAGCTCTATCCCCTTCTGTCCCTTCTGGCTGCTGTGTCACAGAGAACCAAAGTATTATTTCACACTCATACAAGTCACAGAGTATGATCCTGCTGTCAGACAGATAAAGGGCTGATCTCCAGAAGGAGCTATAGTTAGGCCGGCACTGTGCTGCACATTTTAAAAACGAAGTTTATAGAAGGAACCAGCTGATACATCAGTAAGTGTTACTTCATAGTTTACTACAGTGTACCCTTAGGGATGTAGTACTGTACCAGGCAAATGGCCAATATGTTTTTGATTTGTTGTGAATGGCAAATTATCACAGACTGGTAAGGTTGGAATGGACTACAGTGGGTCAGGTCATCTGGTCCAAAATCCCTGCTCAAGCAGGGTTTTCCCAGAGCACATTGCATGGGACTGAATCCAGACAGATCTTGAATATCTCCAGTGGGGGAGATTCCACAACCTCTCTGGGCAAGCTGTTCCAGTACTCAGTCGCCCACACAGTAAAGAAGTCCTTCTTCATACATTGGTAAGGTCCCTCTTAGTCATCTCTTCTCGAGGCTGAACAGGCCCACCTCTCTCAGCCTGCCCTCAGAAGAAAGATGCTCCAGTCTCTTAACCTTTTTTGTTGCCCTCTGCTGGACTCCCTCCAGGAGCTCCACATCTCTCTTGCACTGAGGAGTCCAGAAATGGACACGGTAATCAAGATGTACCCTCGCCAGGGCTGAGTGGAGGGGCAAATTATGTCTCTTCCTGATCCCAGACAATGTTGGATCTTTCAAAATCAGTTTGCCTTTGTGTTACTTAGTCATTTATTAAACAGACTCAACCAGGGTGCACAATCCCCCTAAAAACAGATGAAAAAGTTTTTCTGATTCTGGATGAACAAAATTCCTCATGCCAATAATTCCAAGATTTCACACCATGCCTGAAGTACAACTACATCTTCTTAAATACTCCCTTTGTTGCATCCATTACAATGTTCTTTGAAATTTCTGTAGCTTCAAAATCTAGTCTCTTTTGTAGTTAATCTCACAGTGTTATTTTAGCTAAAGAATTGTCATAGAGGTAAGCAATAGTCCCGTGATGATAAACTTCAATATATCAACAGTAGATTAAGAAGAATCAGCAATATCTAAACACTTCCACAGGTACAATGGAATATAGTTGTGAGTGCAATTAACATGCCTTCTAAAGTTACTGCAACATTTTAAAACTGTGGCCAGATGCTATAGTGTGATAAACAGTGATGATATCCATCGTAATGAATGTAACAAATATCAGATACATCTGTTCTTTAAAATTGGTCTTGCCATGTCCTTGTAATGTTCAATCTATTTCTTTATCACCCAATTTCATCTTCATTGCAACATTTGTTTGCTAAATGTATTTTCTTCCTGTCTTCTCTGTCTCCTCAGCCTCTTCCTCTCAATTGCCTGTAAAAGCTTTTCTCTGGTCCTCAGCTTCTGAAGCACTTTCTTTTACACCTACTAATTTACCATAGTCTCTACAACACCAAAGACAGATTTATGTTTTTCTCCTAGTCTGTAACGGGAAATGAAACCTTTTCTCTTCGAAAACATTGAGAGGTCTCAGTCTGTTCTGCTGTTTGTTTAGGTTCTTCCTCACGTGGTGAAAAAGAGTAAGAAACCCTTTTTCCACCCTCACTCCATTTGGAGTGCACAGAAGCTTTCAGGCTCTCATTCAGCAACAAAACAACCAGGCAATATGCAGAGCAAACTCGTATTTATGTAGGTCATGTAAGGGCAAGAAGTAAAAGAAATGGTGCCGTATATAGCAAAATAGATTTCTGAAACAGGAACAAAAATGTGATAACTGCAACCACATTTGCAGTTGACACTACACAGAAGTAATAGAAGAAAGAGGAAGTAATCGAGCGCAGACTCACAAAGTTCCCACTTACGTGGCAGGGAGATGAAGCAGATCCTGTGAAGCAAAGAGTGAAGAATAGCTTAAGAAGTTAGGAGGAGAACCACCAAGGACAGAGTAACATAAACCAAAGGACAAGATTTTGAAAGAGAAATGTGATTGTGATCTAGTATTACAGACTGTGAAGATGATGTTCTCATTCTTACACCTTGGCAAAGAAGATGAGGCTAAAGACCTTGGAAGAGGGTTTAAAAGGTACACAGTGGGGAGAGAAACTCCATGTAAAAAGTGCATCTGAGCCTTCAGATTGCTCACAATTGAAAGGGAAATAGCCATAGCTAGAAAAACAAGAATGACTAACAGGAGTTTTGTGTGTTTGGATATTCAAAACAGGAGAGACTAACATGAGGTCATGCTGGGAGGAAGAAGAGTCATGAGGGCTGAAGAGGTGAAGCAGCAAGAGCACCAAGAGGTCGAAAGAAAGATGAAACACGACAAAACCACTAAAGCAAGTAGAGGAATTTGATGTGACCAGATGTGTGAACGTGTGTGTGTGTGTGTGTAAGACCAGATAAGGGGAATGCAAAAGGAAAACAAGAAGTGAGGAAGGAAAAGATGCTCTTTTTTCAGTAACATCCAAAGTCAGTCTCTACTCCCAGCTCTGGCAGTGTTGCATGGTGTGACCATACGGAAATGAGCTCAAGTGCCTGGGTTTAATGCCTACTATCCGTAGGATGTTGATAACACAAATCGCTCGAAGTGCCCTGAAACTTGTTGAAAACAGGTGCAGTATAAGCATTAAACTCTTGTATTTTTATGTAATAAAACAAAGAAAACAGCAGAATTCAAATGAGGTATTCCTTGCTATCCTGCCTAAGCAACTATTTCAACAGAGTTAGAATCCAATGAAAAATACCCAGATGATCTCAGTCTTGAAAGCACTGGGTACCTTAAATAATTTCTGAATACTGTCACTTTAACCTTGGCTGACAGAGGTCCCAGTTACACTTGCTAATGACTAAAAGAAAGACAAAAGCTATTTTGTATGATGAACCAGGTAAAATGCCAGCTTTTCTGAAGTTTGTACATATAACACCAGTTTAAAAGCTGTCAGGAAAAATGATACATTAGAAACTATTCAGACATTTCATGTATTATTTCAGATTTGAAAGGTACTGGCTAAAATGCTCTGTAAGAGAATCTGTCATGAAACAATACACAGTAATCAGTTTAGCCATTGTGAACACTGATTTTATTTTTAACTTTCCTCAGGTAGGAGCTACAAGGACTAACTGGGAGGATACACAGCTGACTTTGATATTCTAAATACACTTATTATGAATTCATTAATTACAGAAAAAACATGTAATACTGTTTCATAAATCTCTATCATGCTGAAACATTTCTAAGTTGAAATTTCTATGTTTACATTTTTTACTGGCTACTTATCTAAATAATTTTAACACTTAAAAAATAAACATATATATCCTTTTTTTGTTAATGTAGTTTCTGAATGTCCATATATAGCACTGTCTCAAATTCAGTAAAATGGGTGGAGAAGGTCACCATGGGGCTATCAGTAAGAAGCTGTATTATTGTGATTCCAAAGAAAAGGTGGAAATGGAATGTGGAAATAGTCAGCAGTAATGTAACCCTTTCTCTGAAGAGGCATCAGCATAAGAGTTTACAAAGGGAGAGGGATAAGGCTGCCAGGACAGCAGTTAAGAGGCATCCTACTTTTCTCTACCTGGCCTCTGGAGAAGGGAAGTCCAAAATGCAATCTCTGCCTCTTTTGCTGGGACAGCAGCAGGGCCAGGGGTGAGAAAAGTCGGCCTCTACCCTCATCACAGGGTCTGTCCATAGTGCCCTCCTGCAAATATGAGGCCATTCTTCTGACCTCAAGGTATGCAGGGTATTGGGTGAGTTTAATATAATTCCTTATAAAGAAAAATTTAAACAGTCTTTTATTATCTCCTATGTTATATCATACACTATATGTATATAATACATACAAAGATGCATGCCTAATTCTCATTTGGGACCCTGGACTCTAACACGTATAATGCTCTTTAGGTAGAAGTAACTGGTTTTGGTGTGGTATCAAAGGCCTCATAAAGGTAATAACCTTATCACAAATCTCAGACCAAAGAAATGATCTGCTATCCCTTAACTACCTGTATACATGCTACTGCTGTAACTGCATGCACTATGCAAAACTGGCTGCACAAATGGTGCATGTCTTTTTTTCTACATGTATTTCATATAGAAATGCATTTCATCAGTGGTGTGCTATTTCTGCCCAATAAATTGCACTATTGTCTTAAAAACTAAATACCCTGAAAGTAAGAGCTAAAAAAAATCCCAGCAGGCCAAATGCTGTTTTGACTGTATTAAAAAGTAGAGAAAAAAAATTTGACAAAACTAAAGGAGTGAAAGGGAGAGACATGAAAGGTGTCTAATCTATAAAATGAAAACATAAATGAAGTAAAACATACTGACAAGTGAGGTGAAAAACTGAAGATGTTCCAGCAGAAAAGTTCTTGTAGAAAACCTCACCATTTCTGGCTACTTCTGCTATGATGTTAGCTACTTTTGCTGTGCAGGAAGATTGTGGCGTCAACAGATTCGCGAACACCTGAAGAACTCCGCTTTTCTGGATTTTTTCACTCGTCTCCATATCTGAAAAACACATCACACAAAAATGACTTGTGCATCAACTTGCTTTGGGGAAGAAAAGAAAGAAAAGCAGAAGGGAAGTTAAGTCTTCTCAAAAGTAATGATTAAAGTCATTATTTTCCCATATAAGAAGGCAACTGTTATTTCAGTAACCATATTTATTTTATCTGATGTGCTTGTAGAACTTAATACTTTGCCATTCCCAGTCAATTGATCTTTATAAGGTGACTGCTATATAAGTAAATATGATATAAACTTATGCATACATAGGGAAAGTCTAAAGGTCATGGAGTGATATGTAGCAGACTAAGGTACTATGAAAAGTCAAGGAATGATAGATACTCTGAAAGGATGAACTATTGGAAATGTTCAAGGAATTATGGGGGAAGTCCTTACAGCTGAAGGTACAGCTTAATGCAGTGCAGGAATCAGGAACTGGAGAAGAGGGAGAGCTAAGATGATCCTGGTCTAGACTTCTCTTATACTCAAATATTTTTTATGTTACTCTGCTAAGCTACAGTAGCTCCAATGTAGAATCAGTAGAAGGAAAAGGGGAAAAGAACACTGAGTTTCCTGTAGTAGAGATCAAAGATTTGTGACTAAACCTTTCCTCTCTCAGCATGCAGTAGAGAATTGTGCAGCTGCTCTGTAACAAGGCCCCGCCTAATATTTTTGGCCAACAGCTCTGTAACAAACTGAAAATTAACACTGATTCAACTGCAATTAAAGACAAGATACTATAGATGCTGTAACATATTTTGCTAATGCTTTAAATAATGGTATATTTGAGATGAATACTAGTGTGACATACAGCATGATTGGATGGCAGCTATCATTTCAGAAAGCAGCATGGCTCCTTAAGCCATTTATAATAGAAGTTGCTTCCCTTCTTCAAAAATGACTGTGAGAAGCTCCAATTGATGTCTTTCGCAAAGCAAAACAAATTCACCTGAATGGAAGTCTGCTGTTCGAAAACCCTGTCTCACAGGGTCATTTTTAAGCAGTACAACATGCACAAACCCCCTGACATCACTTTTAATTAAAGGCGTAAGTGTAAGTTAAAATTTATAATAACGCTACAGCTTGCCAGTACTGGTGAGAAACAGATGTAGACCTTTTAGGGTTGAACAGACAGTCCTCTGAGCACCACTCTCTGCAGTTTCTTAGAAGCACCCTTAGTCTGGCCTAAGAGCCATCAAGACAGTCAGGCAGGGCGGGCAGCTATACTAGAAATCAATGGAATTTGGTTTTATAAAGTCTCTTTCAAGTTTGTGAGAAAAGTGAGGGATACTCCATACTCTTGAATAGCAAAGGAGGAACCTTAAACTAATCCAACAGTTTTTTCAAGTCAACATCCTCTGTTTTCCCCCTAAACAAGTCAACGCATATTTTGTGCACCACAACCAGCTGGTCTTACAGAGCAGCAGTCTGCAACCACTCTTTAGCTGTGCTTCACCTGTAAACTGGTAACAACATGTCCCTGGGCTCACCACTCACTCTCCGCCTCCTCCCTTTCCCCACTCTCAGGGCTGCAATTGATTTTTGACTTGTGGCAGCCCCAGGACCATCCTGCTGCCTCCCAGCATGGGCGAGATCCACTCAAGCTGACCCCGAACAGAAGCCAGTACAAGCCTGGCAGAAGTGACTCACAGGGGTTTTGTGGCTCATATACAGTATGTATATGCTTCAGTGGCTGGGAGCTGGTTATGTCTAGATAACAGAAAATAGATTAAAAGAGAGAATTTCAAGTCCGGATTGCAGTTATGCCTCCTATTTCTGTATTCAATTCCAATTTGGGATGTTGGTGTTTAGCTAGAACCACTCATCTACAGTATGCCATTGAAGACATTTGATTACAAACAGCTTAGGTATCAATAAAGGTTAATTTCAACATCTCATGCATAATGTAAATGCTAATTATTATTAACCTGTTTACAATTTACTTAACTGCAATTTTGGAAATACACTGAGAAAGCCTCTCAAAAGATATAATGTAAAGAAGCTTATGGCTTATTTGGAAGCTTTTATAAGTTCTAACATATAGCATATATTTAGGAGCTGTATTCTCCTGTGGATATATACAGAAGAAAGAAAAGTTTGAATTCAGAGAAAATCATATCAGGACTAAAGACTGGTCCAGACATCTTAGCTGTCTGCTAAGGAAGAGTTCCTCCTTCTCCCTTAAGTTCAAAACTCAAAGTACAGAATTCAAAATTCAAAATGTAGGTATCTGTGAACCAGTATCAGTAGGCAGGAAACATTACTGCACTTTCTCCTGTCATGCTGCTGAGATATACAGTATCCAGTCTTATTTTTATAATCTCTAGTTTGATGGACTCATTACTGTGCAAAGCATAAATTACATAAGTAGAACTAAATATATCCTGCAAGAAGAGGGGAAATAAAATTAAATGCTTCTCCAGGCAAGTTGCGTGTAGCAGATACACCCTGATTTATTTTCTTAAGATAAGCAAGTGAGCACCAACAAAAGTACAGACCTCAACAGGCCTGTCAGAAATTGGGAGATCAGCTAGGTGTGATCACATAAATGAAAACAAACCAGTGAATCTTTACTTACTCTCTTAAACAGTAGAGGAGGCACACCTGCACACACTCATCCCTTCGAACCAATATCTGAATCTTTCTTGTTACCCAGATTGAGTATCAATGTCAAACTTTTGCTAGTCATAAAGGAGAGAAGACTGATTAATTTGACCAGCAGTGAGTGAGTATACCTGTCACTGGGCAGGGACACTCTTACCTCTGCTCTACCCCTGGTGTGTGTTCAAGCATAATTATTTCAGGGAAAAAGCACATTACCCTGGCATCAGGCAGAAGAATTGCTACTAACCATGCAGCCCACAGTGTTCTCTGAGGTGTTTTTTTGCCAGGAACTGCCTTAGGTATAAAAAATGCCACAGGGTGCTTCAGCTTGTCTACTCCAAGTCTACCTAACCCCTAACTAAGCTCTTCCTCTGCAGAACACATACAATTTACACTTGGTGTAATATACTGAAATTAATCCAGTTTCAAAATAGAGAGGTGACAGTATGACATTAAATCTTTGAAAGCAGTTTATAGTAGAACCTCCATATAAGGCATCTTAAGGGAATGTGCCAAGAAAATTAGTTACATCTTCAGGCACATTACTCTGTTTTGTATCTGCAGAATAAATCCTTTTTTTTCCCCCCAGGGATTCTGTGTTCATCACATGAAAGTTCTATTAAAGAAGGTGGGGAAAAAAAAGACTGTGCTGAAATATGCAAATTAATTTCTTAAGTCACATGTAATTAGTAGATATTTTAGTTATAGTAAACCAATCTTTCTGGAGCTTTGAAATGCTTACACATGAAAGGGTATTTTAATTGGAACAAGATGTCTTACATATAAACATTGTTAATTTTTTATTTAAATTGTTAATTGCCTTGTTAAATATAGCATTTTTGCTTGTTACTTTTTTATGTTCTTTTAAAGGAGGAAGACTTTACAGGCAAATGATGCACAGGGCTGCCCTGCAAAGTACAGACAAAGATCTTCAACCACTCTTCAACTGTCTGAGAAGTCAACTGTACACTCAGTTCATGTACTAAGTGTTAAAATGCATGTAGAAGAAAATATCAAGTTGGAGGTCCCAAGGTTGACTTCAGCACAGCTATGTATGTATGTATGTATGTACAGTATGTAAGTATTTCTTAGAAGTGCCCAAATGGGACAGTTACTTCATGGCTATTTGCAAAACATGAGCTAGCAGTCCTGTGAGTGACTCCGTGCACACACGTGTGTGTGCAGTTCTCAGCTCTGTTCTGTGGGATACACCTGAGGCATAACTGTGCTAGGAGGGGACTACAGCTGCAAACGCACTGTAAAGCAAATAACTTCCTTAATCAAACTAAGCCTTTCTACTCCTTTGGGTTTTTTTCCACTTACAACTGTAGAGTGGCACTGTTAATGCAGGGGCTGCCCACTCATTAAGGCCCATGCACCTCTGTCTCCTTTTTGCTCAGCTTCATATAACACAAGTCCTGTAAAAATACGTAAAACATAAAGGGACATACACAGGGACATAAATGAAGGAAAGTGTGTGTGGTGTTATTCTTCAGAGTGGACAATGAAGGGTCATGTTCATACAGCAGTATTTTCACTGTGATTGTAAAAACCATGGGTTAGCGTTCTGCAGAACCTGAGACTGAAAGACCACACACCAATGCTTGCCAAAGGGTTGGTGCTCATACCAATGCCTGGCCCTGGCAGAAATACTGTAGGGTTTGCTGAGAGAATTATAAATTGCTAGTGGCTTTAGCATAGGCAACCCTCAATTCTTGTTTTTATTTGTTCTCTTCAGAGGCTGGAGAAGGCCTGACTGGCTCCCTGTCTGTGTGTGTGTATGCATGAAAGAGGTATTAGTTATTAAGAATATGCTTCTGCATGCTAGTTTTATTCTGGGCTTCCTAGTAAATTATTAGAGGCTAAATTATTTTGAAAACTCATTTCAGCTCTCATCTTTTGAATTACTCTTTAAATGTATTGTCCACTGTAGTTAGAGCAAGCAAAACCAAAATATTTCTCTAGGAGCAAGAAAGATCTAGGCAAAATCTCTGCCACATATTCTTCTTCTGTGCTTTCTATACTGGCCAAAAAGGAAATTATAGCCAACATTTCCTTTAGCAGAATTGCACCCCCTTTCAAATCTGTTAGTTTTGTGTCTGAAAGAAACATAGAAATCTAGGTAGCCTGACATTAGGGTGCTAGACCTCAGGATCCTTTTGCTATATGCAATGTCCAGATTTCAAATGCTTTCTTTTAAAGCCTGATTTTCAGTCTGCTTGCACCAGCCCACCTGTGGAGCACCCACTGTCCCCTATCTTAAAGCAATGAAACTGTAGGACTGTAATAATGTTGCTTTAGAAACAGCCCATTTGCACACAATATAATAGTGATGTACCACAGAAGCAAAATTGGGGGAATAACCCTCTAAGGTTAAACCTGCAGCTTTAGATGTCTCTTTATATCACTAGATATCAAGACAAAAGGTATGTTAGATCACATAGTGTCAAAATCTTATTAATGTCATAGCTGGGTGATTAAAATGTCAATATCCTTGCTTTTCGTGGTTTTTGCAGTGCCTGAAGTCAGAATAATAAAATGTGTGGGCAGGAAGTTTTTTTAATGCCATAGATCAGAGCCAGAGAGCTGAGCACCGTGGCTGCTTAATTAAGTAGCAGAAATCAGTATAGGAAAAAAATTCAGTGAGTGCCCCAAATTAAATCCTACACTTTCTCCCCTCTCAATTCCTCTGAAATTTCACTTCCCTCTATTCACTCTTTTCTCCTCTCTGTATCATTTTGTCTAACTTCAAGTGAAAGAAAAAGGAAATGGGGAACAGAAGGGAAAGGCAAGGTGCATCTGTCAGAAGCACTATACTATGCCCTCGCTAGCAGAAGAAAGCTATAGGTTCACCATAACTATTCTCTATAAACAACAAGTTTAAGTTACACTGTTGTTAGTAACTCAACAGTAGTGATGGCTAGCATTGCAATAATTCCCATGTTGTGGAGCTTCACACCACAAATGAGGCTCACCACAGAATTGTAGATAAACAGCTTTGTGAGTGTCCTCTTTCTTAAACAAACCATGTTTGCCATGTACTCTTTTGAAAAACATATATCTTTCTAGCTGCAAAGATGTTTTATAAACCTACTGAAACTACTGCAGAAAATTACCTTGGCTTTAAAATGTTCCTCCTGCAGGTACTCTCATCAGAAAGAGAAAGACGAACACATGAATAAATGATGAGCCACATATATCATGAAAGGAACCTTCCATCTGCACTTTCAGGAGGCAGAAGGGAAGAGAATGAAGGGAACAAGGGATATCTTTCAAACTGGCACATCTTCCTAACCACCACAGTAAAAAGGTTCACAAGACCAAGAGTAAGTACTGATGTTCTCTCCATATACAGCCTCCCTCAAGCAATATCGTCTCTCTCCACAGCCTCCTACTGTATTTTTCAAACCACATAATGAAGATTTTAGTCTGACTACAAGAGCACAAAAAGTGAGTTGTAAAGAACCTCAGTAAAATTATGTGCTCTCATGCAACAAAGAAAGTACCACTGATAAGGAGGCTGTTGCTTAGCATACCTTAGCCAAAAAGGCTGTTCCAGTCATCAAGAGTTAGTTTTACAGGAAAAAAACCCCCTTTAATAATAAGTTATAAATAAAAATAACTGTATAAATTTAATTTCTTTTTGGCATACTCTTCCTCACATGGGGAAATCCCCAAAAATACAATCTGCTTGCTCACTTATCCTTCAAATTAGACACCTTTGAGGCAGGGAGGGAGGATTCTCCCTTAGCTGTGCAAATGTTTCCATCATGGTGTTTGCTCTGTTCTGTCTCTGTCAGCAGCTACAGGGCAACTTCAATTCCTATTTTTAATGAAGAAAAAGAGACAGTACACAGATGTTTGTAATTAAAATCTCAGTTCTAACATGGAAGGAAGGACAGATGGAGAGACAGATTCATCAATCAACTAGCTGCAGGATTCCCCCTGATTAAATTCTCAAAAAGCTACATCCAAAGTAAAAAAGTGAATTTCAGGATGAGATTCCACCCCTTGATTAGCCTGTTGCAGGTACCAATGAAGTAAGTTAATAAAAATACTTGTCACCTTTACCTTCAATGAAGAAATATGCATACCAATACTTCCACAAATACTTCACAGCACAAGGCAGAATATTAAAGTTAGGCAGCTCGGAAGCCTCGAGTTTCAGAACTGGATCCAGTTTAGAACCCTGACACATAGCTTGGTGGATTTATCTAAGCTGTTCCCCTGCTCCCACTTTCTGACTCACCCTCTCCCAGGCTGTAACCACTTCAGTAGCAAAGTTGACAGAAGAGTTTGACATTTCTGCCTCAGCATCTTCATGTTCTATACTCAGCCTGTGTGGACATTTTCATCTGCCTCCTTTGGTACTCATACTAATTGGAATTGTTACAAGGACCCAGGGTAAAGGGTACCATCATGCTTTAGGTTTTCAAACTTTGTAACTGAAATGCTAGGCCTATAGTGTAAAATCCTTTTTCCAAACTCGATTTAGTTTAAACATCAAATCAAACTTGAAAGCTGACCATTATATATGCAGGAAATGTTTCATGGTCCTTTTAAGCAACCTCTTAAGAGTGCTCCTAAGTGAGCTGAAATGCCTGCTGTAAAATTCCATCCTCTGCTCATTGAAAGAGTAGGTCTACATTCAAAGGAATCTTTTACCTACTGATATTTTTAATAAGTTCTGCTGTCAAAGTAGCTGAAGGAAAGCCTAATCTATAAAAGATCACATTTATAAGATATAAGTGACTGAAGCAAAACTAAGAATGAAATTTCAAACCTGAAATTGTGAATTACATGATGTTTAAATATAACTTTTTTTAAAAAAAAAAAAAAGTAGACAGCTTCCTTTGCCTCTGTATTGCATTTTCAAAAGGCAGGCATTTTCCTTTGCTTCTGTATTGCATTTCAAAAACGCAAACTAAAAAAAAAATATGTGTCAAGTCTATTATCTGGAACTGCTATTCACTGACGTCTTCCGCAAAGAAAAAATATGTAATAGTTAATCTTTATTGGGCACATTGTGTATTTAATGAATAGCACTTGGAATTTAACACTTGGATAAACATTTAACTATCTGGCACTAACTAAATACATCACTATTAGAGGGACTTTATGTAAAATATAATCCCACTAAGCGGTGATGATTACCACTCAGTATCATTAGGGTAAGCCAGTTTACTGCGAGACAGTCCAATAAAAAGCAGTCACCTTGATTTAGTATAGTTACATTGTATTAATATACTACATACAGAACTTATGATGAAACATTTCTGGATTATTTGTATACAGTGCCATGACAAGGCAACAGCTCCATGAGCTAAGACACAAGAAGCATCCTTCTTCAGCAAAAAGAAGGAACACTTTATAACACAGTATTTGAGCCAAAACTCCCTCTTATAAAATATCCATCAGGATCCCCAACTTTTAGCTGGATATTTGACTAGAAGTCTTCTCAGGTAAGCTTAACGACCTGCAATGAGCTTGATGGACTGAGATGGCCCAATTCAATTTGAACCCCTGGCTCTGCTACAAGAGATTATCTGCATCAGAGGCAGACTAGAAATTCTTGCTTGTACGAGTAGACTGGTCTAAGATGTGGGGTTTTGGTTTGATAGTTTCCTACCAGCAAACCCTTACTGCTGACGCAGCTATATTGCCAAAAACTACAAAAATAATAGAATTCTGTTTTGTTGGTAATGTTCTTTCAGAGGGACATGGTGTAAGGTACCGTAGAAACTGTCACTGTACTAAGATGGTTTCCATTCTTGCTAGTGCAAAAACAGGCCTAAGCCTTCCCTAACAGCAGAATATAAAACCTTCATCAGCGTTTTATGTACTATCTTCATTTTCTCACCAAAAATCTGAGTGTAAGCAGCTGTTGTAAAAGGCAGTGGGAATCACAGAGGGATGGCATCCATCACCACTTAGGTACCCACATTTAGCTTGTTTTTTTTCTTTCAAAAATGTTCTCTCTAAATCTTTTTCTCCCTTCTCCCATTTCTCTCGTTCCTCTAAAAGAAAATCTTATGCACTACTTTGATCCTTGTTACTCACCCTCTTAGTTTCATTTCTATTCCCTCTTCCTCCCTTGGTCTGAATAGACATTAAATGCATTATCCCCACACCACTGAAGTCCAAAGAAACTGGATTGAGATTTACAGAAGCTAAACAGACACCAGCTCATGTCTCCAATATGCAAAGAAAACAAATCATACAGGATACCGTGGGTAGCTCAGCGCTGCTACTAATATTTTCGCAGTTTCCAAGACAAACTAGGAATAATACAGTAGTAAAATCTTTGTCATGGGCTAAGGCCACTGTCTTCCTAAAGAATACTTTAATTTCAGTAGATAACTATAAATTTTAGCAGCCAGCAATAATCCTGTTGTTGTTTTATCTTTCTGGAGGAGGATATTCTAACTTTCATCTGCATATTTCCATTTTGTGGATATACACCACAGGTGTCTGCTGCTTGTTGGAACATTCAAGCTGGGATGCTTAGGTGTCAGGACTAACATTCAGGCATGTGTCTGCTGTGTCTAAGTATACATCCATGGGTGTCCTCCTCCTTCTAAGATCACAGGTAGGTGGCGTATAATAGGGATCATTGGAGGGCAGACCCAAGGAGGATCAAAAATCCACCTGGATGAGAGACTGCTGTTAAGAACAAAGGCAGATGCTGAAGATCAAAGAGGAATAAGAAAGCAGGGAAATGCTATTTGTCAATTAATTTAGTTCTACTTGCTATCAGTTGTTTTAATACGCCACTAATCCAATTAGTAGCATTTTCTACCCACTCGCTTGTGCTAAGCTATCTTGAGGTGCTTTTGCACTGGTTTGTGTTGCCACAGCTTACGTATTAGTAAAGTGTAGTAAAGCTATGGGGATGCTGAGAGCTAATTTTTCATTTACATGAAACAACTGTATCCAAAAGTTAATTCTATGTATGAGGGTCAAAATAGAACCTAAGGTATTTTATTTAAAGCTATAATGCTATGCAAGCACTCACAATCATGAAAGCATTGTTATTTGGCCACAATATGCATGAAATTATGGTCACCTGCTTTTACTCTTATTCTGTTCAAACAGTCTCTTCAAAACAGAAAAATGTTAGTCTGGTGATGTTTAAGGATATCTTTGTTTGAGCAAGCTGTGAAATGTGGAGTTCCACCTCCATGCTATGAAAGGGAATGGAGAAAGCTTAAAACACCTGGCCAATGGGAAAAAATGAAAGTGATTTCAGGAATGTTTGTGACTTAGAATAACTCTGCTAGGACAAAAGTTTCTACAACTTAATTTTTCTTATGTTTGGGGTGGGAAAAAGCATGTCTGTTACTTTCATGCTAACATGTAAAAGGATTGTGGAAAAAAATGATGAAGTGACTATTGCTTAATCCTCTGTGTACTAAAGACATACAAGGTTTCACTGAAGTCAGATGGCACTCTTGTGTTACAAGTTAAACAGATAGCTGCCTGACTCTTCAATAAATAAATAAGAACTATAATGAATGTCCAAAAAGGACATAGATAAAAATAGATAAAGCTCACTTTTGTCTTTTACAAATCAAAGGCATTAAAAGTAACAATAATTTTAAAATTTCAATTTTTTATTTTTTTTAGTTGAGCCCTGAATTAAACAATTACAAAACACTATCCCTAAATTCTCCATGATTTTTCTGCTCCACTAGAGGAATTGTTCCATCTTGCAACAATCATCACTGGCTATAGAAGATGATAGAATCTGCAATTCTGTCATCTTCTATGGCCAGTGAAGATCAGAAAAAGGAACATTAGGTATAGAAAGCACATGAGTACTAACTAAATTCAACAACATAGGGAAGCCATAGCTATAAAGAACAGAGGAAAACGAAGAATTTCCAACTCAAATATAACCTCAGTGTTAACATATGGTTGTGAGAACTGGAAATCCACCATAACATAGATGTCTTTCAAAGCAAGTGCCTACAGAGGATTCAGGGCATTGGATGTAAAATTTAATCGCTGATGAAGGAATGTGAGAAATCTGCAGTCTCTGCAGAAATCCAACACTTTCTTAAGCATTCCAGATGCTAACACATCCTCCTCTGTGATGCCTTCAAATAGGAACGAATGCATTTCAGAAAACCCACTGGTGACTTTCAAGAGAAAACCTGAACAAGGTGGTTAAGGTAGGAGGGCTGAGCTCATGATTCCAACACCATAAAGCTGGAACAGCAGGAAGTGATTGATGGCAAAGGCTTACTAGCAGTTGCTCACAGAGTTTGTAAAAATGATATTTTCTCTGACACAACAAAATCAGTATATTCAAAATAAAACATGGCTGCCGCATATAGCCAAAATACATTTGGGGGCAAAACAAAATATCACTAAGAAACTGTGTTCATTATGTAGAGAAGAATGACATACTGAAGTAGCCTTTGAAAAATGCTGAGATTTCCAGTTTCAAACATAGATTCACAATTTTCACGGGTCATGTGATGGTTCCTTGAGTTACCAGGTATCAGCATAGCTCAACGAACAGAAAATAGGGCATCTTAGCAAACACATCTTTAAGGTAAAGTGTATTATTTCAAAGCTTTCCAACATTTCTAAATTCCTCTCAAAACTGGGGCCCTGCCCTCTCACTTAAGATTTTTTTTGCTGGTCTGATTTTGCTTAACTATTTTTACATGTAACATGTAGACTCATACTCTTAGTCTCCCAAAACGTATGAGTTAAAAAAATGTTTCAAATGCATGTGCCAGTCTTTGCACTTCAATTACATGTCAGACATTTTCATAGCCAAGTGCTGAAGGCTGGGATTAGTGGGCATTTTCAGCCTCTTACATTGAGTACATCAGAGCCAAAAATATAATTCTCAGCAGATTTTCCAGATTTCTCATTTATCAAAACTGGGTTATTTATGTCTGCTATAACTTCTTGTATCTGAAACACAGTATGTCTGGACTAGCAATAACTTCTTTTTTTTTTTTTTTTGTTATTGCAATAATTATGTCCCAGAAAGTCTGTGGTTTAAAAGGAAATCTCTATTTCCTTTTTATTTTCTTTTTCTCAGGTAGTCCTTTCCTGCAGACCTCTATTTGGGGATCTTAGCTTAACAGCATTTTTTTGATAGACACAGTATTTATGAAATTACTCTTAATAGGTAAAAATTTGTATATATATTTGTTGATATAAAATTATGGTCAATATTGTTTTCTGTTGCATTTCCTTATACAAGACAACCAATTGTTCTCAATATCCCATAGTACATACCCATATTTTTCTTTGGGTGTGAGATACAAAATAAAGCATTTATATCACTTTACACTCCATATCACTGTAAACAGTCTGATCCCAGATCAGCAAAATTCTTTCTTTACAATAACACATCAAACCATGTCTGAATAGAAAGAATCCAAATTCTGTGGAGCAGACAATGGAGTAACTTGTGTTAATACACAGTTGTTAAAAGAAAACACATGCAACATATGAATTTCACTTCTTGATTCAGTAGAAGCCAGTATTTCATTTAATGCAAGGTTGACTGTTTTTTTGCTCCTAATATTGCTTATGGATCATGTACCCCAGCCTTCTCTTAAAAATCTGAATTAGGGAAAGTTTAGCAATCTAGAGAGGGTGAACGTTGGCAGGTGGAGAAATACCAAGCATTCCTGTTTTTCTTTCAGAAAGAAGGTGGACAGAATCTCAGCTTATGTGAACGAGGTAGATGCACAGAGGTGCAAAGAGCTGTGCCGTCTCACATTACCTGGGAATCTGGACTAATGTTACTGCAGCCTTATGGCTGCAAAGTTCCCAGATATGTCAGTTAACTTTACTGGGAATGAAGCAACTCCACAGAAAATGAGGTATGTTCTTACTATCCTGAATAATTTCTAGTTTCTAATTTCTACTCTTCTGTTATTGTTGCCTCTTTCATCTTGAACTCCTCAGTTTTACCTAGTGCCAGAAGCTAGGCCATATATGACTGGCCTCAGCCAGAAGTGCTGGTGACAGATAAGAACTAAAATACTTGCATAAATAGGAATATACATATTTCCAAGCAATGTCTCCTAAGGAAACCGCCTGCAGCTTTTTCAGACCTGGCTCTCAGATGTGAAGGGCTACACAACTATCTCCCTAGACAAATAGTAGCTAAAACAATTTGAATTTGGTTTGCCAAATATTTACCAACAGTTATCACATTCAGCTATCTGACTCATCCTTGTGTGTATGCATACACCTTAATGTGACTGGTGTGACAAATACCATAATATCTCGTAAAGTCAGACAGGAGCTATCATATTCCAGGGCACCACCTGTCTAGGATTATCAAAACATCAGCTTTGAGAAAGAGCATGAAAAACAAAAGAAAAACCATCAGATTACATAGAAAGAAATGAAAAGTTCCAATATTAATCATAACTTTGCCATCTCTTTCTATACAGTAAACATTATGAGAAGAAAGTAATGTTTTAACATAATGAAAATTTAAAACATTGTATGCAAAGTAAATGGAACTATAATTGTCACTGCATTGTTAGAGACCAGGGAACTTTGATTTCTGCAGCAACCACAACCCTATGCTGCGTGCATAGAGATACCAATTAAAAGCAGCATAATGGTCACTGAAATGTTCCTATGTATATGCAATATGCAGAATCGAAATTGTGCAAACAATTCTTTCCTTTGCTGAAAATCTGAGTGTTGTATTAATACTGGGTTTAACTGCTGATCTTGGCTGGCAGTAGATGGGAGTGGGTTGCATTACTGTATTAGTAATGTACTGAATTTTATATAAGATAGAATAATACTTTTGTCTCCAAGTCTTAATGAAGTGAATAAAACTCACTTCTGTGACTTACAATACCACTGTGAACTCCCAATGAAATCACAGTCCTATAAAATTATTTTAAAATAGACTCTATTCCTTGTGTGGCTTATTTCTCTAGTGTTACTCTAATATGATGATTTACTGAACTATAAGCAGAATGTATACCTCATTAATACAATCAAACACATGGAAATATACTAAAAGAGAGAAGAATAACTATTTAAGAAATCTTATTTAAATTATTTCTGCATTACAATTAACATACTTTCATATTAAAAAATTGATTTCTAATTATTATTGTGTAATAATTTATAAACTGACACAGAGGTACAGTGTGTATCTCATATCTAGATATCATATATATGATAATAAAGACTGTAACTAAAAATCAATAAAATCCATTTTAAGATGTTAACTGTATGGATGAGAACTATGAGAAAGTATATAGAAAGCTGATTCTGTATCTATTTGTTGAACCAATCTATTACATGCAATTTACCTCATAAAGTCTTTTGAATGTACTGCTGTTCTCACAAAATTATCCCAAATCAGAAGTCTGTCTTCTATGAGGATTTTTTCCCCCCCAAATCATCAGACTATCTTGAGAAATAAAGTCTGTTGTCCAAAGAGACTTGGCAAAACTTAGGTATTGGAAGTGTCCCGTACCCTTGACAGAGCATCGATATACTGGTTCCTAAATTACCAGCAAGCTGTTGAAAAAAATGTCCTATCTAACCCATCTAGTTTTCAGAGTCTGTTGTTTAAGTTGTCCTCAATCTTGGGCAACTGAAAATATGTGGAGATATGTATCATATGGCAGCTCACCAGGTTTATATTCATATTACTGACTTACATGCAAAGAGCCTGGTAAATGATGCAGAGATTAAATTTTCTAAAACTACCCAAAAGAGAGATGTCAGAATCCTAATAATCTGTTTATCTGATCTGGCAGCTATAAGACTAAAAGAGAAAATATTTTGGAAGGAAGAGCAAAGCCCTAGACTGAGAGGGAAGAGAGTCATGTGGATGCAGGGAAGCATCAGTAAGTTTTCCATACATTAATCAAAATTACTGTGCATCTGCCAAACTTGTTCTGTAACACATCTACGTGACCTTCAGAGGCAAAATGGTAAACTCAGTTATTTACACAAGTATATTCTCACTTTTCATAACATCTTCCTTTAGTACTTATTGTTCAAGTATTAGACTTAAAGGTACTGGAAATACCAAAGCCAACTGGAGGTTGGATTAAAGTACTAGATACACCTTATAAATAAATCCATAAGAAAAATGATTCAGCAACTTCAAAAAATGGGTTATTCTAAACCCCAAATATTTTATTACTTCCTGGCTGACATCCCCTTACAAAATAATCAGAATTAAAAACTGACTATCATTAAATGCAGAGGCCATTATAATGCATTTTTTACTTGATATGGATGGTGCTAATATTCAGTTGTGAAAAACCTCATGAAGTATTTTACACCAATTAAGCTAAAAGGCTGTGATTTGTAGAATACTATCATGGGAAAAAACCCAAGACTTATTAATAGTATATACTTTTGAGTGTATTGATATTTCCAAAGGGCTAACTTTTTTTTAAATGAAGAATTTTTAACCATGGCTTGTAACTATCCTGAGAGGTCTTTCAACTTGAAATTGTACACGCCTTTTTCTTCTGCCACAATCTGAAGCACTAAGAAAGCTGAACTCAAGAAAGTCTTATCAACTGTCATCTTCATGTACCTTACCTTTCTGTTCACTAAGAGTGGGGACATGCATTCTACAGTTTTTGGTGAAAAACACATCTTGTTCCCTTCTGATGTTAATTTTTTATCATACTACATATCAAATTTGTACTATCTTTGGACATCCAGCCTAGTTCTGCTGATTGAAGCTCTTGGAAATAAGACATCTGTGATCAAAAGTATGAGGAAAATACATCACAAATAGGAAATCATACTCTTTCAATCAGAATTAGCAAGCAGCTCCCTTATCCCTCTCCTCATCTTATCAGGCTTATTTCTCCATCTCTGTTCTTTTTCTCTTGAACGATCAATTAGAAAAGTAATTGTGTTACTTCATCATATTGGTAAAAGGACTGGACTACAGCTGTTCTAAATATTCAAGCGTTTACCTGTCACTGTCTTCATTGTTACCTGAATGTTACAGATATACAGGTTAAAAATACCTTCTCAGAACAGCCAATCCAACAGCCTACTGCTTGACTGAGTCTTTCTGCCACATTTTAATACCTCCATTTTAATTCAGTGATTTCATATGATTTAAAATTTGAAAGGTCCATACAACTTACTGTTTTGTGCCAGAGCTTGAAGCAGACAGTCCAAGCATCCCTCCAAGCTATCTGCTGTGCTGTCAGTGGTTGTTATCTTCAGCTTTTTCAGGGCATCACTTAAATTATCTGCTTGGTAAATACAAAGAAAAGAGAAATCAGTGTTCTCATCAATTTGGTAATAGCACTAAAGCCTTGAATGTAAATACTTAGTGTAAAATAAAGAATTTCTGTATCAATGAAGAAGGCATGTATGGTCTGTGTTCTGAGGATACAAAAAGCCAAGAGTCAAAGGTTATAGATGAAATTAAACTTGTCAAATTTATATGTACATTTATCATTCTGCATTTGAGAAAAGATGTCAGCAGGCACTTTATGAAATGTCACCGAATAGTAATCTAGCCATCAGTATTTTCTCATCCTAACTGGTGCAGAAAACCAGGAGCCATTTCTTTGCATCTATCTTTGTGTGCAAGAATAACATAGAATGAAAATAAGCATATCTTGATTTTTTTCATCAGTAAAGGGAAAATAATTGAAAATGCCCATTTCTGCATGCTGTGTAGGCTTTCATCTTAGTTATACATTCACAGATTCCTAGTGCTAAGCTTACAGCCCTTTAAGTATTTTGCCATTTTCCAAAAAGAATGTTACAAGCATCATTGCTTATATTTATATATGTTTTACTGTGTTAACTCTTTAAATTCAACTGATCTGTAGAAACAGATGGCATTTTCTTGAAATAAGAAAGTTCTGTTGTGGACTTTAGATAATTAACCCTTTCCCTCTTTAAAAAAAAACACTGCCCAATGCAAATGACATAATATCATTCTCAAAAGATGCACATTTTTCCCCATAAAGGTCAGGGTAGTAGGACCGTTACCATTTTGAAAATTCTGTCTATTCACGAGCAAGGTTTAAGTGCTGGCAGCTGCAGCCTGAGTCTCCTTGGTAAGACTGCTGATGACTAACCTCACTCTGCATGGACTGTTCTTCAAAAATGAGTGCTGATTCAGTTTCCATGCCAACTCTGACAGTAAGCAGAAAGCGTTACTCAAAACAAATAATGTTAAATAATGTCTAGCTGTCCCTTGTTTCCCAGTGGCTAATCCAAGAGCCTTGACCCAAACCCAGCTGAACTCTAGGTGCAGTTTCTTTGCAATGCATCACCGGTATCTTCTGAGGCTGAATGGCAGCCAGCGCTGCCTTAAAGTTTCACACCAACATAGGAAGCCCCTTTCATAGGTTGGCACCTACTGTGCTTTGCCTCCTCTTCACCTGCCTACATATGGGATGGTGCAAAGGAAAGGAATGGAAACATAGCAGGCATCCCGTGAAGAGGGTGGAATCTCACTCCTGGAACTGCTCTGTTTCTCAGCCAAAGCTGTGGCTTTGTTCCACGTCCATTTTTTATTAGCACATGCTTTTGCAGTTCAATATCCCATACAGATAAAGGTAAGGTACTTAATTTTTAAAGTGCTCAGTATTTATGAATGAAATTGTTTATATGTTTCTATGACCAATCTGTTCATTAATAAACGTGTTCTTAGCAACACTATACCCAGGATTCCCATTACTCCTAAATGCAGAGAGCCAGCAGCATACTGGGAACTCTATAAAAGCCTTTGTGGCAACTGCACTTAGTTGTTCTCCTTGAGATCTTAAACCTGCCTCCCTACCGTCTCTCCTTGCTATGCTGAACTCCCAACTCCTTGAACAAGCTAGAAGGGAAAAAAGCCCTAAATTTACTTTCCTTCATACTCATGTTACTCTGTAGCAGCTTACTGCAGCACCTTTCTTGAATGACATTTAACTAACAGTAAAATTGACCATGCACTGCAAAGTATCGCTGGTTAAATACATTATTCAGGAAATAACATTGGAATTTGTCAAGAGACACAGGTGTAGAGTACTCAATGACCAGTCTCAGTACTACAACTGTGCACTCCACCTCCTCTTATATTTTCTTCACCTGCCTCCATCTCATATTCTTACCTTCAGTTTTCTGCTAATACAGCACGAAGTCTCTTCCCCCCTTACAGGCATCTCTCCATATATTCACACATTTAACTTTTAAACTCTAGAAACATTTATAGTAAGAGTACTAAATCTACTATACAGATAAAAACCAGGGGCTCCTACAATCTGGGGAAGAAGAAAATACATTGGTAAGAAATCCACCTTCACATCAGATTTTGCAGACTATGAGGAGAGGTTATTGTAATCAGAGAGCACACACAGACTTTATTTTTCTCTTACAGCCTCTTCTACCTCATACGCTCAATAGATCCCACTTATTATTTCATTTTTGTGTGCAGAGATGGGTGCTTTATCTCAAATACCTGTAATTTCTTCCACTCCACGCCACATCAGAACCTGCAATAGAGTTAGGAAAGTCTCTCCAGTTGTTCTTCCTACCTCCCCATTCTGCTCAGTGCCATGTTAAGCTTCTGTGGGTGAAGGCCACTATTTTAATACTATACAATTGCATATGACATGCGGAATGATGCATTTAGGGCAAAATTGTCAAATGTGACTGTCCAAATGTTTCATTCCCTAGGACAAACAATTCATTTTTTCATGGTACTGAGCATGTGCATGTCCCACTGACATACATAAACATTAAACTGCAAATTAAGACACACTTCAAGTATCAATGGACACTTGTAGCAACGGTGTACCATATTACCTTTAAAATATCTTATGAAACCATGATGCACTATGTCCCAAACTGCCACTTTACTGGGTATACTTGGATGCTACAAGTACTTTAAAAATAATAATAGAAAACAATTAATAAAAAAAATAAAAACATATGCATTAAGTGTGTTTCTAAAATAAATTCCACTAATCCTTGATTTTTTAATAACCCTACAACTCTAAACTTCTTGCAGCTTGGGATTTACTCACTCTGTGCTATAGAAGAAAACATAAGTAGGAATACTGTAGAAACAACAAATCTTTTGATACAATGTCAGAAGGCCAAGAGCACAGAGGGAAAGAGAACACCCTTCAAGAAAAAATTTATTTGCTCACTTCTGTCATAGCCAGTCTCCTTTCTAAAAAGTCAACACCTTGAAAGATACAGTTACTGTCAAAACCCGAGAATCTTGGACATATGCAAATACACCTTAAACAGATTCAGGAGTTTTGTTATTATATAATTTTTGTTTCTGTTGTTGTTCTGAAAAGCACAAACCCTTACAGTCTGAGATGACACTGACACAGATATTCAGAGAGAAAGGGCTGTCATGTTCTAGAGGGCTCTTATCATATAATCACACAAGGCTTCCCAACTTCTGCAGTTTCACAATTGCCCTAAACCTGTCATTTAGGGAAGAAGCTGCAGAAGCTTGTCTTCCAGGTACAAAACCCCTGTTGTTTTCTTGTGATCATCTCTTGCTTACTTTAATGTCTCTTTCTCTCCTTCTAGAGAAGCTGCTTTCAGTAGGCTTGTTACTACATAGGCTGATCAGATTCTCAGCAATAAAACCTCATTGGAGAAAAACAATATAAATAATCTTTTTCGCTGAGTATCACAGAAATCTGAATAAGTAGATTTTGTGGGCAAGGTGGGTAAGATTAGGATGGTAAAGGTAAAAATAGACTACTAATGTTCCCTATGGCACAGTTGCTCAACAATCTGGTATCAGATTGTGAAATTGTGAGGCATCAAGTCTGAAGTTTAACAGAAGTATCAACTATTTTGTTGATGACCCCAAGCACAGGATGTCTCTCACACTTGCTGGCTTACTGTACTGCTTTCAGAAGAATTAGTTATCTTATCTGGACAAAAAGCTCAGAATCCCACAGATCTTAATCCTATATAACCTAATGATACAAACTGGTAAGTGAAGAAGTGGAGTCTGCCAAGAGCTGTCAGACCTGTCTGCCCATTCCACCTACTGTTGCATTTTTTTTCCCCATAACTGCTCCTGCACAAACGCACCTAAAAAATGATATGGTTTAAATACTATGGTTGCCCACATTGCTTTTGGTGTCACAGTACTACTATTATCTCTTGCAAACTATTTCTATCTCTTGTGCAGACATTTTTACAGAAAAAAATTAGTCAGAAACTAACATAAGTGAATGTTTTAATATTTAATTTCATTTCACCATACTCTATTTTTCTGAGAGCTTTTCTGCGACTCATTCCTGTTTTCAATCACTAACTTGTTTTATGCAGAAGACTATTCTTTTATCTTGTGAAAACTGGGTAGTTGATCAACCTTGTTCAGGGTCAAGACCACAGGAGTGCTGGTTAGACCACAAAAAGTCTGATAAGGTACCCAGCAGGCAGCTTCTGTGGGCAAGAACCAACTTGCTAATTTTGCTGTGAGTTCACATCATCTTCACCCAAATCACAGAAAATGCCCTCTTCCAAGACTGATGTTAAAAAAATTATTTAGAATGTCTTAGTTGAGTATTTAAATGGGCATCTTTTGTCTGGACTGTTTGTTTTTCATATATTTGTATTATTTTTCGAGTATGGATATTTTCTCTGAAAATGAACACTTTGAACATATTAACGTTGCCTATATCTTTTGATTGACACTTAGTCTGCTGTTGTTATTAAAGAGACTATTACATTATACATCCAACTTAACAGATAAGGAATTCAAAATTAATAGATATTGAAATGAGACATACTGAAACAGGCTGATCAGATAAGAAGTTCAAGCAGTTCTGCTATTATATGGATGGTGGCTGTATTAATGCCAGAGCCTTTTGATTCTGTTTCACTGCCTCTCAGGAAACAATGACACATCAAAGTGAGCAGAAGGAATGTGCCATTTTATGGGTCTCCTTGTAATAATGGCATAAATGTCTTACAAATTTAAGTGCATATGACTAGACTTCAGAAACTACTTAATTTTCTTGTATGAACTTTAACTTATTAGAATTTCAGTATAAACTAACCTATATAGGCAATCCACCACAGACTCACCACAGTTGTTTTTGACAAAAAGTGTATTCTGAGGTTATATTATTTGAAAACCTAGGAACTGACACGAAGATCAGACTCATAATCCATTTAGGGGAACATCCAGCTCCCAAGCCATCATTACCCCAAGCTCTTCCCTTCTGATACCATCAGTGTGTCTACTCTAATGCAGACCCTACACCACCAGCAGAGCACTAAACCATATTCAGTGGTGCCTGAGGTGCCCTGTGGTGTATAACAAGTATCTGACCTTGATAACCTCCCACAGGGTGGTGGTGGTTTGTTGATCCTGAAGAGTAGGCACATTTGGCCTGAATTATTTTTTGGAGCAGAAAGCCCAACAACTGGTGAGATCTCTAGCATGCCTTTGGTTTTTAATGACCCCAGATGCCACCTCTCCTTCTTCTCCATAGGAAACAGAAGACTGGCCCAAAATTAGGAGAGCCCCTTAGTTCCCAAGACATTGAATAAGCTGTCAGAAATGGACACAATAAGTCCTTTTTGAATCTGTATAAGGAAAAACTAAGACACTTCTTGGATAATTTATAAGAAGATATCTAGTCCCATACAAGTGTTCATCCACCTAGACATGCAAAATACCTCAAATGCAGAGTTTATTGAGGACAAAAGAATTTTGTTCTCATACTTAGTCTATTGCCAAAAAATACTCCATCTTCAGCTGTCTTTGTAGACAGCTGCCCTCAGGTGCTCCCAAGTGTACAGTGGTTTCTGTCAAATCACACGAATCCATCATTAGAAAAACACTTTGTTCTTAGTCCATCTGGGAAATTTCTAAAATTGGCATCTAATCAGGAGGTACCTATATGCTGTCAGAGGGTAGCGACAGGGGTAAAGAATTAATTTTTGGTAAGTAATGCCTGGAGACCTGGTAAGGACAGACAAGACCAAATGGTCTTTGATAATGCAGAGGTCAACGGTTTTGTTGGGAAACAAACAGGAAACAGAAAACGATTTTGCCACTGTTAAATTATTAACTATACACCCACAACCCACACTTTTAATACTGCATACATCTCCTGGCACCTCATGTTGCAAATGACATGCTGCAGAAGAGGCACAGGCATGGCTGAGCAAAGGTAAGGAACAACTGCTCCCCAAGAAGTTAAATAGACAAGGACTTTTCATTGTGCAAAAAAAAAAGGTGTAGATTTGTGGAATCAGAAATAAGACTAAGGTAACTAAAAGAAAGCTAATAATTACTGTTTCTTTTAACACAACAACTAAAATGCCAAAATTAAATTATCAAGCAACAAACTTAAAACCGACAAAGTATATTTTCACACCACACATAATGGAAACATGGAACTGTTAAGAAGCTGGAACCATAAACAGTTTCACTCCATGCATGGCTACTAATACTATGATATGTGTAACAATTCTGGATTAGGAAGTTCCTACATGCCAGATTACTGGAAACTGGGAGAATACCTCCCTGTATTTGTGCTACTCCTGTCCCTGCCCTGCCCACTGTTTTCCCAGACATGAGCTACTGGTCATTCACTGTCAGAAACAGAATAATTGGGTGCACTGACTTTTGGCTACGGGTGGTGACATGGCATTTGTTGTCACACTGTGCCTCAGTGCCCTGGTTCACCAAGAGAAGAAGCTGGCCAAGCAAACCTACCCAGATATGTTTGGACTTTACTGGGCCATCTGCCTGGATCCAGCAAGCTGAAAAAGATTTTGGATTCTGTAGTTTCTCTACAGTCACTGAGGTAATTCCCATGTTTATCAGTTGCCCCTTTGTGCTGACGCTGATCCTGGCCCTAAACCAGATTAACATTTAAATCCATGAATCCAAACATCTTAATCAGGAAGGAACTTTTTTTTTAAAAACAGAAATCCTGTTTATTTGTTTCTGTCCTACCCTGTCCATTGAGGTGGGTTAATGTTTTTTTTCCAACAAATTTTCTAGTTCTAGGGATATACTGATAGATCTTTAACTGCAGGGCTCCTGCTGCAACCTGTCTTTACTTAGGTACATTTGCTCTACTTTTCTAGCATAGTAACTAATTTTAATGAGAGTGCCTATTTTTGTCAACAGTTCAGCTGCTTCATTCTTAAACACTTTCTGAATCTTAGATATATACCATCTGGTCTTAGAGACTTGTTACTCTTTCATTTATCCACTTGTTTCTGCATCTGTTCTTCTGACATGGGACTTCATTTTTATTACCTGAAAATACTGACATGCAATGATTCATTGCCACCTGAGCACTAAGTTACCTAATTATTTTTTGTAATTATCAGCTGAGCCTATACACACTAATAACTACTTAGTCAGTTGTATTCAAAATCAGGATAGAAACCTGAAAAAAGAGACATCAGTCAGCATTCAGTTCATTTGGAATCTCTTGTCAATGCAAAATTTTCATTTTGTTGCTGAATTTTGGTTATTTTTAAACAAAAAGAGTGGTGTGTTGCTGGGGTCTTTTTACTACTTCTGAACTCCATCAATAATATGTTCATGAGTAAAATTAAAAGGATCAACTGTTACTCTCTCAGTAACAGAGATTAGCTAAAATTACTTTTATTGCTTGTTTTCTGGTGGGTTTTTTTTGCCTTGGAGGAAATTTGGAAGATATTTGAAAATAATTTCATGTATTATTATTACTGTAGTCACAGATAAACAACAGACACTAGTATAAACATATTTACACTACAACAAAGTATATTGACCTGTAGCTGCTCTAATTGGTTTCTGAACACTAATGATCCTTTTCCTACTATTTAAATCATAGGTTGCAAAGACTAGACTGTAAGAATGACATTTCAGAATATTTTACAGAACCTTAGAGGATTTTTGTCTCTTTCCTAGGAAAATGTGGTACAGATTTAGGTATCTTTATATTTCATAATTAAACACTGAAGATCTGGAATTATCTTAAGGTCCAAAGAAACTGATCAAAATTCAGTGAAATCAACGTAACAACTTGTACTGGTTTATAAAAAGCCCTAAGAGATCTTGCTTAAAATCAGACTTAAAAGAAGAATTACACTTAACTGACAGATAACTGCACATTTTATTTTCATATAGTCTGTTTTCTCCAAGTGCCTGATCTTCACTGAGTCACATTATGAAAACCCAGGAGACATGCCGGGCATAACAGAAAATACTAATTGGGACTTTCGATAGACACAAGCCTTTAAATTCTCACTGGGGCCTTAGTGAGCAAGAAACACACAACATCATCTGCAATCAAAACTGAATCCACTTCAGTGGCTTTATTCAATGCTCCGTTATAAAACTGATAATAAAGAAGGTAGATGCCTGTTTTATCCTAAGTGATGTGCTGTGTCACGATTAGCCAAATCTCAAGTGGTCTGGGTACTGAATGGAAGAAAAATCTCTTATTGTCTTCACCCTAAGTAATACATGATTTTCCTCTGTGCATTTTTTTTAATTCTTATATGTTCGTATGACTCTTATAAATATATTTCACAAAGTAATGCATATCACCATTAATTTCTTCAGAGTCACCCTACAGAATAGATCTGATCTTTTTCCCTTACTGCATAGAAAGTTCTATAAAGACAATCTTTATGTGAACACACCATCATCAGAAATAAGAGCTCGGGCACAGATTTATGTCAAAACCAAAAGAAAGTTATAAAACGTGTAGCACAACCTAAGCCTTTAAATACCAAGTTCTGTTAGGGCTCATTTTTTAAATATCCTGTGAATACATCTAACGCAGGCAACAAATACCTGTGCATCATGGTGTATATGGATTTTCCTTACTCTGTGTAACTGGCTAACAAAAACATGTTATTTAATAGATAAAATGTTCTCACACTGATAGATTGTGTCAAAGCCTACGCTACTGGCCAAGCTGTGGAAAAGCACTAGGGTCAGGGGCTTTGCTGTCTCTAGACAAATGCACTGAACAGGTTGTTTGGAAAAAAAGAAAATAAACATCCAATTAAGAATTTGAAAGCACTCTGTCTAAGAGCACCACTGTGCACCTCTGCCTGCTCAGTGCGGTGGGTGTTACGCTCCCTCCTCCTCCTGCCTCTGATCTGCAGCAATGCAATATGTGATGGCTCACGTGATGAATGCTTGCGAGAAGGGAGTGCAGGCTGCAAGTCACCTTGCTTTCAGTACTGCTTGTCTCCTTATCAGTCCTTGCTGAAGGACAAGAGAATGACCACTACGAAGTAGAGAGGTTTCTTCCGGGATCTAAGCTACTATAGGATGCAATGAACTGACTTTATGAATGAGCCAACCAGTTTGCCACCATATGTAGCCACAGTACTCAGTTTTCTCTTTCTATTTTCAACCAGATTCTGTCTTTTTAACCCAAACTACCGGAATGAATTGTTTGGTTTGGTGGCCTACCACACCAGCTCTCAAGAACCGCTAAAATTATGCAATTCCCAAGTAATCAATTGTCAGTATATTATCATGTACTAGCTGGTATTTTCATCCAAAGGGATGACTCTGAGTCTCAAATACCTGAGAATATCAGGTTACATTTCTCAATATACATTTTTTAGCTTTCATATCTGGGAAAAACCCAAGAACTTGAAAATATAAACTAGATATTACAGAAGTAAACAGAAACAACCCAAAGGCTTACCCTTTACAAAATAATACCTTTATAAGCCAATCTCAATTACTTTTTTCATGTTGCTCATCATTTGTGCTTTTCAAGCTTCACTGTGGTTTTTTTCCAATTATACACATACTTGGCACTGTTGCATTAAGTTGGTTAGATTTACACAAACACTATTACTTACTAATATAATTCCCCAAATAAGTAAAATATGTATCTGTGCAAAAGTTGCATGACTTCCATATTATAAGATCTCCAGATTTCCTTTACCTTAGACACAGGTAAGCATATACAAATACATACAGTATATACATACATTACCACAAACAAAAGAATTGCTAAAGTGATATCAGGTTGCATACTCAGGTTTTAAAAACAAAAAAAGTTCCGGAATTAAATCAACCCATATATATTTCACCATGTAAAATATTTACGAGACAATACAGTGCATGTCAAGATGTACACATGAAGAATACTGTTTTATCCAAGGGACACCAATCTCTTTCAGGAAAAATGTTCTGTCAAAGAACAGTTACCTAATATCTTCTCATATCCTCCTTCGTCGCAAGTGGTTCTAGTTTTATTTCCCAGATACTACGAAAAAATCGTATTCTGAAGGATCGCTTCCTTTCTTGTTGACAGTTATAAAGTTAGTATCATTACATTATGTCATCATGTTTCAAAGATATTAATGTGCTTGCTTTCACAGGGTATTTATAAGGTAAGAGAGAATCAATATACTGGGTGAGTGAATGAGAGAACTGAAACTTGAAAAATTTAAGGTCAAAAGTATCTCTGTGGGAATTTGGGGTTTCCAACACAAGATAGCTCCCGATTTTCAGGTTTCAGAATTACTGCACATTCTGGATTTTTTCAGAGTCTTCAGACGAAGGTACAGATTACTCTCAGCACTTCTATAAAGCAGACCATGACGCATCATGCGTAGATATCAAGAAAGCATGAGATATGATAACAGATTACCAGGCATATATTTTTAAAAATTGCCTACCATACTTTCCTACAGGAATTCCTACAGGAATTATGTGCCATGGGGCAGAAGTGGATCTAGTTCTTTGTGGGAACATTCAACTATAAACTGTCAGACGAATGCTTCTTTACACATGCCCACCCCCCTCTTAATTTGTGACACGGCTTCGAAGTACTGCAACGTAAAAAGCGACAGAAGGTCTCCACCACCAGATTATTCTGAATTACTGCCCACCCTATGCAGAGAATGAAAAAAATTTAGAGGGAAAAACAACAGGACCAAAACAGTCTCTTAAGTGACTACTGATACTTCAAACAATAGTCCAAACCTGTTTCTTGCTCATGCTAAAACAAAAGCCCACCAAGCAAATTAAAATGGACAGCCTAAAGCAGACACTTGGTATAGCATATAGCTCTTCCAGAAGAGTCAGTATATGACTGAAACAGGATCTTGTAAATAAAAGGGTAACCTTAATAATAATCAAATCTATCATTCCCTACAATGCTATATTACATATAAATAGGCAACCAAATGGAGCAGTATAGAAAAGACAAGCTGCATGTGTGCATGAGTCTATGCACACACACACACATGCAACTAGCAAGGCTTGCATCTCTCTACTAGATCTTTTTTTCATTCATCTTAGGTGTTTTATTATGTTCTTTTGTCTTTGTCCTCTGCTCCTCCAGATGATTTCTGCCTGAAGCACTTTTAATCTAGCAAGCAAGAGTCACTTTGTCAAGTCAAGACAGGAAGAACAGAGAAGAGGTAATAGAAAACACACACAATGAAAATTAAACTACAGGGCTAACCATGAGTCCACAGTGTGTTACAGATTTTGTTTCTTTGGTTCTTAAACTGTCTGGTTTGAAGATATAGGATAATGGAATCATTAAGGCTGGAAGAGACCTCTAAGATCATCGAGTCCAATCTTTGATCAAACACCACCATGTCCACTAAACAGTATCGCAAAGTGCCACATCCACTCAGTTTTTGAAAACATCCAGGGTGACTTTACCACTCCTCTGGGGACCCTGTTCCTGTTTTTAGTGAAGACATTTTTCCTAACATCCAAACTGAACCTTCTCTAACACAACTTGAGGTCATTTCCCCTTGTCCTGTCACTAGTTAACTGAGAGAAGAGGCTGACTCCCACCTTGCTACAACCTCCTTTCAGGCAGCTGTTGAGGGTGATGAGGGCTCCTCTGAGTGCTCCTTCTCTGGACTGAACAACACAACTCCCTCCACTGCTCCCTGTAGGACTAACTGTCATCCTGCAATTTATCAGAGACAACAGAGACTTCCAGTTTTCAGATATTTCTTACTGACAATAAATAAACCCATGATGATGACAGAACGGGAGGAGTCACATAAATCTGCATGGTCTTATATGTTTCCCAGAATCCTTAAATGGAAATCTGACATCACTACTATCAGTGGTTACTGATGTCTGAAATCAAGTTTATTTTAATACTTAGGTACTATTTATTCTTTCTTATAAAATACTTCTTTAAGTCTGTTTATTAAAAAGCCTGTTTCTAAATTCTCCTTTTAATATGATCACCAACTGTGTATATAAAACCACCTTTTTAAAATTCACTAAAAGGCTGTGATACTTAAATTACCACACATCTCATAACTCTTTTCTTACCCACCTTACAAAAATGACAACCTCTGAAGCAGTCATCATCTTTGCATTAAGGGAAGGTATATGTGTAATTTTGCGTAGTAGGAAAATATATCAAGCTTTCTGACACATCCTCTACAAGCGTTTCAAATATAGTAAGTTAAGAAACAAAATCTCAGCCCTTGTCCTGTTGGGTGTTAATAAAATTCCATCTGGTCACTTAGGAGCTGTGCCAACATTACCACACAAAGAGCCTTTAAGCTGTTTGAATGTTCAAGAGTCATTTGACAGCTTTTTTATTTACCTTTTTTTTTATCAAATATGCACCTAATAGTGTACAGATGGCTAGGTTTTAACAAGTTTACTTGTATGTAAACATGAAACTAACCTTGAAAGTAAACTGCTGAGGTTTTGCTTTGGGTTGTTGCTTGGGTTATACGTTTTTCTTCTAACATTTAAGATTGTTCAGTTTACTGCTACTCCAAGTTCCTTATTAGGCAAATACAAAGCGAAAGTGAAAACTTGATGCCTAGTTTTCCTAAAACTGCAAACATAGTAAGAATCTGCTCAGCCTGCTCAGAGTCAACAGAATGGGAGTAGGTACATGAAGTCTCAGTAGACAGCAAGTTAAAGGAATGTTCACTGATAAAAATCTTCACAGGGGAAACAAATCCCAAGAACTGCTCTGGGCAATGAGAGAGATTTCAGCAGCAGATGGATAATAAGCTCAGTGTATACTAAGTATATATCTTTTAGTGCCAAAAGCAGTTCTAAATTTATTCTCTAGTCACTGTGATAAAAGATGTGTACTTAATACAGAAAAATAAATTTCACACTGTAATTTATATTCAAACTTGAAAAGCAAAATTGATTTGCCCAAAAAAACCCCTACCTCTCATTTAAAAAAAACGTTCTGGGTGATCTAGCTTCAGAGTTACCCAGCTTGGCAGAGGAGGCTGTATTAGGTGATGTCCCCAGTGACTTCATTTTCTGTGTAAAGCTATTATTCCATGTGATGAGGTTGTATACATCATAAACACATAGCACTGAATTTGCCTGGCCTGGTCTGTTGCCTTCAATAATCATTCTAATAGCCTCTAAAGCATCACAGAGGATTCAAAATGTTGCAAGACTGGCAGAGGTAATTTAGGTCATCTACTTCTGCACTATACTGAGCCAAAACAGACAGGTAAAACAACCCTGAATGGTCTATCAGACTCTCAGCTAGAAGATCAATTGTCTGGGATGTGAGGAATACACAGTGAGAGAAAAATGCTATTTCAGTTACAAGAAGTGGTTTGGTAACACTCCCTCCTCATTCCTGTCCCTCAACACCTTTTAACTGAATCAAGAATAAAATCTGTAAATTAATGAAATTAATTTATATCTTAAATCTCTGTAAGACATGCACTCAGTATACAGATAAGGGTCCAATTCTGTCACTATTCATCAGTGTGTAACTCTTTCATTCTTACTGGAGTATTTTGTAAGCAGTCTTACATGTCTGCATAAACTCTGGGAGGTCCAAAGACCAATCTACTACAGAAAATAAAATGGGTCTGGGTAGTGGAAAATAGAGACTAACCTAGGAAAAACCGCGAAGATTTAAGGAAAGACTATAAAAGATCTAAAATAACAGAACATAAAAGTGTTTCTACGCATGTTCTGTAGCTACTCAGTGCTATATTTTTAAAGGTATCTTGGCACCTTAAATGAAGATGTGTAATTCCTGTTCCAAAATCTTACACTTTTATCAATTAATAACTCTTTGGTTTGCTATTGGGTTTTTTTGCATGTGATTATGAGGAAAAAAAGTGTTGTACCTGCCTGCAAATGCATACCACTCTAGAAGGAAGTTTGGACCTTGAACATCCTTCTGAACGGTAAGCCCTTTTAAAAGCTCTTAAATTAGGGAGACTTGTATTTCCCAGTCCTTTCCTAAGCGAAGAAATTGTTTTGTTTGTTGGATCTTCAAGCAGATAATTTTAAACTCAAGATTGATCAGAGCACTCTAGCAACCCATTTTCTCCTGGTGCAGATACTGATTTAAGTTTCTCCATGGCACTTGCTACCACTGTCCCGTGCAGAAATAGTTCCCTCAGCATGTATGCTCTATGAGAAAACTCTGACACCTGACACAGAACAAATAAATAACAGGTATTGAAAGGCTCAGGGCTCATGCAACACACTTCAATGAAACTTCAGCAAGGAAAAGTAAATATCTGCCCTGATATAATTATAAAGGTAATTTTGTATTTTATTCTTTTACATTTAATATTAAAATAAAACAAATAAAAAAGGTAATAAGTAAATAAGCTTAGCTGTTCCTAATTAAAAAGACATAAAGGCATTCTGTTATGCAACAACACTCATGCAAGTTCCATTTTCCTTCTTGACAAGATACATATCCTAAACCAGCTGATCTACTACACTCATCCCTGCAGTTATCTTTTTATGGAAACATACAGTTTTTCCCCAGTTCTCTATCCCAGCAGAAGGCTGAGAGTTGCAGCCTCTGCATCTTGTCAGACTGGGGGACTTCACAGTGATGCTCCAAAGCACACATATTGCTAAGATATGAAGTCTTAATGGTGGTTTATTTTGTTCTCCAGAGGACTTTAAAATTTGCTTTTGTTTTTATTTATTTTTCCCAGAAATGACCAAAAAATGTCCCTACTTTTAATTGCAAGCTACAAGATAATTACAAACCATGCATGAAAGCTTTCAGCCCTGAAAATACATTGTTTGAATTTGATGAGTGTGTGCAAACAAATTCATAATGGAAGTGATGACCTGCCATTTGTTATTGTTTGGTTTCCAGTAAAAGTTTCTTAGAAATAGGTTGGTTGCAATTCTAATGAGAGACTCTGAACCCCCTTTTTTACAAATGTTTTACAATTAAAAATTCATATGGTTCTAAGTAATTGTTTGCGTGTATTCTCCTACTAACATCACTTTCATCATTTTTGTCCCAAGGAGGGAAGAGAGGGAAAGACTATCACATAAAAATGCACCTTTCCAGCTGAAGACACAACTGTTAAACCTGCAATTAAAAAATTTCCTTTAATCACAGAAGGGCTAATAGAAGTGTGACAGCTTCCTCATGCCATGGAGAAAAAGGCTTTTAATATTCTCTAATGCCAATGAAGGATACAAAGGAAATTAAGTCAGTTCTGGAAAGCACAGCTTCTAGGCTGGTGAGACTGTCTGATGCCACTGGTCCTTTAATTTAGCAGTTTAGCAAAAATTACTAAAATGGCCCCAAATCAACAACATGCATTTTGTAGGCAGATTGTGATGCCCACATATCACAAACTGAAGACTAGGCTGTCAGCATCATTCCTCTATAAGCTTTTAGGGCCAAAACATACTCTAGAGTTAGTCTGGTTTTATAGGTATCATGTATGGCTTTAAACCTGGTGTTACTAAGATTAGTAGACATCTGTGGTTAATCCCTCTAGTGATAAATATTTACCTATTAACACAGTTATTTGTTTTCACTTAGGAATGCACAGGATGTAGAACAGCAACAAAAACACTGCAGTGATAGAATCAGCTCAGATCCTCTCTGAAGGATTCAACTGAGTTTTCATGTAAGATGGACATAAAACTGCAGAATTGGATGGCAAAATTAAGATGGTGTACAAACTGCTCACTATAACCCTATTTTAAAAAAACATTTCCACAAACCCCATTAGTATTCTGCATGACTGCTGCAGTTACAAGTGATCATTAACCTCTGCACAGCATTTAAGAGTTTTATTTAGTAAAAATTATACAACAGTGACAATTCAGTAAACGTGATACTGATGTTCTGAGGCAGCACATTACAGTACATATGCACAGCTGGGTAAATCGTAATCCTAATGTTACAGTCCTCAAGCATAACTTCAAATCACTATGATGAACATTGGAATGAGTGAGACAGGACAATATGTATCCACTAAAAATACGTTTTAGGAGAGAGAAAATCTGACAGTACAAATAAGAGGGAAAAAAATCTTCAAAAGAAAAGGCTACTTTATATGTCTTAAATCTCAGGACTCTTAATTAAACTGTTAATCCTCCATTCAATCAGCTGTGTTTGGACAGCATCCCAAAAACAAGCGAAATGCTCCCAAGAGACACATATTTACAGGAAGCTCAATAAAAAAGGCAACCAGGACTTTTTTTCTTTTCAAAAAGAAATATATCTTTAAAGACAAAAGTTTTCTGCAAAATGCCACTTGCTACATTGAACTGCGAGTCATTTGCTTCTTCTACAAGCAGGATCTGAGTGTGCTGCAAAGTGGAGGAGTGATTTGCTTTCACTGCTTAATAACCATCTCTCAGACTAAGTAAAGAGTCATATTGACAGAAACTGAAAGGGGTCAGGCTCTGCATACAATCTGCAGGTCTCAAGGATGAAGGGCAGAGCTAATAGCAGATAGGGAGGACAAACAAGTCCTTGTGTTTCACAAGGGATGCAAGAATGTGTGACACTTGGATACAGTTGCACACGTTATACCCCCAAATTAAGAATGGCCACCATACTCTCAAAGACGTGTCCCTCTGATGGCCAAGCAGATCTTGACTGACCCTTAAATCACAGGGGAGGAAAAAAATCAGGTTCTTATGCAGAGATGACTGTAGGAAGCCTACCTCCCATGCTCCCATTCACCGGACACCAAATTCTGGAGAAATTTAACTTTTTTTCCTTTGAAGTTCCACATGCATTCAGCTAAAGCTCAAATGCAGAACTCTCCTAGTTCTCTCAGGTAGCTTAGTGAGATCTCTGAGGGTGTGGCTCCTTCTTGGCCCTTCTTTGAATGTGCCCCGTACTCACAGGCAACAGGAATTCTTGGAGAAAGGCACCAGCATCTAACAGGAAGCGCATGGCAAAAATGTCAAAGTGCCTTTTGCACATTGGTCTGAACATGACAATAAAGCAAATGCTATCCTCTGCCTGAAAGGATTTAAACACAACTTCTCAGAAACATACTTGAATCCGATTTTTCATGTGAGGACTGAAACACCTCTTACCTCTTCTGTTAAGATATATTTCATATTGGATGGGGCTTTGAGCAACCTGTTCTAGTGGAAGGTGTCCCTGCCCACGGCAGGAGGGTTGGAACTAGATGATCTCTAATGTACCTTCCAACCCAAACCATTCTATGGTTCTATGTTAAGCAATCGATGCATAAAAGCTAAGAAGTCACAGGAAAAGTTGCTGGAACAAAAAAATCTCCATCTTTTAAAAAATATGCCTTAAAAAATAGGCTTTGACACGCACCACTATTAGGCCTGATATACAGGTCTGTTTGAGGGTATAGCTTTAATTTCAGGCAGAGAAAAAGCTTAGACTTTTAGAGCTATTTAGAGCTCTTTCCTGCATAAACATGTGCCTTACACAAGGAAGGTGAAGGTGGTAGTTCAGTCATGCCTCTTCCTCCATTCATGTTTGAAAAGAAGGCTTGAAGTTTTCTTAGAAATATCCACCTTTAAGAAATAATTTCAGGCCCTGGGCTTAAGGAAGAAATCATGCTGATCAGAAAATAATATGCATATTAATTACGGGTGGTTTCCTGCTGAGCTCAGTAGCTGAGCCTACTCTCAACTCTCCAGGCATTTTTTATTTAGACAGCCAAAACTCCTGGCTCAGGTTTCTGAATGCCATACTGGAAACCAGCACCTCAAAACCAGAGCATATCTGTAATGTAGTCTGTCCCTAACCATGCCTCTACAAAGAAACTACCACTGCAGTAAGTCAGTAAGTATTTCAGGATATTCATGTTATTTATTTTACACAGACGCTTAAAAGGACTGAGCTTCTGATCAACTGCCAGTCTTTTTGCCATTAGGGATGAAAGAAACAGTGATACTTCAGAAGGCAGAGATGCAGAGAACAGAAGTCAAAACTCAGCATGATTTTCTGGGATGATTCCTGACCAGCTCCTGCATGTAACAATGACGCTGCAGCCTTCAGCATAACTGAGTGCACTGAGGAGTTATTCATGGACTGCTTAACAGCCAAGAGATGCTAAGAATCTTCACAATGGTCTGTCATAGTCTGAAAAATTTCAATAATGTGCCCTAGCCCATCCTCCACTAGGCATCTTGCACCAACATTAAGGAACAGTGCGGTCCTTTCTATATCATATGTTTATAGTGTTTAGGTCAAGGAAATTCCTCTCGGTCAGCATATGTAACTCCCACAGATGCCAGCCACAAAGGGACCACAGTTGAGGAAAGAATCTCTCTCCTATTAAGTTTTCTGATTATGCTGGGTTTTTTTCCTGAAAGTTTATTTTCTCAATTATAATTGGTCTCTTGAAAGTGGAAGAAAGGGGAAGTGGATAAAAGAACAGCTCAAAAATTGTCACATGTTACAGTGGTAAAGCTTAGAGACACTCCATGGAGTAAACATGTGGCAGCCAAAAGCTGCTGTCATTTTTAACCACTGTTCATACGCTGAGGTTTTAATGAAATGAATAAGACCAGGATTCTTCTGGATCAGCAGGCATCAAACAGTACAGCTTTGTTGCTGACCACATTTCATTTACTCTTAGAAGCTGCACATAAGAATAAAAATTTAAAAGAGCATTATCAGGTTTAATATTCTTCCTCTCCATCTTAAAAAACACATAAAAGCCTCATATGGAATGTTATTGAGATAATATTAATACAGTCAGCAATTGATCCATAAAGTATTATTTATCAGGAAAACTGTAAATTGTTCAGCTATAAGCACAAGATAAAAAAAAAGTCTTTCTCCTTCTTCAGGTCCCATTAGAACAGACAGTTAGGCACAACAAATAGTAGTTTGGTCCCCGCTGGTAATTTCAAATCTGCTAAAAATCCAACAGATGACAGGAAACACATAGTTCCTTCTATAACTCATCTAGATATCAGGCCTTCTCAGACTAAGCAATCCCCTACTCTACATCAGCACTTCTATGTGTAGTAAGAGCCAGACTCCTCCATGCAAAAGATTACAGGAAGGTCCAGAGGGAGAGAACTAAAAACTCTACTCTACACTGAAGAATCTAAAATACCCCAGGAAATACATCTCTGTTCCTCACCACCCTTTTATACTGAAGTTTGTCTTCCCTTTGAGTAGGATCCACTGTGATAACCCCTTGAAAAACAGTGTGGTTATGTCCTACTATAGAAGTATTATATGCCTCTGTCAAAAGGAATTATTCTCTGATCTAGTTGAGCAGAAGTTTTCATTGTCCTACAAGTCTACACCATGGGTGTCTAGAAGGATAAAAACTGTGGAAGATGTTACCAAATAACTCTGTTAGGATCTATCTTGGAAAAGCTTCCTTCTGCTCCAGGTTGATAAAAATGTATTACCGAAGATGAAAAAAAATTAATAATAATAATTATTAATTATACAAGTAAAATACAATGTGTTGGGATAAATTCAGCTAATTTAGGTAGAGGCTTTTACCTCTACAGTTAATACAGATATGGGCCATAAAAGACAGACTTTGGATATAACTAAACTGCAGGACTCGAGAGCTTCCAAGTACGGGTTCTGGCTCATCAGAAAGCTCAAGGTATGCACTCTCCCCTGCTTAGCTGGAAAGGAATATGGACATATCATAAAATCATAGAACCAGTCCTGAAATCCAAAAAGATTACATCAACAACATGTAGACAAAGCAGGAACTACAGCACGATCAGCAGGGCCTTCACATGAAGACCTGCACCCACTGGTTTCCCATTAATTGTTGCTGCCAGTCAATCTCAATGCATTTCTCACCAGCTAAATAAGTAATGTAGCACAGAAAGAGCTGAAATCCTATTCAGGCTACACCTGATAATCCATCTTTCATCCCCAGTGTGATTCTGCATAATTAAGCCTGTTGGGTGTGTACGAAGTAAGGTTTGACATCTTCTATTCACTTCCATTAACTTACAGTAACTCATGGTTACTTGTAACTGCAGCTACTGTAAGTTACAGGTACTTGTAGGCTAACGAAATCCCCCAGGCAATTTTTCTAGTGTACAGACTTTAATTTTCCTTTATAAATAAACAAAAATTAATAGTTATTATATTTTATATATAAAATAAGTAAATAAAGTTTAATTTTCCTAGAGCCACAGTTATGAAGGGTTTATCATTGCTTTACTTATTATCAAGAAGTCAAATATAAGTCTACCAGCCCTATTCAGAAAGGTTAAACCACAGATTTTGAGTATGCAGTTTGTGCTTAAAACCAGTATAGCCTGAAGGTAGATATGCATTTGGAATCCTTGCAGACAACACTAAATTTGGGGGAACAGCTGGCATACCAAATAGGAATTCAGAGGCACCATTCAGAAACCTGGGGGCTGGATCAACAGAAGTCTCCTGAAGTTCAACAAGGGTAAGGCGTGAGTTCTGCAGCTAAGGTAGAATAACCCCAAGTGTCTATGCAGGCTGGGAACAAACTGTTGCAAAGACACAGGGGTTACAGAGGATGCCAAGTAAAACATGAGGCAGCAGCATGCTCCCAAAGTAAATAAAGCAAACTGTATATTGCTTATATTAGGAACATGACCAGCAGATCGAGGCTCTGCTTCATGCCTGCAAGGATTTGTGTCTCCCACAATTCTTTCTCTGTTTGGTTCTGTATGTCCCAGATCAAGAAGGATACTAAAAACCAGAGACAGTCTAGGACAGAGCTATCAAGATGGGCATGTTCCCACAAGAAGTAAGAGGAGGCTGAGGGCTTCTTTAATCTGGCAAAGAGGAGGCTAAGGGGGAGGCCTCAAGCTACCAGAAGGGATGTTACAAAAACTACAGAGGCTTCAAGTAGTAGCTATGCAAAGTCATAGCCGACCTGGTTCAAGTGTTGCCAACAGCCCTGCTTCAAAATCCTTCCAAATGATGATTCTGCATTTCTTCTATGAATCTGTTCAAATTTCAGCTCAAAACAATTTCACTCTTTCTACCACAGGACTTATTACAGTGCCTCCAAGTAGGACCTTATTACAGGTACAGCCAAGTCTTTCTGTATGACTTGCTTGGTCCAACTAAAAATTAGCAGAGCACAGATTGGAAAATTCCTGACCTGACTATTCCTGCTATCTACCTCTCAAACAACAAATCTTTTCCTTTTCTTTCCAAACAGGTTAAGTACCTTTTTGTTCTACAAAACAGGAAATGGTTTGGGGCTCAAGAAGGAAAAGTCTCAAACACAAGTAAAAAGTACTCCTTTTACATCTAAAATTATTCCATTTCACTTGCTAATAGAACTAATTTTTATTATGAGATTTCTGTATTGCATTTACTCAACAGTGCGTGTATTTTTGGTACTGCTTTAATTCCCACATATATATATTCCCATATATATGAAGACAAAATTTATTGTAAAATACCATGGAAGCTAAGTCTTACTATTGGGAAAAAGCAACTTGCTAAGTATGCTGTAAAATTATCTTGACTTGGTAAGTCCTTCACGCTACTCCAGAAGGATTTGAGTACAACTCTGGAGAACAGAAAAGATGGACCCCCTTTCACTGTGGTCTTCATTTGAAAAGGCAAAATAAAAGGAGCTTGACTGAGACTTGCCTTCTGTAACAGTATCTTAATACTGAGGAAAGATTAATTATTTCTATCTCTAAAGAAAAAAAGAAAGCATTAAAAATGTGACTTCTGCTTAAAAAAAAATCTCAAAATACATGAGATGACAGTATATATGACACAAATGGAACACAAGCACCACAGAGGTGATTTTGTGAACTGTTTACTAGTAGAGCTGCAAAAGTATATTAACTGTCCATATTCCTATTAAAGCAAGCAATTAGGAACTTCCCAGACTATTAATCATCAGGAGGTGATACATATATAAGGAAGTAATTATCAAAATACCTATAAACTTTACATTTTAAAGTGAACAAGGAGTTTTGGTCTGAACATAGGCCTTTGAAAATGCTGGTGTTATAATAACGCATTTTGCACCTTGACACCTCTTTAAGTGATGTAATATCACACTAGAACACCACATTTAGGAGCAAATGTTTTCACATATACCAAACCAATATTTTTTTGCACAGCATGCTTTTCATTTGTTATGCTACTTGTTTACCTTCACATTTCAGAGTTCAATGTAAAAACCTAGTTTTCACCTAATTTCTATTGCCTCATCTGAGTCAATAATAACCTTCTGCAATACATTAACTTTACATCCTGAATGAAGGCGGGAGTAGAGAGGAAGGCAACTTTTTACAAGCCACTATCTTGGTCTTCTTGTTTTCACTTTTTTAAAGAAACAGATGGGAGGGGGCTAAATTTGAGCTTGGTTTTATTTATCTGCTTCATTTTTTATGTAGATAAAATTGTTGATAAATATTATCTTCACTCTTGCACTTAAAAGGCTATTTAATGAATTAGTGTTTATAGACACCTCTGAAGAGGATTTTTTTTAATGACAGAGTTCAGTGCTCTTATTTTATCAGTAACTGTCTGTTTGTCACCCGTTGCTAGCATGTCTACCTTTTCTCTCTAATGCATGGGAAGTCATATTTTCTCATCTTTATCTGACATCATGATACACTGAACTGACTAGTCTTTTGAGAATACAACTCCTAATTCCCTTGTGCCACAAATGCTCCAGTGTACTAATCATGTGCAACTTTTTGTGGCTTCCACAGATGTGACTCGCTGCAAAAAAAACCCCTGTATGCAGATCTTAAAGCTGTTAATTGTACTAAACCATGATGACTATTTAAACATGAGGCTTTGTCAAGTCATCTCAAATATGAAGGCACCGTGGGCATCATTTTATTGCACATCACTTTATTACCCATTATCCTATGGCAATTTATGTCCAGGTAGAGTATAAAAGCTACAGTTTGGGCCCAATTACCATCTTGAATCAAATCTGCAGTCTCTTTACGCATAATGCAGGGCAAAGGGGAACTGAGGCTACAATCTGACTACACAGAGGCTTCAGCAGCAAAGCTGGTTTCAACAGATTACCTTTTCTAAATGCTCTGCAACGAGGTCACTTGTAGCACTGCACTACAGTGTCATTTAAATCTACAACACACGCTTAAACCTTTTGTTAGAGTTTTCTGTACTCAATTTAAAGAAGTCATATCTCAACACTGAATAAAAAGTTTTACTTTCATTAAATTAATGCCTCAATGCCTCTTTATAAGCTGTGTTGAGCATGCAGATCTTTCATGTCAAAGCAACTAGACTTTCTTGTCTGATGGTTTTATGTTAGATTACATTAGATGAAGCAGCAGAAACATCTAAAATTAAAAGATTCAGATGATATGCTGAATTCTGAGGACAAAGTAATTCTTCAAATACAGAGCAGAATAGCATGCTCATCTAAACAAGCAGAATTGGGCTTCTAAACAACTAAGCCTTGGAAAGTCCAACATACGCTACAAGATCAAAGCCTAAGCAGTAAAGAATCTGTTGTGTAAACACAATAACCACAATAGACATCAAAACCCTATTCTGATTGTTCTTTGAGATTCCAGCAAGTAAGTGTTGAAACAAAAATTGTTAAAATGAGTATTTTAATTCCAAATTGTGATCAAACTCAGAAGAAGCCCTTTTTAATAAAGCTGCTTTTTCAAGCAGCAAAAAGTCAGGAAGCAAAAAGAAAGAAAAAAATGAGGAGCTTGCAAGAATTCCTGAGTTTTCAAGTTTGGTATCTACTCCTTGATCTCAGATTTACATCTCTGCCCAAAGAGAGTTCAATCTTAAACTGCAAGTACGCTCCTCAGCATATTTTCAATTGTAAGAAATAAATTTCTGGTAATGGGAAAAAAATTAAAAGACTCATCTATTTTTTTTTAAGAAATAAAAAGGGTCAAACAGAAAAGCCTGTGTTTCAAAAACCTGCCAAAGATTAAGTAATTTTTTAAATGTGCCCATTGACCAGCTTTCAAAAAAATCCAGCAAGTTCTTTATGTACAGCCAAAGATGCTATTTTGTTGATGACCACTTCCCATTTTAGAAATAAAGCAGTTTAGTTTAGCTAAGTATGCTCACTTCCAAGAGATACCTCTCTGTTGTGACCACTAAAGTACAGAAAACTGTTCAGAACTGGAACAGCTAAAAGCAGGCTAAAAACAATCCAGTATCCCACAGCTGTTGCTTTTTATCAGAAAGCCTACTTAATATCAATTTAAAGAAAAAAAGAAAATGTAAAACAGGCCACCCCTTGCTAACCTGAAGCACTGTATTATCTAGGGCATTTCTCTCTCCAGCCATCTGTTTTGAGCTGGGTACATGCACAGAACTCAAATTTTATGTTCATGGAAGAACCCTACCCATCTCTTCCAGAGACTGTATGAGAAGTCTTAAATTCTACCTTGTTCTCAACAGCCCAAAAAAAAGAATGGTGATACCTCGTAAAGGGAGCAGTTCTGGCCTTCATAAAGATATGCAAGCACTTCAGATAATTTCTGGAATGAAGTTGCATTACAAAGAAGTGTATTGAACTGCTTTTTGTTTCTTTCCACCATTCCTACCTTCGGAGAACTAAGTGTCCACACTAGTATATATCTGATTAGAAGCATAATGTGTAAAAAGCCTTCCAAAAAGGAGTTCCTAACATTTTCCAGGAATATCAGAAAGCATCAAAAGCCATCATCTAATGGCTACAACAAAGCAAGTTTTTGAAACAGAGTTTTGAAACCTTAATTTCTCCTTTTTCCCTATGCTGCTACAAGATAGAACAAAGGTCACTGTATGTATATTAATAGCTTATGGCACCGTGCTTATTATTCCTTTTACAGGAGGATGTTCTAACATGATGATCTCCATGTTAAATCAGTTTCTCCTTTGATATAACAAGTTATACAAACTACATACACAAACTACATAATTCCACCAGTTGTAAAGAAAAAAATCAAGTTCACCAAATCATTTTCTTTACCACAGAACATGGCTCTTTCTTCATTTAGCAAGTTCCTTCAGATGCTATGTATTAGTATAGCATCATACCTAGGAATAAAAGACATGCAAACAGTGCTTCTGATAGTAAAAATTGGTCCAATGTCTGCTATTCTTTCTCCAACTGTATAAACTGGAGAGCCAATATTACTACACCTTGAAAGGATGGGGTGACACACCGTTTTATATGGTTTCATCAAAACAAGACAGTTTAAGCTGTACTACAGCCGAGTCAGAAAAGCAGGAGCCCAATGACTTCAGTGGCGCTCAGTGTGGGCTTTGTGTGGGCACAAGAATGCTGTATAAATAGCATTTATACAAATAGGGCCCAATTCTGCACAATTTCTTTCCTCCAAGATACATTCTTTCATATATTCTCACTTACTGTACATTAGGTAAAACTGAAGATTTTAAGCTGGCTATAGAAAATTGCTTCACCTCTTGAAATTAGAAAGTTGCGCAACAGTTTTTCAATTCTTTCCCTAACAATGATGGTGAAAAGGGTAGATGATAAAAGAAGCTGTTATATATTTAACTAATAAAGACAGAACCTGAGGAGAAGAGAGAGTATGAGATGGGAGGAAAGATGGAAAAGAACAGGTAATGGAAGAAAACTGTTGTAGAAAACTGGGTAAAGAAATAAAGAAGCCTGAATAAATAGGACAGCAGTGAAAGACAGTCCAAAGAGTAAGAAAGGATTATTAGGCAAAATAGAAAAGACTGTAAGAAAGTAAGTACATTGTAACATCAGATACAGAAGTGTGGGTTTTGCCTGGAAAGCACGTACTGTATTTCAGGCACTACTGTACTGATTACTATCTTTAACTGGACTGAAGCACCATTGTCCTATAAACAAACAGGTAATGGGATTTTTATTGCAAAAGCTTAAAAAAAAATAAAAAAGGCCAAAAAAACCCCCATGAGCCTGCTTGGTTCCTGTGAACAATCCCTTATGAACATGTTCCTTCTCTTTCTCTCAATCACCAATGTTTCCCTGCTCTTCCCCAATTCCATATGGCAGAAGCCAGCACGTCTATACATTCTCGCTGAGTTTTGCAGAGAACTGACTAAGAAAGCCTGCCACGTTTTGCAGGATGAGAGCAAATATATCTGTATAAAGTGTAGTAATGGACTTCTAAATTAATTTGATCATACCAGGTATTTTTACAAGGAATATGTTCACAGACCAGTTTTCTGTTGTGGTTGTCCTTTTTTTTCCCCTCTCAGAGATCAACATCCTGATCCTAAAATCAGATTGATGCATAAACAAGGGAGAAGAAGGAGGAAAAATAATGGTTACTAGTTACTTAGGAGAGAGGGGAAAAAAGAGAGAGAGAACGATAAATGTGAAAATGCCTCGTAACTGCTCACTACTGCTCCTCTTGATGGTCATGTTCACTCACTGTTCACTCCCTTTAATTTGCTCACTGAAGTTCAGGCAGGGTGTCTTAGGTATTTGTACAACAGGGTTCTAAAATTGTCAGCAATCCAGTGACATCCAACATGCACAGTGAAAGACTGCTGAAGGAACAGTGGTCATATATATAAGATGCTATTACCAAGTACAGCGGACTCAGTAAACTGACTTCAGTCAGTTCCTCCAGAGGCCCAAGAGGGGTAAGTTAAACATTCTGTGGACAGGGAAGATTTAGACAAGAAAGATGTGTACGATCCTGCTTCGGTTTCAAAACCCTTTTCTCTTCCCATGCTTTGTTCCTACTGTCAAGATAAAATAGTGTTTTGATTTAAGGAAATTGTTCCAAAGCTTTCATGTAGCACAAGGAGTTTTTTGGCAGTACTGAACTTAAGTTTTGCCTGCAGGGTACTGGGTGCTGTTGACAGTGAGCACGATGGGATTTCTCCACAGAGAAGGGATACAGGAATGAACTTAGCAAGGCTGGAGAAAGGAAAAGGTATGCTACTGGTGGTATGCTAGTGGCATGTACTGTAAGGTATCATCCAAGGCTAGAAGAGTTAAAATAGTCCAATTAATTTAAGTCACTGGACTGTCATATCCAACATCAAAGACAGGCAGCATTTCTAAATATGCCCCCAAGAGGACCTCCTAGCTGCCAGAGAGCAGGCCACCATCAGCAAGAGGCAGACCTCCCCAGCCAAACACTCCCCCGACCCTAGAGACTATAAAGGCTTGCAGACGTTCACATGGTGTGTTTCTGATATTTACGAAAAAGAGCTAGGCTTGCAGCATTTTCATCTTCCATTCACAAAGCACTGCCATAGAATTAATCCATGTGGTATAATGCCATTTTATTTCCAGTCTGGGTATAATTAAGGGTAAAAAGGGGTAGAACAGAGTTTGTGAAGTGCTGGTTACAAGAGTTCTTTCCCAACTGTAGACCTCTACTGTACAGAAGATAGGATGAGAGAAAGATGAGTGTTCTGTTGTATCTGCCGTTCTTTTTGGAATGATGTATTCTAGAGGTAAAGACAATTACTGAAAGGTAAAGAATGTAATAAGGATGGGGTTTTCAACTGCAGGTTTTGTGCCCGGTTGCTCTATATTAGTACATCAGGAAGGCCACACATGCACAGGCAGCTGACAGTGGATATGAGAACTCAAGACTATCAGGAGATGCTAAGCTGTCACACGCCCATGTCTCCCAAACACAGGCCTGTTCCCCACAGGCTCACTGACAGCCTCGACAAATTTCTAAAAGGTTGTGTTCTTTCTCTTCATGTCATCCATCCTATACTGCTTAGCTGCTCTCCTCCATGAATCACAGTCTTCTCACTCAGTCTCCATCTCTCAGTCCAGCCTTTCTCCCAAATACACTTGCAGAGCACAGGCAGTAAGCCTGAAAAAAAGGCTGCTATTCACCATGTGAGTTTAATGATCTGTTTAACTGGGTTTAATCAGAAATGACTTGTCAAAACTGAGCCAACTGATAGGAAGAGTCAACAAAAAAATTAAATTATACACAAGTTTTGCATATGTCTCCAAAATCATTGTGTCCGTCAGGCTGGTAACTATCAGTGGATGGAACCAACTGACAAATTCAAACACTGATTAACTTTCATGAACCTCCCTGAGTTATCACTAACATGAATTAATAGCTCAATGTTTTAATAGAAGCTCAGAACTGGCTTATGCCTCAGATGTTACTATAATATATGACTACGTAGCAGTAAGCTTGTAAGAGATGTTAAATATTAGGAAAATGGGACCTAATATTGAAATGGATCACTGAAGATATTTCCTTCACAAGAGTGTGATTTTTTTTGTTTGTTTTCCCTGACTTTTCAATGTGTAAATGTGATTTCTGTTAGAGGTTTCTGTCTGACCTATAAATGAAAATCATGCAAGCATTTAATTTATTTTAAACTGCAAAGTTTAACACAACTTTATACATGCATCTACAGTGTCTCAATTAATGTGTATGGTTAATTTCATCTACCTCAGATGTATACACATTTATTCCCTGACATTTCTTATCATAATTTGTGAAGATATATCTGAAAGTGTTTCAAGTCAGAGATATTTCTAAGACACGTGCCCTGCCCGCACACACACTTGTAACAGTTCAGGCATGCTGTATTTATTTGCAAGTCCCAGAGCATCATGCACTAAATTCTGTCCTTTATCTCGAGTCAAATGAACAGCAGTTATCTGGTTTATAGATTTGACAAATTCTTCTGGATATCTGCCAGCTTTATAATCTACTTGAACTATAGCTTAAGAACGGTGTGAGATCACCAGGGTTTCTGCACAACTTCAAAGCTCTCTAAGCTAGAGCTGTGCAGTTCTCAGGCTGAATAAACGTCGTCAGGCTATGTGCACAGCTTTGAGGCTCCTTGAACCACAGCCATTTGTTTCAGAGGGTTTACAAATTCTATTAGGCATATCTGGAGCGCACGTAAATTCTAATATACATCATCTCTTTTTTTGCACTAAAAGAAACTTCAACATTCAGAAATACAGGGCTTTTAACTGTCATTTTACTCTACCAAAACAAATTTCATTTAGTTACTATTATAATAAAATTTGTAAATAGAAACAATTTTCTATACCATATTTAACAAAAAGAGGCCCTGGGAGATTGTCCTTTCAGTGAAAGCTGCTACTTTTAAAATCCCTTACTAGGAAAAGCTCCTTGTCTAATTAAAATAAAACTGCCATTAAAAATAAATTCTCCATTAGCTGGAGAACACATATTAACATTTTAAGACACCTAATTTCCAGAAGCTTAGATGGAGTTTCTAATCTATTTTAATCTGGAAACAAGTTAGAATCTGAAATGTAATGCCTTTGACAGTATCAAGACAGCACGAATGCTCATTTTCTCAAACACATCATGTGAACAGACCCAGGTGAACTAATCAACAGTGGAAAGTGGGTTTTCTCTTATGTAAGTAACTGGGCCACTGTCTAATGTCCCTTTGTTATGGTAAAACATGAACTTCATCCTGTGATACAGTTAAGAAGAGATAATGACCAACATTCTTGACAGATGCCACAGATGAATCTCCACAGCTTTCTCTCCTGTCAAATGGTAATGACATTATTTTCTCCTTTATTGAGCAAATGCTAGTTTATGCTAAACTCTTCTTTTTGTTTTACATATATATTAATAATTAAATTCTGACAACTTTCAAAAATAATTCAGCTTTACCTGAGGAAGATGGAAAATTACATTGAGTCAAGGACTGTCAACAGCAAACAACTGTTACAACAACAACAAAAAAAAGAGTAAAAATTATCTGATTATTTATATTACCCCAGCTATTTTCTTATTATTGGGGGGAGGGGCATAGAGTAGAACTCCTCCTTTCTTCCTCCTATTTCTGTCTTCTGTTATTCTATTCATCCATCTTTCCTCTACTTCTAGTATTTCTCTCCCTTCACGCATTTCCCTTCAGGGATTTTTGTTCTCTTCTATTCTTGTCTTGTTAGCTTTCTCATTTCCATTATTACTGCTTTGTTTCCTTCACGTTTCAGCTGTTCTTTAGCCCTTTCTCTTTCCACTTTTAGTTTGATGCTAAGGATGTTCTTCATAGACTTCTGAAACTACCTCTGAATATTCTGTTCTCAGGAAACATACTTGTGAAAGAATCCTTTAACCTAAAGTGAAAGACAAAATTGGTTGGTTTCAGTCTCACATAATAACAGAAGATCACAAACATTGGCCTGAACACAGGAACTTATTCACTGCGGAAGGTCAATCAGAAGTAACCCAACCTTTCTGCTTCAGAAGAACACTTCAAGGAGCATCAGTGAAGCAAAAGAGATGCACTCTAAAAGCAGTTTCCTTCATGTTTATGTTTTAAAAGAGAAGACTTTTGCCAAAATCAGCCTTGGTTTTTTGAGAAATGCTAATGCAAAATGTTATAGTGGCTTAAACTGGTGTATTCTGGCTGTCCAGAACTAATATGCTGGTGGTTTTAGAAGCCTCATTGTTTTAGCAAAACCTTTAAAAGAATTACAAATTATCTTTTTGTGCAATTGATATATCTCTTCTCCAAGCAGTTTATTAGTCGGACTTGCATTTCTTGTAAGAAAACTAGCAAAAGAGCTCTGACGATGGAAGACTTTTTTCATCAGCTGTCATTTCTCTCATCTAAGGCTACTGATCACAATTTTTTAATCACAAACGTGCTAGTTTATCCCTATCTTCCCAAAAGCATTAGTGTACACAGCCATGCCTGAAGCTTCACACCCTCCCACCTCCTCTATTTCATGAACCTGAAGACAGGCCGTGGTTTGTTACACCCTGCTCTGTGGTTCACAGCTGGTTGCATATGCTAATTCTTATGGGAAACTGGGAGAGGAAATTGAGTATATTTGGAGGAGAGGGGCAATATAAATCCTTGTTCTGACAACAGCGCAGCTAAATGGTCAGTACTTAAATAAACCCATCTACACTACAGACTGGAAATCTGACATATCTCGTCATTGTGCTCTTAATGCTAGGTATTGTAAAGAGAGTCTAGCAAGCTGCTTCCGCAGTTTGTTGCCCAACTAGGCACCTAAGTTAGAGCAGAGGCTGCCTTCCATTTCCTGCTAACAAAACTAGTACTCTCAAAATGGAAGAATACTTTTATAAGCTTTCACTACTACAGACTGTAACTGACACTTCAAACAAAATGATAACTGCCACAGAAAAACATTGTGTCCTGTATTTGTCTTCTGCATACAAACACTTTTATATGGTGTTTCTCCTCTTTTGGGTTCAATGGATTACTGTTGAGTGGTCAATTTGCAACTGAGTTCCTAATTTTTATTTTATTAATTTATGTCTGTGGAATAATTGCAGCCTGCTTACAATACACTCCATGGGCCACTGCTTTAAAATAGAAAGATTTTCTTGGATACAGTGTGTTTGCATGAGTATACCAGTTGTGTTTTTCGAGGTTACAAGCAAGAATTGACTGAGGAAATGGACCATTCATTGTGAAACTGAAGCATTACATTAATAAATGAAAAGTAAAAGCCTGTAATTGTTTTTGTAAAAACAGAACAAAAGTAGTGGTGGTGCACGTCATCTGAAGTATTCAAAGTTCTCTACTGAGAGCAGTACTCAAGGCGACTTGCCTCTCGAAGCCAGAAGTTGAATACTGTTTAAACTGTACTCAGACACAGCTCTAAAAACTATAAAGGCAAGAAACAAAAGTTACAATTTTGGATAGAACTGGTACTAGTGAGAAAAAAATAGCTATCCTCTAGGAGGAAACAACTGCCATGATAATGTCTTCAGAGGAACACACATTTGGAAACAGTGTAGCAGAAGAGATATTTCTATACTGTAAAGATAATGCAGATCCATGTATACATAACAAGCATTTTTAACTACAGAAGTCTTTTGATTGGAGTTAGAATATACCTGCTTGGCCTTCCATGTTATATCTCCAGTATAGAAACCAGTTAATACTACACCAACATTCACAAACACAGAATAGACCATATCTTTTACCATAAGACATTACTGCACTCTCTGCCACAAACACTTGTTTGTTGAGCATCATTTCAGGAGAGATATAAAAGCTGTTGGAAAAACAAATTCATCCTTGATTTAACTCTAAGGATTTTCAGCTTTTATGCAATGTGTTACCAAAAAGAAAGCTGTAAGCTGAATGGGGGAATCGAGTGCATTGACTGTATAAGTATAAACAGAGATCTTAAAAATGAAAAGTCATTAGAGTTGCTAGCCAAGGTGAAACTGATTTCAGTTTTTGCCACTCACAAGAGTTGCTGCAGAGGCTAAAGTTTGCTCTGATTTTAAAGACAGTGGAATCAGACCCTGATATGTGAAGAAGGGGGAAAAAAAAGGTTCCTCAGTATTTTCACAAGCTGTATCTCTGGGCAGTTATGGACGGGTGCTGACAGATTCTACAGGAAAATTATTTCAGTCTTCCCGAAAATAATTATAACTACTCTTACTTTTGCAGCAAGCTGTAGCAGATTCTCAAGATTCTCAAGCTGTTTTCAAACTTGCCTGCAAGTGAAGCGTAGTCTCATCTAAAAAGGAGTGCTGCACTCATTCTGCACCAGCTTTTCTGAACAGGTTTTAGCTGATGCCCTGAAGTTATTATTTTTGCAAGCCAAGAGAACTATAACTAGACTTTGACCAGAATGAAGAGATTACCAGTCTTACTTGGTGAATGTAGATAGGAAACACATGCCAACTGTATCTTGGTGTCTTGTCTTTTTAACGCTCATGAGAAGAGATCTTCACTACGTTGTTACAGTTTTACCTAATTCTGATGAAATCTGACAATTATCCCTTATGCCTGACCCTGGCAGCTTCTAGCTTGAATCATTCTCCAAAGGTTCTCCACTGCTTTAAAGGAGTTAAATAAGTATTTAACCCCATTTCACAATCAGAAAAACTGAGGTACTGCAACTGCTTCTTTCCATGGAAACTTCTAGTTAAAAGTGAAAGATACATGTGATCTGCAAAGAAACTACTGATATACCTAAGGCCACAGGAAGTGCTGATGTCAAACCCCCGAGGCAAATTCAGGAACTGCCACCTCCTTATGCTGGTAGAGAACCAAAGTTCCTTGCGCTCTGGACCTGCAACCTTGATCCCACCATCACATCTGGCAGACTGGCTGGGTCTTTGGCAGCTCCATGTAGGCAACCCCTACGTATCCCTGGGATCTACACTACTGCCAGATTTCTGGAAAATCTGTTTTATGATGGCTGTTTCAGACTGGGACAGCTGCAGCTTTGTGCAAGAGGATGAGGTGGAGAAGGCAAGACAAATTAACCAACAGCTTTGTAAAGCAAAACCAAACACCATACTTCCTAGACTCATATGGCATTTGTTGGACACTTCGTACAAGTGTCAATCAGCGTGAAACTACTTAATTAACAATCTCATGATAAAAAAGGAAGAGGTAACATGGCTGCATTTCTAGGCATGATTAATGCCCTAAGAGCTAAAGAAATACGAGGATCCTCGTCTCCCACAAACAATGAGCAAGAGATTACAAAACAACCTAAACGTACTACCCCAACTTGTCTCCATTATGCAAACAGTAACTGGGAAAGAGTCCTGGGGGTGCCTTATATAACTCCTTGCTCTAAGTCCCCCCCGGCACCGGGGGAATTCGTGCTTCCCCTAACCTGAATGCCCACCCGGGGCCGTGCGGGAGCCCCGCGGGCTGGGCTGGGCTGGGCTGGGCACGGCGGGCGGGCGGCACCGGCGCAGCACCCGCGCAAACTTTGCGCCGCAGGGGCCGGGCAGCGGCCGCGGCAGCGCCGGGGGCACTCGGGGGGCTCCTCCCGGGCGGCGGCCAACGCGAAAGTTGCAGCAGTCACCTCTCTCCGCCCGCCGGAGCCGAGCGGGCGGCGGCCTCCCGGGGGCAGAGGGGCGGCGGCAAGGGCTGCACGGTGCGGAGCTGGGGCGACTTACCCATGGTGCCGCCGCGGCCTCTTCCTCCTGCTCCTGCTCCTGCTCCTCCTGCTCCTCCTGCTGCTGCTACTGCTGCTGCTGCTGCTGCTCCTGCAGCCGCCGCCTCTCCGCCGGCGCGGAGGGAGGCGCGGGAGGCGGGGGCGCGGAGCGGGGCGCGGCAGCGGCGCGGAGCCTGCGTGCGGCGGGCTATGAGTCAGGGCAGCACATCCGGGCACGGCCGGGGAGACACCCCGCCCGACCGCCGGGCAGCACCGTGCCGCCGCCGCCGGGGAAGGGCGGGCAGCCGTGCAGGGAGGAGGCGGTGCAGGGCCGGCGGCAGCGCCCCCGGCGGGGAAGGAGGCGGCCGAGGGGCGGGTCCGCGCTGGGAGCGGTGGCTGCCACCCCTCACCGCGGCCTCGGGCCTCCTTTGTTAGAGGGGCTGGGGCGGGGCCGCCAGCCGGGCTGTGGGGCGGCTGGCGGGCAGGGAGGGAGGGAGTGCGGAGCGCCCGTCCGGCGTGGTGTCCCCAACACATTCCCACACCCAGCGCATCCCCACGCCCGCGGCTGTGGTTGGTGCCGTCCACACATCCCACCGCATCCCCACACCCATACCGCGCCGCGCCGTTCCTCGGTCCGGGAGGCAGGTGGGGTGCTTTAAACACGGCGAGCGCGGTGTTTAAATTAATATTTAATGATACGGACTCAAGGAGGAGCGTCCTGCAAGAAGGAGGGGATTATGCTGGGTGGGTTAGTGGGTTTTTATGTGTGCTGTGTGGGGAGAAGGATCCGTGGAGGAAACTGCACGTAAAGTCCTAGTGCTGCGTGTTTTGCTGAACCAACGTTACAGGTTTTACACTCGAAACTGAAAGACACGAGGTAGTTCTGTGTGGAAGGCATTTTTAACAAGAAAATAAATCTCCATGTTCAGTGGTGCCTCTTCCTTTCTGCCCTGGGGTGCTCAGTCTCTGTCTAGCAGGGAACAATAAGGAACTGCTTGCTGTTGCAGCTCTCTCCTTATAGCGCTTTCACTAGGAACCATTTGGGGCGGAGGGCAGTGGTGAAATTAATTGAGTACCTTTTTGTGGCATTTTCACATTTTTTGGTTCTTTCCATTGTGTATTCACGAGTTTACCTGAGTAAATCCTGAAGTGTGGTTAAATAGAGTAGGAACAGTGTGATAGAGGGGTTTGCTTGCTCTGTAGAAATGGATCGGCCAGGGACAATTCAGAGGAGTGATGCAAAAAGAACTTTCAGTTGAATCATCCTCCACAGTGCCTTCACAAGTGATACCAGTAGTCCCTTTCACCAGAAGTCAGCAGCTGCCAGGGGTTTCCTCTCTGGAACAGGTCCCAGGAGCTTTCATGCCTATAAAAGGGCAGTGTGATGTGACAAGCAAAGAATAATTCATCAGTCCTGCAGACTACAGACTGAACGTGTTGGGGTTTATCCATTTACTTTGGCATAGCCCTGATTCACCAGCTCTTCCTTCCTGAGGACATTGCAGAATTTTGCAGTTGACTTCAGTGGGGTTAACCACAGTATGCAGAATTTGGCACTGAAGATATGTAATTTTATGATCAACTGATACTGAAAATCAGTATGCTTTTACACTGGCTAGACAACTAAAACACTTTTGTTACTGTTTTCATTGCACTGAGGCTGAAGAAAATTCAAACCAGAACACGCTGGGGTTTTAACTGCAGGTTTTGTCTAACTCAGTAGTTTGTAAAACACAGGATTCTTAAATGAATCTAAGTGGTAAAAAGCTGTATTTTTTCTGCTTTCTTCTATCTCTAAATCTTGTCTGAAATTCATCTTCGTCCTGTGTTTTTGCCTCCTTATTTCTTTCACTCAGCAATAAATTCTGTGTTGGCTTTGTAGCTGTGTCCCAAATGTTTCTTCTACTTGTCTGGGAAAAAAAAGGCAGCAAAATTCTCTTCTTACTGATCTGTTGTTGAGGGATCATGGAAGAGATATTCTACATGGTATTCCATATGGGATAAGTCCCACCTGGGATAAATCAGAGCAACCTGTCAAATACACAGGCGTCTCAAGTTTACTTGCATACCCTAACTGAAATGCACACGTATATCTTTGCAAGACCTAGAAAAGTAAGACTGTTATCTGCTCCAAGAAAGAATTTTGAGGATGGTGACTTCTAAAGAGTTCTGCTTTCAAAAACACTGCCAGAAAGAGGTCTGGCACTACAGAACATCTTTGATTATAATTGGTTTTCGTGGATCCAAAAGAACCATGCAAAACTAGGGAGAGCTTTTGTTCTTTTGACTGAATACTTATTAATTCTAGGAGAGAAAGAGAAAGTTCCAGACAAGCTGAGGACTTGATTTTTGTCAATCTCTTAATTAGGTATAAGTTTACAAGAGAACAAAGAGGTGTTGTGAAAAAAAAAATCCAAATAAAAGTCCTGCCATTCCTCCAGTTGAATGCAAGATCCTGTATGTAGGGCTACTCATGGAATAGTGCAAAAGAGAGAGGGTTCTTCACGAGAGGAACGTCCATCTCCAAAAGACTATACAGAAGAGCTTTGGGCCATTAGGCATAGATATCATATGTGTACAAGATAATACACAAAGTCAGCAGTGCTGAATTTTTTTAAAGTGATCAGCACCTCCGAAGTGTGGTCCAATGATACCTGTGAGAATATCTCATTAAAAACAATGAATTTGGGATGTTCCAGATCCAGATCACTCATCTCAATTGTCCCTGATGTATTCATAAAGGAAAAAATAATTAAAAAGCAAGTTTTTGAGAAAAACTGGCAACTAGGAGCATTATACTGAGTTATTGGTGAGGTTTGCAATAGAAATTGGGTAGAAACCTGTACAAGTGTATTCTATGGGTTTCAGTAGATGTTTAATTTTAGCAGTGGGGAAAAGACTAAAAGATCAGTTCATAAAAATATCCTTTAGGACAGCTTATGACTGCTTTTTTAATGTACTTCTAGTGCAGCTGTGGAAATTGAGTTGTAGACTACAGAAATTAGGAAGTTATTAACAAGTGCCATCTCTGCACTCCCAAACATTGACTGTCTAATGTCCTGCAAGAAAATGGAAAATTTTCTTTGACCTTCCAATGCTTACTATTTTATGAATTTTCTTTCTCAGATCTTGCACCAGTTTCAAATTCTCAGCACACCTCCTCACCCCTGACATAGCAACTCCTCAAAAAGCTTCTCACATACATTATGTCATTTAATTTGGCACTAAGGCCCATGTAAGGAATATATTTTTAATTGCCTCTGTACTGATGTTAGAAATTTACATGAGCAACAGGAGCATGCTGGGATGCTTGAATACATAAGGAAATATGATACAGGACGATAATTTAGTGGAATTCAGATAATCTGATGGGAATGGGCTGTCACAACTTGTTCTGTCAGTAATGAAGGGCAAAGAAAGCAAAAGTGTGGGTAGTGCTTTACTCCTATTAGAGGCACAGGAAACCCTTCGAATCCTGGCACCTTGAGAAATCTCAGTTCTTGTAAAACTAGAGGTGGAAATAGTGCAGAACTATCTGTGAACTTGCACATGGAAAATAGGACAAGCTTCTTCTTGAGACCTTCCTCTGTTATGTGAATGGGAAGACAATAAAAGTGTGCAGAGGGAAGTGTTGCCAGGGATGACTCGATATTCTTCTCCCTGAAGGTAAGCTACCTCAGATTTTCCATGGGATAAGAGGAGTTATTGATACAGAAGTGAACACCTGACCTTCTTCTATTATAATTCATTCATGTTCCCATACCTGCTGTGTAAGTATTCATGATAAAACCTTTCTGGTAAGTGCTAGAAGTTGAAATTAGGAAACGTCAAGCTAAGGTAGAACTTTCTCTCTGTGAATGCAGTTTAAATACAAGAATGGCTGACCTGGGAAAGTAAAATCTGAGAAACTCATGAGTTTTTTGTGGTTTTTAATCCCAACCTTTCAAAAAACAAAGCTTTTATCTGGCTGAAAAAAACCCAACCTGTATGTGAGTTTGTATGCAGTGTCATGCTATAAGACTCATACAGTTACCCCTTCTGGCCTGAAAATTTGGGGCTTTTTAATGACCAGTATCTCCTGCTTTCTCCATAGGGAGAATAAAAATAGCATATTGTATTTGGTACATTCATAACATATGAAGACAGTAGTTGTATGCTTGACTTACACTTTAGAGCTGAAGGAGTTTTCCTGCACAGTCAGAAGGGAATTTCTTCCTCTTTGCCCTCAAATTTAACTGGGTAGTTTGTTTTTTGTTTGTTTGTTTGGTTTTTTTTGCTAGTGTTTTGCATTTATTATAGCTTTTCTACAGACCTCAAGAAGAAATAGGAGAGAAACTGGAAGGGAAAATTGCTCTAAAGCTATTTTGTATGTACCAAATCTGTTTGGATGACCTAGTCATAAGATCTGGGCTTAGAAAAAACTTTGCTTCCAGGTGAGATTGGTAGGAGCCTTGCCTCTATTTGCCTTTCCCTTCACTATGGGAGGTGGTCTGCCAGCTGAACTCTCTGTAAATCTCACCTAACCAGCATCCAGTTATATAGCTGTCTTGAGTAGGAGAACTTGGTGGTTGCTGTTCCTCAGTCATGTTACACAGCCGAATTTGACTAAATCCTATTAGGGCTCAGGTGAGTAAAGTCAGACTAATTATGGAATATCTTGGTTAAATTTATTGGCCTGTGATACGCAGGTGACCTAATGGCCTCTGCTTAGAGAAGTAATTTGAGGCAGCTGAGAGGGCTGGGAGAAAAAAGTTGAAAAGGGTGAACTAGCATTCTGGTTTATATCCCCTCAAGGCAAGTGACAAGTCAACTTCCTTCAGCAAATGTAAGTATCATAAAATGAAAGAAGTTAAAATATTCACTCAAAGAGAGTTTGTCTGCAGACATTTCCAGCTGTTCTGTAAGTATATTCTTCCCAATGTTGACTAACTATCATCTCTTAATTTTAGTAATTTTCTTACTTAAGTTAAAGGAACGTGAAAAAACTGGAAAAAAAACTTTTATTGATTCACAATGTTTCTGAGATAGTGCTAATACGTGATCACGTTCTTGTGTAAAGGTTTATTTTGGGGGGGTTAGATGTACAAAGCAATTATATGCTGCTCTTTATTTTTAATTGTATGCTTTTTGTACATCTTAATTTGTGTAAATCACATGTTTTTGGACTTAATCTAGTGAAGGGGACACATCTGCAGCAGAGTTTGCTATGGTGTGCTTTATTTTGGCATTATGGAGCATTTTATATTTAAATGTTTTTTATTACTACATAAATAATGTTACTGCTCTAGTGGGATCATTATGTCCTATTTATTTCTCTGCTTCCATCAATTTCTCTACCTTAGTGCAAATAAAAGTAAGCTCTGAAGTAACTTCTAATTTGTAAAAAACAGCTCCTGACCTGATAATACTAATGGAGATAATTTGAATTCTACCTGAGCAATGATAATTGCAAGAGCAAAGCTGTAGCTAAGTAATGCCACTGTGTCAACCATTACTGGTGCCTCAACCAAAAGAAAGGACAAGAAAAAGCACATTTTTAGGGTGGAGTTACAGAAAAAGACCCGATTTGAAATCTCACCTTTTATATTTCCCAGGTGCTATAGGCAAGTTACTTTAGTCTGTGATTGTATGATCATGAGAATGGCCATTCTACAACTGAGGGGTAACAATTGGTCTATTGTTCACTGTATGTGTTCTGCTAGAATCAAATAGCCAAAAAAAAAGTCCAAGAAAAACCCCACTATGCTCTAGCACATAGTATTCCTCAGTGCCACATGAAATACTGCAGTGCTTTAATAATATCAGTAATCTTTCAGAATTTAAATAAGACCTTACAGAGACATGTACACCAGCCTTTCTTATTTAAATCTTTCTGCCCTTTTACAACCTTACAATTTTTTGAGCTTGGGCTTCCCCAGTGCTCTTTAGCTCTTTCTTTATTTTGACTCCATTTGCTTAGTCCCTGTCAGGAAATAATTTTGCCACATATGACAACTGAACTAATTCTTACTGAAGTTAGAAATGGGATATAGTATTAGCCAGATGACTCTCTTCAGAGGAACTTGCAACTCTGAGGCAACGTCTTGCCTCATTATTGCCCACAAGATGCTAGTGTTACTCTGGAGAAAGGAATATCCAGCTGCCTGGACTGTGTCCTTTTAAAGCCTGTCTTTAGTTGAAGCAGATGAAATATGAACTCCGTGGTTTATTTAATTTTTGATTCCTTAGTACACAGATTCAGGCTATATCTTAAGGTAACAAAAATTGTTTGGTACGTTTATATATGCAGAACCCTCTATGCTTTGTGGTTCCTCAGCTGTAAAGCTGGCTATAGTTTTCACTGAATTTCAGAAACACAACTTTCACTAAATGTATGTTTGTCTATATTTTCACATATATTTAACGTATGTGTCTATATTTGCACACAAATATGTATATGTGCATAGCTATTTCTGGGATATCTTAAAAATATAAATTGTGTATGAACTGAAAGAAGGTCTTTTTTGCGTTTGTGCAAATGTGAAGTAATAAGTCTGAATACCACAGACAAAATCCTTAGGCTTTAATTTTTCAACGCTGCAGAATTAGTAATTTTCTCAAGTAAGTTACAGTCTTCACATTACTGTTGAATACAGCATTTTGCTGCAGCTGCATACCTTCCCCCCCGCCTTGCATTTTGTGACTTTTTTTTCCTAATTTCAGTTCTACTCTCGAGCTACTGCAACTTCTCTCTGACTGCATTCCATGACACAAATAATTAGTTGCACCCCGTTTTCCTGGGTCTTAGAGGTAGAACCCACTTTGCAGCCAGGCAGCTCCAGCTGCAACCTGGTGATTTGAAGTGACTCTTCGAGTTGTCATTTTTCCTGGGCAAGCTCTCAAAATTCATAGTGTGTTTGAGATTCTGCAACAAACTTAGCCTGCAATAGCATCTGTGATGTCTGTAGCTGAAATCATGAGGTTCACCAAACCCGAGAAGAATAATGAATTTTCAGATAGATGTTGAGTTCTGATCTGCTTGCTCTCAAGCTTCTTTTCCTTTTATTTCCTTCTATCATACAGCTCAGGAAGTTGGGGTAGAATAGCAACTTATGCTGTGAAAGTGATTAATGCATAACAGCAAAGGCAGGGGATGGGGCTGTGTGTGTATAAAAGGTGCATAATGGAACAATAAGTGTAAGTGCTGCTTTAGGCAATGAAGATACTGGTGTTCATGAAGGGATTGGCAAATGTCTCTCAGATTTGTCAGCTGTGAATTTTACATTCTTTTTAATTTTTTTTAAACGTTGAAATCTAGATGCCAGCAATGATATTGCCAGTAAAAACCACAACCATTGTAAGCATCAAGAATAAACTGTAGCAATTCTATAGAAAGACAGTGCCTTCCAAAACTAGAATTAGGGAAATTCTGCACCTAGGCACCAGCAGTGAGGCAATTATCTCCTCAGAATATTTTAGCAAGCGCTTAGTAACCTTTCCTGTTCACTGAGGCTGAGAATTTCAGAAAGACAATTCTGAGGTGTTCAGATGCCCACAAGAGAGACTCTCAGGATGTTGAAGCATTTAAATCTGTCTGTAACTACTTGATAAGTTAAATCTAGATTATCTGTTCTCCAGAGTTCTTGGAATTTGCACACACAGAGAGCTCGATACCTCAAAATGTTGATGTCAGTTTCTTCTTCCTTAATGCCCTTTTCTTTTCCTCAAAAAAGGCATTAATCTAAATACAGTAGCAGGACATCTTGGAAGTTGTCAAATGTGCCAATTTTATGTCTCCCACAAAACATTACTAAACCAACTTAACTGAGCCAGGTTTCTCACTTATTGTTTGCCTTTGTAAGGTTTGGTCCATGCTAAAAAGTAAACATAATGATATTGCAGGCTCAAAATTTTTTTTTAGTTTGCCTAATGGGACTGGAAATACAAAAATATTGTTGTTAAAAATCATGCTTTTGGGAACACGTTCAGTTGCCTCTAAGTTCCTCAGGTTGTACATAAGACTTGTGTCTTCCTTGAGAAAGACTGAAATTTCACAATAAGCAGATGAATAATACCGGGCATCAGGATTGTTGATGAATGTGAAAGACAAGAGGTGGTGCTTAGTCTAGAATCTTTAAGATGATACTTGAAAGGGCTGTGAGGATGATTGGACTTGATGGATGAAGATTCCAGGTATATGACAGTGGCCTGATAGCTGATGCAGCAGTCAGACCAGAAAGGACTAAGACAGACCAGACAGAAAGAGTTTGCAGTTGTAATGTAAAATTACACTTGAGATCAGGAAAAAAGAGTATTATTTGTTATATTCCAGGTAGTGAGAGAAAGCTGATCTGATGTATCAGGAGAATAGAATGCAATAGAGAGACAAAAAAATCTGACATTTACCTTGCATAATGAAAAAGGATTTGTGGTCAGCTGTAGTGTTCTGATGTGGAGGGAAAGCTGCTAAGCTGGAAGACATCTGGGCTATAGCAGCAATAAGAGAGGATCAGATCATAGACAGAATTGAATGCCAGTGCAATTAGAAATGCAGAGATTATTTAATATTTCCGTGTCGTCATTATCTATTGAACAAACTACCAAACCAAAAAAGAAAATAAAAGGTAAATTAAAGAAAAATCAAATCTAGGCTGTTGAATCATTTAAAGATTATTTCCATCAGTATCGTAGGCCAAAGTCTGGGTTATTCATTGTATAGAAGCCTCAAAATTGGCATAACACAAGAAGGTGCAAGAGTGGAAAGTTTCATTGCTCTTCTCCTTATGGAGAAGAATACTGTTGGATAGATGCGAGACTGTGACAGATTCACATTCTGAGTCCATGTGATGAAACTTGGACCTCATTTTCCAGCAACTGTACAAGTGTGCCTCTAATGTTTGGGACCACTCACAGGCATGCTGAGCATGACCATTTAACAGTGTAGATGAAGGCTATGTATTGTACAAGTTGCACAAACACTTGTGTTCACAGTCACAGCTTTATTTTCTAAAAACTGCTAGGTACACACTTTTTCTAATAGTGGGTATTAATATACTGGTTTTACTCATCAGGCTTTCTAATTTTAAAGCTTAGAGCTGATTTGAAGTTGCCCTATTTTAGTGCTGCATGCCTCTGTTAGCATATTATTCCCAGCACTACTGCTAATTTAGCCTGTCAGGCATTGTGACACACTGCAGAACCATGCAGGTACTTGTCATGTCTGAAAACTTCATCCCTAACAGTGCAGGTGGGGGTGGAAATCGCAACAAAGGTAATTACCACGTATCTTGATCTTCAGGCATTGGAGATCGTGGTTTGGAGTGATTTCCCTTGGGGAAAAGCAGAAGGTAGGAGTCAGAGCCTGCAGTGCTGACTGGGTGCTCTCTGAATGGTTTTTGGCATGGTGAGCAGAGCTGCAGCAGCGTAGGACTGGCAGTGTCTAAGAGGAAATACAGCCCCTCAGCAAGGAGTGGGGTACAAACTGGAGCTGGAAGAGAGGTGGTGGGAGGGAGAGCATATAAAGAAGGAAATTTTAAAAGAAAAGTTTTATGAGAGGTATATTATATTTTAGCCTTACAAAAACATTTCTCATTTAAATGGCAGTTTTCCATTATGCTGTACTATTGCGTTTTCTAGATATACATTACAGCTCTGACCTCCCCATCACCCCAAATGATGCTGTGGTTTGCCTGTTAATAGTTACTGTATAAAAAAAAATGTCTCTTGATGTTAGTCTGCATTCAGGGACACTCATATATGTACCCATATCTCAGTACTTTTAGTCATTAAGGACCTCTGGAATTGAAACAAATGCTGTTGTCAACAACAAACTGAGAGGCCTTTGAAAAATTAGCTTTGAAGTCTTAAACTTCTTGCTGCAGGGCTCACCACAGCTGCACTTCTTGCACTTCCTGATGGCAAGAACTGCAGGAATGTTTAAAGAAAAAAGGGGTTTCAAATAATCTCATGTTGCTTTATGTTGCTGAATTTTGATTTTTTTTTTTTTTTGGATGTTGCATTTGAGGTTATGTCTTATTTTTCTTTGTGTATGAAACTGGTAACTACCCAAGCTTTGAATTTTAAATCAGCTTAAGGTCTCCGGTATTCTTAATTAACAGGCCCCAAAACTGTTTTATTTTCACAATCCTAATTAATAAATGAAATATTAGCGGGAAAAAAAATAATAAAAAGTTATGAACCAGTATAGTTAAAATGGTTATTTGCTTCTCTGCTTGCTTTGATACATTTGTCCTGCATGAATCTTTACTTCCTGTTTTAATAAAGGAAGTTTTCTAAGCTCCTGTGAATGTTATCCTAAGTGGAAGCCCCCATGAGATTGCTGCTTAGTGAAAGCATATTTCTCTCCTTTCTTGGGTTTGCATTAGTGATGATGAGTTTCTGGAGCTTTCAGTGCTCTTGCCAGAAAGATAAGGCTATCGTGTCTTTGCTGTTGTCATGCATTATAGTCACTGCTGCCTGATGATGTGCCAAGAATAGTTCAGGGATTAGTTGGAGCTGGGCCTATGGGCACACCTGTGTATTCATGCTAATATTGTGAAAATAGTAGACTTGGAAGCGTAATTCATATGTACTATGAAGTATGTGCAAATAAAATCTGTAATTTACAGGTAAGAAACATACACGGAGATGTAGGGCTGAAAAAATGAAAACTCCTCTGTTGCAAAACTTGCTTAAAACTGCGCAGTTAGAGATCTGTGCCTATGTCACTGTGTAGAGAGACAGCTTCATCTTTTTATTCCCTTTTCTTCTCCAGCACCTGCCCTCCCAGCCCCTTGTACTGTCTCATATATATTGTAATTTTCTTAGTTCACCTTCTCCACAGAGATTCTGTAGGGCTGTGCATTTTGTAGGGAAGCCTCTTCTCTTTGTGCTTGTCTAACTCCAGGTGACCTCTGTGTCTTCTCTAGGATAACAATGAGACCCATGGCTCAGTGGAAGCAGCTGTGTGTTCTGACATCAATGCGCACCAAAGTCTAAGCTGAGCCTCCTAGGCCCCATATGGGCTCATACACAGATTCCTGTGGGATCCACGGCTTATCAAAATTCAGAATTACAAGTGGCTTATCTACATAAAATATCTGGAAGTGAGAGCAAACAGGAACCAGTGAAAGGCACAGTGATAGCATATTACCCTGATAAATTGAAAAGCTTGAAAATAAAAAGTCCTTGAGTAATTTTACAGGAGGGAGCAAACATAAATAAATGGAGCCTTCAATAACTCTAACTTCTGCCTCAGAGTTTCAATGGAATATTTGATCCACTATCCTCTTATGTCTTACTCTACCAAATTAGAAGCATTATTTATTGAGGTAGTTGTCAGAGAGGGAGTCTAAAATAAGGGAATGCTGTACTGTGGTTCCTTGTAGGCTTTTGGACCCCTAGGTTTTTAATCTCAGACTGAAGAATTCTACTGCCCCTTAGGTTGCTTATTTTAATGGAAATTCTTTTGTTGTGCAGGGGAGATAGGATATAATGACTTCAAAATTAATTCAACATAATATTTAGCAGAAATTAAGCATTTCCAAAGCTTCAAACTTTGGGGAGCTGAAACTGCCTATCCTACAGCACAGATATTTTCCTCAGGGTCAGACTTCTGTTCTCAAAGAAGATGAGTCAAACCTTGCTAACTGGCTTTATAAAACCCTGAGCTCTAAGAATTCTGCTGTCGTGGACTCTTTTGCAGAGCTTTTTATTTCCCAGGCAAAACCTCATTTGCATTGTGGTATTGTTATGTGTTTTCCTTTGATCTCCTACTTTGGATTTCTAAGATTGAGTGCTTTTTTTTTTTTCTTGCAAATTTGCATTGCCCCAGGATATGAGAGGTTTGTTTGAACTCATTTAATTGGCCAGTGATGTGAAAAATGATCACTTTCTATATTGAAAATGAGCTCAAATAACCCTTTCATGGAGTCCTTATAACCTACTGTAACTTTCCATGCATTTTTACTGAGTCAGATTTATCTTGTCTGGAAGGAGAATGAACATTTCTAATATTTTCCAAGTTTGCAGACATTGATTTTTGGATTTACAAGGCATCACAATAAAAATATAGAAAAATTGAAAGATAATTAGCCACACTCTCCAGTGTTCTAATTTCAGTGAAAATTATACAATTCCAATTAAATCAAAGGTAATAATCACAATAGATATGATGTGCCTAAGAGTAAAATGGAGTTTGGTTTTTTACATTTGATTTCATGCTGTTTATATTGTAATTTTGGAGAGATTACCTTTTATTTACACAGAGGCTAAATTTTATAGGATGTTTTTGGTCAAGAAAAAAAAAATTATCCTTTGAAAAGCCTGAATGCAAGAATCCAACCTGAAGTCTATAAAAGCTGTATGACTGGTCTTAAAAAAGAATATGCTCTATTAAGATTTTTTTATTAGCATTCATGACATCTTAAAATTACTTCTTGATTTATTAGAATGTTAGGGGGAGATAAAAGTGTATACATTAAATTTGGCATTTTATACTGAAATTATAAATATATTAAACTATCACTGTTTCTTCTGTCAACTTTATCGACACTTAGAGTTTTCCAGCCATCTCTTTTGTCTTGTCCCTCTGCAGAATCCTCACCTGTAGCATTTTACTCTGTTCACAGTTGCCAAGCCTTGCAACTAGAGGTTGCATATCTCCTTTTAGTCCTATATAAAAGGAACTTGTCTCTACCTTGTAGGTGGGAGGGTATTATCTTGGCATTATGAGGAAAAAATGGCAATTTACTCAGCTTCCATGCTGTTCAGAATCATCAGGTCCTGCTTTTCTTCTTTTTCTTCCCCCCTCTTCTCAGCTCTTAATTTAAGCCATGTACAAGAAATAAGCTTGGTTGTGTGGTTTGTTTTGGAATTTTTTGGTTTGGTGGTTTTTGTTTGTTTTGTTTTGTTTTGTGGTTAGTTTGTGTGGGTTTTTATGTTTTTTGTTTTAAATAATCTTCAGGTGTAGCTGGTCTGTATGATCCTATGTGTTTTAAACAATGTACTCAGGGAAGAGTGGACACAGATTTGCTATTAGATCTAACATAGCAGTGCTTTAAACTCGTTACTGAAGACTGAAACTTGTAATTGCTACATGACAGGATCCTTGTAATGACACAGGTGGCTACATGCATTATGGCATATTTGCTCTTTGTGATTACTATGCCTTTGAGTTTGTATTTTTTTATTGAAAATAATAGTTAATCTTTCTTCCTATTCTTCAGTACCGTTGCTGAATTATGGTACTTTCATCCTGTTTGGTAAGAGCTGTCTGTGATCATTTTTCATCACTTAGGTTTAAATTTCTCTAAGGCACATTAGATATGGAAAAAAATGAACAAAATGGTGATGAACAAGTCTGAGGAAAAGAGGTGATTCTTAACTCCTGAAATATGTAGGGACCTTATGCCTTTCTCTGTGTAGTACAGAGCTAAATTATTAAGATGAGAGGGATGACCAATGTTTATCATTCTACATTTCTCCTTCTAAAACTCGTCAAAGTAATGCCTGTTGTATGTGTTTGGTCAGTTGTAGTGCTCTTGGTGGTCTTGAATATAATCCCCTTGCCATGGGAGACTACTGCCTGGTTGGCATGCCAAGGCACACATCAAAGATATTTTTGAGCAATTAGCATGGTTTTGCAAACTATTCAGCAGAAGTTCTGCGTAATAGAATTGACTTGTCATGCTTGGGCTTTCTCAGAGAAATTCCAGATTGAAACCAAGACTGTCACTTGCATCACATGACAGAGAGTGCAAGAAAATAATTATGAAGAAAAAAGAACAGACAGACTGCATTCCAGGCATTTTAGGCTGTCTGCTTCTATTTTAGAGTGAACATGCATCACAGGTAGAAGTACCCAGACTGGAGGGATGTACACAATACACTGTATCATTTTAATTTTCTTTGGAGGAAGAAAATCCAGACCTATAGGTTCAGGTTATTGAATTACTATCTTTCATGTTCCAGTTATCAGAGTTCAATGAATAAGAAATACTCTAGGAAACAAACACAGGATAATTTTTTTTTCTGTAGAAGATTTATTTTTGGAATGATCCAAAATAAACGGTTGCAAAAGATATATAGGAGGCTAGTCTACAAGCTGTTCCAAGGATGGCCTCCTTTCAAATATTTGGAGCTTGTGAGCTCTCCTACATATCCAGGAACAGATTCAGCAAACTTTTTGGATGTATTCCCTAGTAAAACTTCAGTCTTTGATTTCAATAACTGATTTACTGATTTCTGTATTGCTGCAAGTGTCTTTAAGTTAATACCACAGGTAATATATGTTTACCATAAACATATCTGTTTGTATTCTCCTTCTTCTATTAGTGTTCTAAATCTATTGTCTTAATTAATCTGAACAAATGATTTTTTTTTGCCTTTTTTGTTTAAGTGCTGTATTCTTCCCCTATGTACTACGTAAGTATCCTATTAAAATCAAGAGCTGCACATAAACAAGACGTGAAATATGACTGCAAGTTCACAAAACCCAGCAAAATACCAATTGTTTCATATTTGTCCTTGCCTAAAGGGGGAAGAGGATAAAACAGGATACCAGTTCAATGCAAGCTTCTGGTGTGGACAGGTTATATTCACACCGTTGTGTGTTCCAGAGTAGCTTCTCTCTGCAGACAAACCCTCAGATCTGTTGACAGGAATGATGTCTCATCAATGTATGTATGCATATCTTAATTAAGGGTACACATTGTTGGAGCTGACAAGAATGTCAGGCTCTTTAGATTCCCAGAAATTCTCTAAGCCTGACAGATATGAAGCTGGTTTTGGCTGAGTGCATTCAGATAACTTTTCACAAAAGATGAGTAATTCCTCTTCCTGTATGAATTAGAACCATTCCCAGAGTCTGAATTTTCCATTCCTCTGTGAGACTTTTTTTAAAATGCTTTACAATTCAGAGATAGACATGTATATATTATACTACTTAACAAACACTTAAATGCAAGAGTGTACCATACTTTTGAGACATACATAGAATTTTAACTCAATTAGAAAAACTCACTAAAGGCTTACCAAGTGTTATCAGGGACATATATTGAGATGCAAATATATTTCTTGTCAGAAATTCTGTTATTTTTCTGGGCAGATACAGCATAACTACGAAAGCATGACTAAATCTTGGAAAATATTAAGGGTTCTGTAGCTGAGGGAAAGGGTGTTTTTCCTCATCTTTCTACGTGCTTCATTTAAGTTATATCTTACGCAAACCTTTAAGGAACAAATCCTAACATTCTGTGGTGCTATGAGTAGTTACTCTGGTCTAGTAAATAAATACATGATTTTTTTTTTTCTTTAAATATAAAACTGGCATACTGATAAAATCCCTAGTGTGGAAGCAATTTTATAGGGAATATGTACTTTAAGCATATATAACTAGCTGTAGCCATCACCTTTATGTGCTTATCAGTTTGTCAGTAAAATAGGTATTGTTTAACTATATCAATTGCATCTTAGTACATAAACCAGTTTTCTTTCTCAAATTTGGTTGAAGTAGTCATTTTGGTCAGATCTGCACTACGAAGTTTTGCTGGCATAGATGTTGTTGCTTTTACTGAATAGTCGATAACCACTGATTTCCTTTAATCTTTTATTCATAATAATCCTTTTCTTTGTGTACAGTTGCCAATAAAATAGTCTCTCAAGTAAAAGACCCTGGAAGTCTGAGATCTACCTGTGGAGCAGGAATAGATACTAATGAGCTCAGTGAGGGAAACAGACTTATGGCTCATGAGAGATTGTCAGAGAAATTAAATGGACTGGACATGAGGTTTTAGGCACAGGGAGAGCGTAATTATGGCCCTCAGACAGTTCTGAGGAAATGCTTTGAATACTACATCTAGGACTGAGAAGAAAAATGATCTAAAAGATGTCAAACACTCTGATGATACTGAAGACAATTTTCATGATAGTTGGAAGGTGATTGCTGAAATTGAGTATTTGTCTTGGTAGGAGCAGTGGTTGTAAGCTAAAGAATTGTGTAAGAGTTCAATTGTGTCAGTACTAAGTACAGTTTATTATTTACTAGTTCAGTGTGAATTTTCTGACAACATTAATTTTGATTAGGGGCATTAGAGCTTGATGGTCCCCCAGCATAGGTAGAATCCTCCCATATATGTGGTTTTGTATCTGTTTTGTTGCAGTTGGTCCTCAGTTAAAGCAGCACAAAAATCTGTGTGGACAAGCCAGAAATGAAAAATCAGTATAAATAAATGTCACAAAAAAAATTATTTCAAAATCCATTAGCAGCAAAGGGTTAAATAAGAAGGAAGTGGCAAAGAACGACTACTTTAGCCTTCCTACTAGTCTTGCTATTTTAGCGAAACAAGGGAGTAAATATGGGCTTGCACTTCTTTCAGTCTAGCCTCTAATCAAGGATCTGCTTTTTTCTTTTGCAATAAATAACATTGGGCTTAAGAGACTTCAATTAAGAGAGACAAGTACATTAATCCAGGGCTTTATCTCCTCTTAGGTTGGTAAATATACAGATCCTTAATAATACCTCCTCTTTAGCATCTTATAGATGTCTTGATCTGTTTCCAACATGGAAATTCAAGCTGTAAGATGCCTCTTAGTGGTTAGATCTTATTTAGGATCTCTATGTAATTATAACTACCCATGTTCAGGAAAGGCAAATTCAAATTTGCTTTACAGGAAAATGGAGTATCTATATTAAAAGTGGAGTATAACCTGCATCGTTGCGTATAGATGGCAATTAGCTGACAACATATCTGTTATCAACATCAGAAAGGTGAGGTACTCCATGTTTGAGTGTTTTGGAGTTTGTGGTGTTACAGGAGTGATAAGCTACTAGAATTCAATTAATTTCTTCCAACATTTAATATCTTGTGGCACTGATCCAGACTCACTGGGACAAGAGCTAGTCCTTAGACTAGTACAATTTTTCTAGTCATGCTGACAGTTCAGTGTTTTGTGGTTGTAGTGTGTGTGTGGGGTTTTTTTGTTGTTTGTTTATCTGACACCAAACAGAAATGGTGCCCTGCAGATGAGCAGCCACTGCTTTGTGCCATACAGGAGGCACAAAGCAGCCCTTAACAGTAGCATCCCAGTCTAGGCATGATGCAGAGCTTGTGTAATGACTTCTGTGTTTCCCAGCTACCAGCAGAGAGGGTACTGGCAGGTAAAGAAGGTGTGGATGTATCATAGTAACTTTGGACTACTGACTTTACCTGCTGAGAGCCTCCACAGCTAGCCTGCTGCTCAGGTGCCATGTTAATGACAGACAGAAGACAGGTATTTGGACAGATTTATGTACACTTGGACAATAATGGACCTTGCTACCCCTGTCTTTGTTCTTCAGTAACCTTTAGGGGTCATATGTGTGGGACAATAAAAGTGCTATCCAAGGCAGTCAACCTATATAGACATCCTATAATTTTCTCTGTTGGATGGAGGCTAAACTTTGGTGTAGTAGTGACAAAATCAGAGTTTCCAGGAAGAAAGTTAGTGAGGTGATATTTCCAGTGAGTCCAAAACAGAACTGTTATAGAGATGCTGAGGGCATTGAAAGGCAAACAAAAGATGCTAAAAGAAGTCCAAGAAATGGGACAAAAGAACTAGAGATTTTGAAAAATTAATTAAGATATTATTTCCCAGTCTCTTCTGGGAGACCTCCAATGCTTTGTCAGGGGAGATAAAAACTCTGTTAACCATGCAGTTTAAAGTGTCTGAGTGATGTGGAAGCCAAATCACAGAGCTCTCAGTCTGTAAGAGCAAGACAGATTGATGAGGTGCTCAGTGACCTGGCTGTCATGACCCAGAAAGTTTTCCAGGAAATGAAGGAGACATGGAAACTACTGGTCAACTTGAAAAATGCTGAGATAAGATACTGTAAGTAGTGCAGGAACTAAATAATTAGCTTGCAAAGAAAGAAAAAGATTTTAGACTGTAGTAGGAGCTAGCTTTCTGCATAAGATATGCTGAACATTCAACGGGCTTAGGTAAGAAAGGGTATTTTCCTTGCCTGCTCCTATTTTATACCCTATTTATAATCTGTGGAAAGCAGAGGCAAGAAATTGGATTGCCTCAGTTTAAATGACATTATCTTTGAAGAGAAAACTCCTGTGACCATTATTTTACTGTAATGGACAAAAAGAGGCACTTTGGTAGACAGCTTAGGTGACCCACATCTCAGGGTGCCTCAGAATTTATGCGCAGGAAAAGAAATCTCATCATCTGAAGCTTAAACAAGTCTGTAATATGCACCTCAGAACTACCCATCCATCTCAGTTCACCAAGAGACACTTGAGAACTAGAAAGAAAGAAAAAAGAAATTTTATTTCAAGCGTTAAAGGTATGACATTTCTTCCTTACGTAGCTGAAACCACTCGAGGCATTCTGGAGTAAATTGGTAGCATGCCAATTTCTTGTTCGTTGGAATTTAAGACTGAAGATAAAAAGTGCCAACATAAGACAAAGCAACGGCTAGTGAGAGTATTAAAGGGAGAGTGTTTTGTCTGTATGAATACTAATATAGTATGGCCTTGCTCAAGAGAGTCTGAAAGTCAGTGTTCTTTAATACCTGGGCTAGTAATTTATAAAACAGTTAGAAATCCTGATGTAAGGAATCCAAAATCCTGTAACAGTACCCAAAGTGTTCTGTTGATTAAATTCTTCATTGCACCTGGAGTTCTGAATTACAAATATTTAATTCTAAGTAAGTAAAAACAAAGGTTTAAAATGTCAACCATTCTAGTGCTTTTCTCAAGTCAACAGAGAAATAAAAGGATGTGCATCTGTTCACTGCTGTTTCTATTGATGGCATGCTAAACTGTCAACAGCGTGCCAGACTATAATCTCTTACACAGACTGCTCTCAACCTCTGATAATAGTAAAGAACCAGTATAACTTTGCAAATGAAAAAAAAATTGGCTTATTCGGGTATTGAATGTTGAAATACAGAAAGTGAAGAATGTGGCAGAGTTGGCAAAAAGCCAAAGCTTGAAGCCTTGCCCAGGTTTCCTCTGCTCTCTTACCAGGCAGCTCAGGTGCACAAATATCAGACTTCCCTATTAATCAGACTTTTGAAAAGACCTTGTTATCTTGGTTGCAGTGATGGGTCTAAGGTGACTGTAGGCTTTTGCACTGTACTATGCCTCATGTGTGAAGCCTTTTATACAGCATAGAGCCCCAAGGAACATGCCACTTGGGCTCATCACAAGAAATTAGCTTGGAAAGACCCAGACTTATGAGCTCTCATTTGATAATTGTCCTGCTGAATGCATGCCAACCCAGAAAAGCACCTTCTCTAGAGTTCAGTTTCTATTTGGGAACAGGCTGAAGACTGCTTTCAGATCTCTGATGAGATGGTAATGTTACGCTGCACAAAGAAGTGCTGGAAGCTTGGTCTGTTCTTGTGATTTGGAGAAGGAAGGAGCCATATGGGGGAGGCAGTTGGAAGGCGTTGCAAGTTTTGAGGACCCCCTGATTCATTGTGTATAATGTCAAAGCTGAAGTAACCTTTGGGCATGTGAGATAATTCAGAAGCTAAAACTGCCCGTGCAAATTCTCTATTAAGATTATTAACACAGATATTGTACACTGTTGATAGGATACCTGTCAACTGGCTTCTGTGTTTTCAGGGCAAGCAGTAAGTAACATTTAATGAATTGTGACACAATATGCATGGTTTGTACACTATCCTTTCCATTTCCAGAGGTCTTGCAAAAGGTCAAATGAATCTAAGCAGTAGGTACTTTGCTCACTGATTTAGTAGTTACGAGCTAGAATTGCAAAGCAGGGGAGGGAACTCCATTCCATGGAACAGACACTAGGAAGAATTTGTGGACTTCATTCAAGATGAATTCAAGTACACTGACATCCTTCCTAAAAACTAAATGGAAGAGATACTCAAATTACATTATTTAATAAGATGGCTAAAACTCAAAAGTGTTTGCCTGGGTTCCCATGCCATGAATGCATGCATGGGAGGAAGTGAAACTCAGTTTAAGAACAAGAAAACAGACTCCTGGACAGGCTAGTTGCAACTGTGGTTGTCCATGGTAAGTTAGACACAGAAGGTAACTAGAAGTCAGAAAAAGTAAGCAAGAAGTAGAGAAGAAATCATGAACATGAATGCATATTTAATCACTGGGATATTCGTCTCCTTACAGTATTTAAAATTGCTCTCTTTTTATGCTTGAATTTGAAAAGATTTTGTGGGGTTTTTTTGGGGTTTTTTTTATGTATAGTGAAGCAGAACTAAGTTGGATATGTTTCTGAAGATGTCTGTAGAAATCCATTCATTTTACTGAAAACTCAATAAGTGAAACAAATCTAACAGCTGTAGGTATGATTTAAGTCCAAAATTGGAAGAATCCAGGAAAGCTTTTATCATATTAAGTCAATCACCTTGCAAAACATATGTATCTTGTAGAAAACATCAATAATTCAGAAAATATTTGTAGAAGTTTAATCTCATGTCAGAGGAAATATTTACATAATATATTTTTCCAAGCATAACACTGGAAGTGCACAATGTTCCTTAGCATTTTGGGAACAGTCTTCAGGAAAGTGCTGATTGGAGTTATCAGTCACTACTCAGGTTTTACATTTGAACTGTCTTTATAACAGTGTGTTTAAAGCAAAAGAAATATTCCTTTCCATTTCATCACCAACCTGCAGGCATGTAGACTGGATCTTAAATTCTGTGTCACTGCTGTGTCTTTATTTTTGCTTACACAGCAGCTATTTTAGCAGCATATATAGATCTTAGCTAAGGTCTTCCATTCCCTGAAGAATTTACATTTCTAGAGGTGTTAATATGGTATGTCCTTCTTCCTATGTATTTTTTGTACATATATTAGTAGAATAACAGAGTATATTATTTGGTAGATGTTCTGTTACATCTACAGTGTATTAAGAGTTTTATTTCTATATTAATTAATATTGAACTGGGATTTGGTTGGGAGAGATCTGAGTTAAACTGAAAGACAAAAAGAGAATTTATACTTTATTTTCCAGGGAAGGAAAGGATGGAAGTAAGTGTAGGCAGGGCAAAAACTAGGAGCTCAGAGGAACAATACCAGCCTTTTGGCATTTCACTGGGTTCACCCTAACTCTATTTCCACTTTCATGCCAGCTCTAAGAGAGAATCCTTTGCCATTAGCTGGAACACACTGAAAGGTTTTTGAGACTCTCAAGCCCACAGTGAACAGGCAAGTTGTGGTGACTTGCTGTTTCTTTGGTGTTACTTTTCCAGAAGAGTAATTTCTAATATAACTTTTGCCTCTACTTAAGGGCTGAACTACCAAATGGTGCTATACATTTACAAATGTGAATAAGAAGCTCAGCACTTACAAATGAGGTGGATGGGGGCCCACCGGGAAGAAAAGGAGTCTCCTAAAGTGCTGTTTGCATATTAGGGGGGAAGGAGGGGGAATTTCGGGAATGCAGCTGTAGAGCCTATAGTGCCTGCTGTGTAAATTGCCTACATTGCTTGCCCCTGAGCTCACAATACAGCTGGTGTGCTATCAAATATCCCAAAGGGTATTAGCAGTGGGACTTCAGTAAAAGCCTCTCTGTATAATTACCAGTGCTTTTTTAAAAATAAAAACTTGTCCAACAATAAATAGAGGGGAAGAACATAACAAAACCCCAATTGTGCAAATCTTATTTCAGTATGTACATGTCTTTGCGCAGCAAAGAACAACTACTGGGCTTTGCTGATGCAAATGTTTTTCCTAGAGATGGTTCACAGCTTTCCACCTTATACTCTAATTAGATTTTCACTTTTGTGGTCTGAGTTTCCAAAATTTTTTGTCTTCTTTTCCCTCTTGTAATCACTCTTTGTTTAGCTTTGGACCCTGCCTTTTCCCTTCACCCTTGAACTGCTGATCTAACTTCTAAAAACTTTGAGAAATATATATCTATGAAGTCCTTTCACCTTGACCCCTTTCTGTCTGCTGCTGGAAGTGCAGTTCTGTGTGGCATCTGTATGCTTCCACCTGTCTTTATAGTTACCATGGAAACCTGCCACAGGCTGCATAAAGCCACTGATGAGACAAGGAAGAAGGGATAAGCCTTTTAGTTCCTAAAATAGAATGATAAGTGTAGGACTGAGAGCAAATCTCACTCTAATTGTCCAGGACACACACCCAGCAAAGGATGAATTCTGGTAGTGCTCTAAGGCTGGGTTTGATGGTATTTTGTTAGAGGAAAGTCTTGGTCTCTTTTTCATTTGCACAGGCTTGTACAAGAGGCTTTTTTGGCCTGGTGAACAAGATTGAATTCAGCTTGCTTCAGTTCTGAGGCAAAATCCAATTTTTCCATTGAAAGCAGGTGATCCTAAGTATTCAGCAGCTTTGGAGTTTGAGTGATTGTTTTCAGCTGGGCAACATGAACATTGAGCACAGGTATTCTGCACTGATGGCCATTTATAGAGATGGTGTGCAAATTGATCCCATAAAGTGCAAATTGAAGGCTGACAAAAGCTGCAGCCTGGCAAACCTGCAGCTGGTGAATGTAACAGAAACTCAGACATCCAAGATCAGGCTCAGCAATCCATTCTGCTTCTGAACGTGGGTGGGATCTTGGGTGGCATTGAAGTGATAGCTCTGCATGCCCAGAACACTGAGGAGCTGGAAGGTTGAGTCATTTTCCTGTCTCCTGTCTTGCTCTCAGGTTTATGTTTCTCCAGTGGTAAGAATTTACTAGAAAAAGCCCCACTTTGGATTTACTAAAGCCTCGGTTTGCTAACTTCAAGATTTAACAGGAGATAGATTTAGTTATCCAGGACTTTGTGGGTGCCCATTTAGCAGAAGGGTTAATGAACAGAATGCTCTATATACTTCACTGATTTCCTGATGGCAGGTGATGAAGGGCAAGAATGGCACATGCACTGTATATACGGGTGTGTTGAAGGCAAACATGAGCAAGCACAACTTGCTCTTAAAGCCAACCTGAAGTTATGTGACTGTACCACTAAGGTCCTGAGCTAAGGCTACTGCTGAAATTTCAGGAGGGCTTGTCAGTTCAGGGCGGGTGTGACACTGCAACCACATGGCTTTGTCCAGGGTAAAATATGGACAGAACTGCTGAATCTGCTGATTTGTCTTGCTGACAGTTTGTGATGCTGCTTTTTTCCAAGCCAGACAGCTGTTCATTGGCAACTGGAGTAAGAACACTGTGCTCTCAGTTCCCACAAGCTGCTAAAAAGTTGTCAAGTGAAAGCTGACTTCTATTAAGACTTCTCCTGGCTGTATGTGATCGGAAATGACTTTGAATCCCGTTACCTGTGCTTTGCAACTGCTGGTGCTAGATCCTGGTCTCATTTATGGCTATGAATATGGAACTGTGCTTTGATTTCACCGTGCTTGCTTTTCACTTTAATTGCATTATGAATGAGACAAGACTGACTTTCCCACTCCCCTCTATACTGTTCAACCTTACTAAAGTCTTCAGTACTTTATTTGTGTGGTCTCCATGTTATACTTCAGTGGGTCTTACTCAACCTCTTTGTGCCTAATAAAACTCAGTAATAGTTGTATTTGCAAGAATAGATTGATTTTTTTTTTCTTTTGAAATTACTATAGTTTTAACATAATAAAGAAAAATTCCTACGTACTAAATACAGTGATATTTAAAACGTACCTTTTTAATATCTTTTGTCTTATTTGTTAGAGTATGAAGCTTAACTTGAAAAAGAAATTTTTCAGCTGTCAAGTGAAAAAATGCCACCAGTTTAAGAACAAATTAAAATATGTTACAAATGAGATTACTCTGGTGCCACATTTATATCAATAGTATATGTTTGCTTATCCAGTTCCTAATGAAAACAGCAGATAGAACATAATAAATTTAGCTGGCTGTGTAGATTATGCTGTTTAAGCAGTTTCTTTTGAGAAGGGTGTACTTGTGAGTCTTTTATGCCACTAAGCATATTTTTTATTTTTTTACTAAATATGAATCCAAATTCAGTACTACTTATCGGAGACCCCATGGTTTATAGTCACAGATTGTTATTTCTGGTAATGCTCATGTGATAACAGAATAGCAAAATCCCCTGCAATTCTTTTTCATATGCGTGGTTGAGTAAAAGGGGTATAATTAGAAACTTTAAACTAATAAAAATATATCCATGGCTGATAGTGTTCACTGTTCTGCTTCTTGAGATAGCTGATGTAATTTATTTCCAAAGGACCAAGCCAGCTATAATGATGTTCCATAGCAGAAAATGGCTATTCTTCACAAAGCCAGCTTTTAATCAGCTCCTCTCAAGGGATGTTTCATCTGATAGCAAAGATACGTAGATGCACACACTACATATGTTAGTCAAAAATACTAAGCAGATAAAGGCAACTTCCAAACCATTTAATCTGTAATAATCACCCCTTTGGAGAGGAGAATTGCAAAATGTAATATGTTTATATTACATGGTGTGAAAGCTGAGAACATCTCCTGAATCACAGCTGTAATATAATGCTTTTGTTTATAATATCGTCTTCTTTCATAGGATAATTATGGTTCGAAAAAACAATCTTTAAAATAAGCAAACAGTGAAAACACAAACCTTGCTTCTTTAGCCTTTTTTCCACTCTTTAGAAATTCAATATTCAGCTTCAGTAACGCAATATGCTACCTTTCTCAACCTGTACAGCATGTCTTAGATGTTGTGCAGTTGTTACTAATGTATTGTGGCAATATGAGGTGCAAATCCGGGATCATGTTTATCAAAGCAACTTGCTTATTTTTAAAATTTTTCTGGTGATGGCACTGGCTTTTCTCTTTCTGCAAAATCTTGATATATATTAATGCATATGAACTGTACTTACTGCATGGAAAACTTAATCCTGAATTAGGTTGTTTGGATGAAACTGGAGTACATATAAATAATGATAAATAGAAAATGTGCATGAGAAATTAGAGGACAATACTGGAACTAAGGAAACCAATTGCAACAAGCATGTCTTTATACAAGACCTGTCTTCAGACCAGTGTCTCCATTTCTCCAGACAAACATCATACATACAATTTGTCCATTCAGTAACCCAATTGGTAACAATAGTTTCAGCTGCCTGTATAGCTATTTGGAAATGGGAAAAGGAAATTAATCAAAAAATCTCACAGCAGACTCAAAGAAGATAATGCAAGCAGAGTGAGGTCTGAGCTGCAGAAAGAATGCTGGTGGAAAGCTATGGTTAGATATTTTCACATGACAGGCTTGAAAAATGAAACAGATGCAGAATTTGCAGCAGGATGTAGAAAGAAATGCTAGAGTAAGGAGAATCATCTCTCGGGAATATTCTCAACAGAAAAAACATCTGGCCTAAGATTAGAAATCTGGACTATTTCATCTGAATTATCATAAAATATTTATGATTTATTCTGTTGGTGATTTGATGATCTCCAGCTTCCCTGATCACTGTTTCTTTTATAATAAGCCCATTTTTTCTGTCTTCCCCCTCTCCCTTTTTTTTTTTTTTCCAGTTAAAATGTACTTCTTTATTGCTGCTGTATTTAATCAGCATCTTTGTATAGTGGAATTCAGAGTAGGTTAAATTCAGAGTCTAAATGATAGTAGGTGCATCAGAAATAGTAATACAGCATTATTAAAACATCTTTTTTTTCATGTACACACCCCAAAATACAGCTATTTTTTTCTTTCTTCTGATATTTTGGCAAACTTCTTATCTGTTAGTTTCATGCTGTGCAATTGCTTTTCTACGGGGATGTCTGTGTGAGTTTTCTAAATTTTCCTTGGAGACAAAAAGCGCATTTATTTTTATTGGCTTACTCTCCCTACAAGATTTTTATCCTACAGAAATTCTTTTCCAGCTTCAGATGGGGATATATGGCTACACACAGTTCAGATAAGGATGATACCAGAAAAAGAGAGGAGCAGAAGCCTGCAGTTTTTGCTGCATGAAGCCTGCTCCAGAAATGATTAGAGAAACAGAGATTTCCACATATTGAACACAGTTACCAGCACAGAGGTCACTGTCAGTCCTGAATCAGAGGTCCGTTCTTGGGTGAACTCTTGATCCTTGTCATGCATATTTAAAGCTTTGTTTATGTGAGAGCTCCATAGCATTTCCCATATGTAACCTGAATAAAAATCATGAATACTTTACCTAAGCAGGAAGAATATCACTTATGGTAAAAGAGTTCTATTATTGATTTCCACTTGTAGCAGCTTTTAAAATTTATCCTTACTGCATGTTATTCTGTAACATGTAAATGGATGTAAATGGAGCACGATATCTTCATGTGAGTAGATAATATGGTATGGATATGTTTAATCTTGGAGCTGCAGTAGCCTGAGGATACTGTTTATAAATATTTTTTTTTGTTTGTTTGTTTTTTGTTTTTTGTTTTTTTTTTTTTGTGAAAGCGCTGGAAATGGCAAAGCTTTCTGCTGCATCACGTTTGCAATGGTGAAGTGGGCAGAGTTCAGTTACATGCACGTAGTCTGATAAAAATAGGGGAGATACGCCATCTACAGCTACCTCTGTAGTATTTCTTTTCCTGTGATTGTGGGCTGCTTTTTTAGTCTTTTTTACAAACCTGTTGTTGAAAACCCTATCAAGAAATTCTACCTGTTAGTACTAATGAAGGGGAGTGAATATTTTTAACCTTGTGTATATTGCCTTTTTTTTTTTCACCTATGCCAGCCTAATGGTAAGGAATAATAATTCTATTTAGAGTTAAATCCCTGAGTTTAAATCTTATTACTGTATTTTTAGGTTTCTAGGATGGGGGCTAAATTCACTGCCTGCATAGCCAGCTGCAGTCTCTAGGAATTGGCACCATTTTTTAACAAATGCTCTGTGTGAATGTAAGAAAGATGCTCCTGGATAGGCTGAGGTATGTTTAAATAGGCAACTTGGAACCATGCCCTCCAGAGATACAATTTCACTAGAAGGTGTAGGTTGATGGAAATAGGATGTAAATGATTGCTTGCTTGGAGGTAACTGCTTTACGTATGCTTGCTGTTTTTCAGCAGTGGGAAACACTTGACGTATCATTTCCCATCTGCTCCTTTGTTTATCTTCCCGTATTTCTCCCTGGTTTGAAAGGATGTACCAAGATGCGGTATCAAGTGTCTTTAGGAAATAATCTATACTCTTTAATGGTAAACCTAGTGTAAATAAACAACTTATCCAGCTGCTCCTGGGATCCCAGCAGAAAGAGGGCATATTTGAATGGAGGAATGAATTTCCTCTCAAATGCATTTTGAGAGGAAACACTGAGGCCAGTTGTCGGCAGTTTGGAATCAGTGCTGTGCAGGACTAGAAACTGTCCATGTAGTTCAGGCACTGTGGTGTGGAAGCAAAAAAAAAAAAAAATTATGTGATCAGCATTTGTCATTTGGTTTTTTTTTTTTTTTTTAATTTTTCCCTGCCATCCACTTCCTCTTGACTGATCTCTAGGAAAAAATTGCTGGCAGTGATCAGCATTTGTCATTTGGTTTTTTTTTTTTTTTTTTGGGGGGGGGAAAAGATGGAAAGAGTACAATATTTAATAATAATCATTATAATTATTAGCAATAATCATTCCAAGGGCTAATTTAGCCTCTTTTGAGGCTTGCTGGAGGAAAACTTTGCTGCGTTTTCCAGGCATGCTACACGTCTCCCAAAAGTCAGTGTTATCTCCTCACCCCTCCTGCAGCTTCTGGAGGTCATGGGTATTTCAGCTGAGCGATTTCCACTACTGTCACTACTCTGTTGCTAACAGGTCACAGAACCAGGTAAGACCTATTAAAACAAGCACTGTGAGACTGTTGCCAAGCACCATCACCATACTTGTTTCTGGTTTACTGTGACTGGAGGTGAATGGAGGGTGAATGGTGGCAGCCACGATTACAGGATGAAAGTGAACAACAGCTCTGCTGCAGTTCAACGTGTTTAAGTTCCATTGAAATTTTAGAGGTAAACAATAGGGGAGAGTGGACTTGGAGATGTGAAGTTTGAAACCTTGTTCTTAGGATGGCAACAATCAGCAGTCGTTTCATAACAGGTTTGGTTAGAGTAGCCTTTTTTTTCAAGTAAGTTGGCCAACTACAGAAAAAAATAGGAAATACCATTTGTTACAATTATTAGTCTCATGTGTTCTCTTAGCTTCTTGTAGTTTCTTCTTCTTTTTTTTTCTTTTCTGTAAAATGTAACCCCCGAAGGTGAATGCTATCTGATGTTTAAAAATCCCAGCTTTGCCTTTGCCTTTTTTGATGGCTGTCATATTTCCTAAATGTTTTTTTTTGCTACTTATTCGAAGTCACAGATTGTGCTGTAGCTAAAAATGTTTTTGTAGCCTAATGAACTAACAAGAGAACAATTTCTAAAGAAATAAATTGTGCATTAGTTTTATTCTAAATAAATATATATTTAGTACAAATATATATTTATATATATTTTAAGCATACTTTAAAAAAATAAAAAAATCAGACCCCCAAAAACCAACAAAGCAGAGAATTTGTAACTTAATTGTTCTCATGAAACTGATATATGAAACCACTGCCTTGAGTAATTATGGTGTGCAAATTACTACAATTTGGTTAGTACCAGGAGAACAGATGATGATGTGCATGATGTATTTTTGAAGAGTTTTAGCAGAAACAAGAAGTAATGTTGATTTGATTGATGTATTCTGTAAGCATTTACAGAAAGACTTTGGTGTCACCAAATGAGTTTAAAGAAATTGAACTTCCACATATCAAGGTTTAATAATTTTCAAGAAAATAGAAAACACAATGAGAAACAGCTGCTGACTTTCCTATATAAGGGAGAATCAAGGAATTTATTCTAGGTTCTCTGCTGTCTAATATTCCTGTAAGTGATCTGGAAAAAGGAGATGAAAGAGATGGTAAAGTTTGTACAATGCACTGTTTTATTCAAAGTAACAAAAATGAAATCTTGTTACAAAGGACTGTAGAGAGAGTTCAAGATAACGCATGATGGAGTGATAAAATGGCATGTGAGATCCAGTGCAGATAAAAGCACTTGAGAAAAACAATCTTAATTTTCCACATTAAAACCAATGACACATTTTGCTTGAGAGAGAACTTAAAAGTATAACAGTTCATTCTAAGCAAATATTAGCTCAAAGCACAGTATCGGTCAAACAAAAGGGGGGCAGGTAACTAGACTATTAGTGCAATTTTACTGTTAGAAAAGGGATGGAAAACAAACCATAAAACCTTATTATGCCCTTGTATAAATGTCATAGTTTGCTTGCAGATTCATTGTTACCTGAAGTTCTGGTTACCCCTCTTCTGAAAGTGTATTTTAAAATTAAAATACGTACAGAGAAAGATAACAAGGATGATCATAGATATAAAAGGACATTTTCTTAAGTTGCCATTAGTTAGATTAAGGTTTTTCATCCTGGCAAAGTTACAAAAAGATGATGGAAGTCTAGGTAGTGTTGATTTCCATAGAACAGATGAATTAAAGTGACTGTTCATGATTTATTTTTTCTTTCTGAGGCAAAAATTGTGAGAGGTATCATGTGAAATTATCCCATGAAATGTTTACAACAAAAGGGTACACAGTTATGTGATCAAAGATTAGACAAGTTGGTGAAAGCAGAAATTCTGAAGAGGTATTAAATGTACCTTAGTAAGAAGTGCTTTTGTTGTGGATTTCAAGAATCTAGCAGTGAGTATTAGGAGAAATATTGCTGCATGCTTACCCTTCTACAGCAGATTATCAGGGAAGACTAATACAGGGCAACATGGACTTTTGGGTTGATCCAATATTGTCATTCTTGTGTTTCTATGTGATAGGAACAACATGTGTCAGAGACTGCAGAAGATACCTGTGTGCCTTCCTGTACAACTGCTCAACATGCAGTAGGGGAGCTTCCACTGTGGCTGCTGCACGGTGTGTCCCCTCTCCTGCTTTGGATCCTGACCTGCCCATGGCAGTTATGTGAGGTCTCAAAGCAGAAGGATGGCTATGATTTTAGGTTAGTGCCACATAGAGTGTGGGTATTTTGGGTAGAGAGCATGAAATGGGGATCACGTGAAAAAATCAGAACTGCATGTGACTCTTGTGTAATCTGTGGAAGGAGCTGGACTTTAAGTTCTGCTCACTTCTACATCCTTGCACCACAAAGTGCTGCAGTTGCAGTCCTGTTCTTGGAATCACAGAATCATTTAGGTCGTAAAAGACCTTTAATGTCACTGAGTCCAACTGCTAACCTAACACTGCCAGGTCCACCACTAAAACATGTCCCCCTGTGCCACATCTGCATATCTTTTAAATACCCCCAGGGATGGTGCAGAAGTCTGATCTTCCTCATGCTTTCTTGAGTACTTCTAGGAGATTCTTTGACACTTTTTTTCCTATCTGTTAGTAAAGATAAATGTGTGGGAACAGTGTCTCTTGCTGCTGGAAGCTGAGCAGGGATGCTGTTTGCCTGAGGCAGTATTTCTTATTACTCTCAGAGAAGAATGATGCTTGAAATGGAACATATCTTTAGATGTATAATTAAGTCCTTATGACAAGAAGAAAATTGTAAATTCAACTTTTTGAACTTTAATATGTAGGGCAAACCTTATAAAACAAGAGCATAGCATGACTACAGTAGTGTCAGTGCCCACAGCTACAGAATACATAAAACTACAGAAAGAATTAGACTGTCTAAAGCATGGGACTAACTGATAATGGAAAAAAAATCCATATTATAGTTATGTATGTCATGTATTTCCTTGCTGTACAATCATTTAAGACAAGTTGACAGCTATATACATTCCCAAGTGGGAAAAGGTGATAAAACTGTTTGTATTGAATTTTGTACTAGAATGGTAAAATCAGTCATACTGTATCATAAACAGTGATGAACAATGAAGATATTTTTTCTTTTTTCCTGAATCTTCCTCAGCCTTAAATTATGATGGAAAAAGAAAACGAATAACTCTTTAAGTAATGAAGTTTACATATGAAAACCTTTACTCTGTTTTTAAACATAATAGTTTGAAACTGGGGATGTAAATATAACCTACATTTATCTTTGGCACTTCTATTGGATTATCGGTTCTTCAAAGTGGAAGCTGGGAATCATCACAGTGTTTTATGAGAGCGTAGTGATGAGGACAATATGCTACAAAAGTTTACAGATGACGGGCCTTGTGGAATGGCATCTTCATGTTGCAACTGAGATACAACATGTTATGTGCTTCTGTTAATTTATTCTTGTGCTACACTGTTTTCCATCACATCTACAGTAAAACTGCATAAATAATGTTTTATGCTGTGAGGTATTGTTGGTCAAAAAAGCTATTTCTGAAAATTTACATTTAGTAGGGATGCTTATTTTAAAAGTATTCAGAAAATGCATTTTCAATGGTTGACAGTTACAGTAGCAGCACTAACGATTAGTAGCTTGGAAATCTAAGGGTTTTCTCTGTTTATGTATTTATATTTATATGTTTTTAATTTTTTTAATTTCTGAGAGAGAGTGACCTCTATAAAAATCTACTGAAAGGAGAATGACCCCTCTATTCCTTCTCCTGATCCAGCTTTTGGATATGAAGAAACTGAGTATGACACTCTTATAAAACAGTACCCACCTCAGGGTCCAGCTCGCTATCAGATATTATTTGTAAGTAACTTTTAATGACTTGCACATCACTAAAGAGAAAACAATAAACAGTGTGCTGTATTTTTACTTTTTTACTAAATAACACAAACTAAACCGTTTCTGCTCCTTTTCCTCCCCTCCAACCCGCCCCCCCACCCCCGCCCCCCCCAAAAAGACTGTCCTGTTCTCTTTTCTCCTAGAATAACAAAAATCAAATAGCTGCCACTGGATTTCTGACACTATGCAGGATGTTTCTGGAGGTTATGCATGCAAATGTAATGAAGTCTTGTTAGTACTGTAGTGAAGTAGTACCTGCTTTACTACATCCAAAGACGTTTCTGTAGACTTGGAAAAAACCCTTGCATCTCTGAAAGATGATGTACATAATTTCCTTTTTGTCTTGAGTAGAAAGGTGATATAAAAAAGGGCATGCAATAATTCTGCAAGTGATAAGAGAGCCTTAGGGTGTAAAGGCTGCAAGAAACCTGCTTATGCTTTCTTTGCAGTTATTAATTTCTTAAAATAACAAAGCCATGAGAAAATCGATTCAAAGAATCCCAGTATGCCTATGAATTCTAAAATCACAGATAAAACTGAATTGTAAGAATGCAATTCTAATATTGAATGTATTCTGGTTGCTACCTTATAAATACATATTTGTCTTTGTTTTATTTGCAAATATTTGAGAGAAATTTCCCATTTTTTGACAATATTTTTCTTAACTATACATCAAAAAAAATTTCAATGTATAGATATGTTTTTCCCCCTTTAATGCCTTCATAAGAAGGGGACTAATATATGAAGAAATATGTATGTATTACACATGTGAAACATAAAATCTCTTTTCAAGTCATGCAGTTCTTTGATATGCTTTCTAAGCTACGGGAGGACTCTTGCAGAAAAGTCTTGAAGTTCTAGGATTTCATGTAAGAGCACAGTATGCGAGACCTGTTGAATCATAGACTTTCTTGAATTATTTAAAAAAAAGTTTTCAGAATTTTGTAATTTTAGGGAAGTAATGACTTAAAAAGCAATGAGCTTTAATTCTTCTATGTTTTCAATATCTTTAAGTTGCCATATTTTACTGTAATGTCTGACACTTTTGAGAATACTTACAAATAGTGCAATGTAATAATATTAAAAATACTCGTTCCACATCTAAAGCATCTTGCAAAGAAATCTGCCTGCAGAGTTGTTAATACCACAGCCAAAAATCTTTAAGTGATTACTTTCCTGTTTATAACCTTTTATCTTCTCGTAGTTCTTGACATTTTCATCTTTAATTAAAAGTGTATCATTGTAGGTCAGGACAGTAAAGTATTAATATCTTTTTCAAAAGGTACTGGGATTTGACTGTATGATTTCTGCTAGTAAAGCACTTGACAGATCTATATCAGTCTGTGGCAAAAAATGCTATTTTTCAAAGTCTGTAGATTGCCACATTATTTTTGCTCCAAAGTCTTTTTGTACTGTCTGTATTTTTTTCGTTCTAGGTCAACTTACTGCTTTCTCAAAGAAATTTATCATGTTTTCAATATTTTTTTAGACTGTTAAATCACTTTTGAAGCTGAAATGCTGTAAATCTGATATCAAATCTACACTGAAAAAGAAAAATGTTCTCATAATTAAGCAAACTTTTATAAATTAGCAGCTCTACTTTAAAACCATTCTGAGACATGATAGATTGAAATTCTGTAAACTCTGGGTTATACGTCTTGTGTTGCAAGATGTGTATTTTTGCAATATTTTAGTAAACTGTGTTCTTTAATATCTCTGTCACATCTCTTCAAACAAATTGCAGATTAAATGTCTTCCTTTTGAAAGGCCTCAACAGCTACTGTTCACTGTTCCTTATTACAGATGATTCTGAAGTAGTGACATCAACTATAGATAGCATTTATAACAAAGGGGATGCTTGATTAGTACTAATTGCATGGACTGCATTATAGTTCATAATTAACCAAAATAAAGAAGGGAATAATGAATTCCTTTTTGGTTACTCTTTCCCCCTATGATTAGTTTTCCAAGAAATGCATTAGGGGGCAGCAGAGCCACGTGGAGACCCAGATCACAAGCATTTCTAAGTATTCGATGCCAAAGCTTTAGTATTCCACATTTTTGTTAGGAATCATGTTTTCTGTGAGTGCTGTTGCGCAATTGCAAGTCATCATGTTTTCTCAACATTGAACAAACAAAATGCATAGTCTCTATGTAATCAAATATAGAATCTGGGAAGTGATCTGTAATTATTGTAGTTATACAAAGGGAGAACTAACACAAGGAGATTAAATGGTTGTGCTGGTTTTGGCTGGGAAAGAGTTAATTTTCTTCATAGTAGCTGGTATGAGGCTGTGTTTTGGATTTGTGCTGGAAACAGTGTTGATAACACAGGGATGTTTTTGTTTATTGCTGGGCAGCACGTGCACATAGTCAAGGCTTTTACTGCTTCTCTTACTGCCCTGCCAGTGAGGAGGCTGGGGCTGCATGCAGGAAGTTGGGAAGGAACACAGCTGGGATGCTGACCCAGACTAACCAAAGTGATATTCCATGCTATATGGCGTCATGCTCTGCATATGCAGCTACCACATTTGGAGTTGATGGTGTTTTGTCTTCCCAACTAACTGCTACATGTTGTGGTGCCCTGCTCTTCTGGAGCTGGCTGCACACCTGCCTGCCTGTGGAAAGTGTGAATTAATTCCATGTTTTGCTTTGCTTGTGTGCATGGTTTTTGCTTTCCCTATTAAACTGTCTTTATGTCGGCTCAGGAGTTTTCTCACTTTTCCAATTGTCTCCCTGATCCTGCTGGTGGGAAAGTCAGTGAGCAGCTCTGTAGTACTTAGTTGCCAGCTGAGCTTTAAACCACAAAAATGGTGTACTGAAAAGGTGATTGGGAATGTGAGAATTTCAATCTGAAGTAAGCTTTTGATCTCTAGGTTTGGATGATTTCAGGTAGTATTTTAGCTACCTGTATGCTTTAGCTTTTAGCAAAGGAGAGACAAAGGGTTAAGGGAAGTCCCAGAATGCGCAACTGGAGTTTTTATTCCAAATCTGTGTTTCTTTTACGTAATCTATTCAGAAATAATTTTTGAAAAGCTAGATTTACCTGGTGATGTTAAAAGAATTTAAAACACTGTATTTTAAGGAATGTTGACCATTTCATTGCTGTTAAAAATCTAAGAACTGGAGTATTTTGTTCTGTATTCTGGTGTATTTGAGTGCACAAGAATTACATAGCTCTTTGGCGCAAAATTCCTTTGTTACCATTAATGTTGTTATAGAAGAGATGTTGCCCTGGCACAATGGAGCTTAAAAAACTGTGTAAGATGAGCAGAAAACTTCTGTTGGATCTGGGGTCCTAGAGACTGTAAGGTATCTCTATCTTTCACCATGGCAGCTTTCTTTTGATTTATTTTCTAGAATGGTGGTGTTTAAGGAATTTTGGCTACTTCTGAGGTAGTTATCCTACATAAAAGGATAAAAAAAATAAAGCTAAGTATTTTAATTTACCTACAATATTCATATATTGAATTTTGTTTTAGTAAGACTCATGTACAAAGAGGATTTTTGTCTCTGTCTCTTAGGGGAAATAATGAACACCTTCATGGGAAAAGGTGGGCGTCTTTCAAGTGTCTAATTATTACTTTCTATTAATGGAGCTGACCTATCACCAGACCAAAGTGTTTAAGTGGGTCAGTACATTTCTAAGACAGGTCCTTACTGTAGATTATCTTAGCAGTCATTGCCCTTTCTTTAACTACTGTTTTTTCTTATCAATAGGTTATAGAAATGTTGTAGCATGGTCCTGTTTATTTTTTATTTGCCCGTGTTTCTTGTCTAGTTCCTCTTGGTTTCTCTTTGTAGATTTCATAATTTTCTTTGGCACTTCAGTTTCATTGCCCCATTTTAATCAGCCTTCAGAGCTGGATACAGTGTAGAAATCATGGTCTAGTTTAAGATCTTAGTTTTAAAGTACTAATAACTTAGGGTTAGAATGGAAAACATTTAAGTGATTCATTGGAGTCTGTTGAACTTGTTCTGTACTTATGTGTTGGATTTAATAAAATGTTTTATTTTTCTTGATATATTTCTAATTCTACTGTGGGCAAAGATAATCATAGCTGAGTCTTTTCATCTTCCTGTTTCTCTTAGAAATGGCCAATTTTTTATTATTTCTAAGGACTTGTTTGCAGAGTTATACTTCACAGAAAACCTTCTGCAGATGCATGTTTCTCTTAATACTTATTACAGAATCAATGGCATCAGTTAATACTTTGTATGAAAATATAAAATAATTTGTAATAATAGTAATAATAGCCATCAAGGGTGTCAGAGGCACCCACCACCAACACACAACTAAAGTGTTTCTCGAGAGAGAAAGAGCCTTCTGAAAACAATTTTGTCTTTTGGAGGGTTTTGAAGTGCTTTCTTGTTAGCAAAACGTACCTTATTATATATTTTTATTTAATATAAATTTGCTTAAATAAAAGCAGTGCATAAACTTTAATAATTTAGTGAGTTTTCACAGTTATAATAGCACAACAAGAAACAACATGAAAAGCAGATACAATAAATAAGCCCTTAAGTGGATAGTGAACTATTTTGAGTGTTCTTTTAGCACTTGCTGCAACTGTTTTGGCCTTATTCTTTCTCTAGAGAAGTGACAGTATGTGTACAAGTTGTTGGGTTGAATCCCTTATTTTATTTTACACAACCACTATTTTTAGGTCAGAACTCCTTCAAAGCTTAAGCCACTCATCTAAGATTCCCCAAGTTCCTGCTTTTTTCTTACTGTGGGTACATGTATTGGATAAGTCATGAATTCCCAAAGCACACTTTCACTGTGAAACAAATGTAGGCCTCAGTCCAGTGAAGCACTTAGATCTTAATAGTTAAATACATAGTTAGCTGTTGCATTTGACTGCAGTAGGACTGCTTACATATTTTAAGCTATGGACATATGGAAGTGCTTTAGTGGATTAGTGCCCACATGTAATGCCAAGGAAGAGAAACAAATTTGCATGATGTTACTGAGCTAGATCCTCTGGTACAGAGTTAGATCTGCAAAGTCCTCAATTAAAAAAAAAAATTCAAATCCTATTTTTAAATAGCTAAAATATTTGCATTATAACATATGTATTCTATAAATATCACAGAATTAATTTAAAAAAAACCCAGCTGATAATTTTCTCTTGCTCTTATGGGAGTTATTACCGTGCTTTGATAAGATTGGCAGTTGCTTTAAAAATGTGTAAGGACTGGTGTATCAGGCGGGGACCCAGGGAGCTCTGTAAATTTAGGTCTGCTTGCCCATAAAATATGGTTTGGAAGGAGAGCTGGAGAAAGTGAATGATTCTGTGACATAATGTGAGAAAATAGCGTGTGAAAAAAGCAGCAGTATTAAAAGGTCTCTGCTGAGAGGCACTGCCTTAATTTAAATATTATAACCCTCGATGGTATGACTGTGTGAGTTCGTGCTGGGAAAGATGAAGAATATGCAAATAATATTTTTGAAGAGTGTTATATTAAAAAAAAAAAGTATTAAACCCCAAACCTGTGACAATTGTTATGCTAGAGCTTAGTGAGGTGACTATAAAAGCTACATAATCACTGTATGTAGGTAATACAGGTGCATACATCTTCAGGCAAATTGTATATCAGGTCTTACTCAATGTGTTGCATCAATTAACTTAAAGTTTCAGGTAGTATTTCATAACATGAAAAATACATCCTTTTGAAACAGCGTGTGTAATCAGCCTAAATCTACTTTACAAGGTTGGGTATTCAAACTAAAGGGTACTGCTGGAGTTTGACACTGATACATTAGCTAATGTTGGTAACATGCTGGGAACTACCTGTGTGCTGTAACACTGGAAGGCAGTCCATTAGTGCTTGAATTAATGCACTCAGGGACTTTTAATTCTTCACGGAATCTATTTCCATATTTAATTACGGGAAAGTCATAGAAAAAAGTTACAAAGCACCTTCTTCATCCATTTCATTGTCAACGGGAGTGGCGATTAGTAATTCTTCTTCAAGTTATATTGCAGTGTTCACTTAAAATAATGCAGCTCCTTGCTGAGTTTGCTCCAATTAAGCCATATTTTATTTGCTAATGACTTACCAAGTTGACAATGACCTTGAAGTTGGTATTGTCAACACTTCTTGACATAAAGAGCTAGATGATTTAGAGTTATTAAGAGTGCATCCATATATTCTTCAGTCTTTGTCAGTATTTTTAAAAAGATTTTTAATTCCATTACAGATGGGATACTTTACCTGAATAACGTAGAGGTTAGTAAGTTAAGTAACAGTCAATTTATATTATTTTTTCTGCAGAGTTTAAAGATGTATACATAAGACAACACTTTCAACACCTTGTATATATAAGACAACACTGTTTTTGAGTTTGCAAAAATGTGCTGGAATGGATCATCTTTACAATTGAGTAGCTTTAATAGCTAGAAATGCAATTTACTACTGTAACATTTCTGCTGCCTGTAAGTCACTTATATAAATAAATTTATAAATATTTAAGATAATGAATTTCACTTTTTCAGAAGTTACACTTTATTGTGGTTAAATTTACTGTAGTATCATTGTAGTAGTACTAACATCATTTGTACTGTATCATTCACTAATATTTCACTGCTAGTATAATTGAATAGAATAAGATATTAATGCTTTTTGGTAATTTAAAATGAAGATGAATAATAAAATTACATTTATATAGTTTAGAAATGTTTAGAGCCTTATAGTTACAATTTCATAATAACATGAAACACCTGTGCTTTTAGATATAACTTACAGTGGACTAGTTTGAACATTTTAGATCTAACACTGTATTTAATACAAATGAGTGCAGTAATGAAATCTCTTTTGTCACTAGAAGTATCCCTGAACTTCTCAGTTTGTTGGTTTTTTTATCATCTTTGTCTTTTTGGAAGCTGATGTTGCATGTTCTGTTAATCCAGATGCATACATAATCATACTACCAATTCATGCACATTATTTGCTGGGAACTATCATTAGTTCCTTTTTCTTCATCTTTTTATATAACATCATACCTGTCTTCAAGGGGTAAAAAAATGAACCTTAGTGAGTTTAAAAGGAAGTAGATTTGAAAAATACTCTGTGATAAATTTCATGTTCTGATTTGTTGCACTTAAATTGTACTACATTTTACTTGTTAAGAGTATAGTTCCATATACTGAAAATATGACTTAGTGAGTGCCATTTAAAAAAAAAGTGATCAAACTACCAATTCGAGCAGATCTTTAAAAATATGCTCCTTTTGTTTTACCTTCAAGAATTGAGCTACTGTGCCATGAAATTTTACTTTAATGGAGTCATCACTATGTGCAAAACTGTAACTAAGAAATCTTATGATCTAATTACTGTAACCTGTTTCTTTCTTCACTCTAAATCTCTCTTCTCAGTCTCTGTATCATGCCTAATAAAATACTATACAGGCTTTGGGCTGTTCAATCTAGAGATTGTGAGGTGCCTAGGATCTTTTGAATATTGAAATGTTCATTAATAGCGTGTATGTACATAGCTTGGTACGGATTAGCAAGCACACGTTTCAGGTCTAGTTACTCAATCACGTCCATAAATTTAAGTATAGAAATTATTATTATCTCTTTCTGTTAAAAATGACTTCTTATAATTGAAAAATTATTTTAAATTAGTAGAGTGAGTGCAGAGTAACAATGTGCTGAGCATTCTTCTGTAGGTGTTAGAATATGGCTAGAATTGCCTCTCCTCTGATTGGATGACATTTACATAGCAAAGTTTTCTTTCATATTTTTTTATTTGGAAACATATGCTCATTTGAATTAGAAAGGGATTCAAATAAATGATTTTCCTTAAGACTATAGAGCATGATTTGTGTTTTAAAAGCAGAGATGACTTCTAATGTTTTGTCCAGCATTTCAGTTTTTATGTCAGAAAATCCTTTTTCTTCTGTGCAGTCAACTGCGATATTTGAAATTGCTTATAATTTCAAAATGGTTTTTTTTCAGTCATGGAAGGCTTACTGCTCTGTAATAGGGTATATACACAAAAAAACAACATCTGCATAAAATGGGAGAATGACTGCACTTGACTTTGGTTTTGTTTGGTTTTGTTTTTTTATATAGATTTGCAAAACATGGAGCACTTTATACCTTGTGAAATATATATTTTTCATTATTACAGAAACTAATGGTATTGAAAATGTTTAATTTGTTTAAGATATGTTTCTAAATGTAATAGTCTTGTTCTGAGTAAAGTTCATTTACTTATCAAGTGTTGCCCCCAGAAAAGAAGCAAAAAAGTACAGATACTATGAGATTATTTATATTTATTTTTATATATATATATATATATGTATATATATGTATATATATATAAAATAAGATGACAGTCTGCACATTTTATTCTTCATAGCAGGGCTTTATATTTTTGCAGTTTGTTGTTAGTAATTTAACATAATTTCTCTAAATGCATAAGTCCCTTCTCTTTTTTTAGAGCTGATGCCCTCCGGGTGGGATTCAGTTTGGTGTTCATTTCACATTTTTAGCTGCCAGAGAAATTAAGTTTAACTGATGTGAAGCTCCTATCAGCTCAACATTTTCCTAGATCGTAGAGGACGTGTTAGAGAACAAGGCCACTCAACTCTTGAAGACCTCCACCAGAGTGGTTAGAATGTACAAGACTTTTCCTGTCATGATAAGGTTCTGTTCCATTAATAATAATAATATCATCGTGCTTTTCCTTTATTAGTGTTGTAATCATATGTAAGTAATTCCACAAAATTACCCCATATAAAAATTCAATATGATTAATCCTTATTATAGACTTCAAAATAAATTAGATTTCTGCAGGATCATAATCTGTCAAAATCCAAAACTACTTTTAAGAAGTCCATTCAGTACATATCTGAACAATAATATTTTTCTAATGTGTAGCAAACCAGTAGTAAATAGTGCCTTACAGAACCACTTGATGGTGCTGTCACCCTTTTACTCTGACAATTCAGTTTAGCTCTCATGCTTCCTTTATAAAAATGATCATCCTAAACTTCTTTAAATAGTGAAGGAGGAGAAATTGTATAAGCAAGGATATTATTTATTTTTTTATTATTTGTTACTAGGGAAAGGTACAACACTTTAAGAAAGAAATACGTAAGCCTGTGATTTTTTTTTTTTAATGTGAGCTTGTGAGAAGGCATATACTGGATATAGAGAATATACATATCTGTAGAAAAGGAATCTAATCTGAGGAAGACGCTAGCTGATACTTCCAGGATCCTGGTTATTTCTGCATAATGAAGGAAAAATATGACTGAGTAGTTTTTCTGAGATGTGACTGACTTCAATGTTAAAATTATTGCATTATAGAAATGTGCATGCTGATCCTGGCTGTACATTGTATTACTGATAGCAAAGAGTGGGTTCTTTTGGTTTTGGATTTTTTTTTTCCTTTCTTCAAAGTACTACAAAGATGATACTCTTTGATAGCCAGTCTTATTCCCAGCATGTGACTCTGAGAATGTTCTCTCAGCGGTCCACGTATCAGGTTTGTTAGAAATCATGTAAAACTTGCTGTGAATAATTTTGATGGATTTAGAATTAGTGAGTGAAACTTTAGATATATAATGTATTTGCTGAACCAGTTATTTTCTTATGTTTAAAGACATTCTGTCTACAGGCCACTGAATTTCATCTATATATGTAGAGTTGAACATGGAGCTGAAAAGTTAGTAATGAAGGGAAAGGAAATATTTGTACAGACCTTTGCGAGTCAAGGTAGATGTGTTCTATCCAGTTTAGTACATTTAATTCAGTCATTGACAACTCATGGCTTTATATAAATGTATTCATGTTGGACACCAGCAACTTAGACCCCAACTTTGGGAGGGGGGGAAAGGTGACATAAGGACATAGGAGAACTAAATGACAGAACATGAACATAACATTTGTAAATCTTTTTATATACCTCACATTAAATGAAACTGTTTCTGCTTCTCAACTTCCATAACATCTATTGAATAGACCATAGCTAGATGTGTGTTTGACAGTTCAAAAGATGACTATGAAGAAGTGTGTGGAAAGTGTAATTGGAAAGATGAGTGGTCCATTGAGGTCTAACTGCTTGATGTGGACAATGATAACCTGATTTTTGCCATATTTGTTGTTTTTATGCGTTCTGATCTATGTAGTCTGAAGCTAAATCATTAACCAGCACTTTCTTTTCTATGACAATCATCACTGCATCTCTGGGAGAGACATCTGTGCTCTGTGTTGTGTATGACTTAGGAAGCAGCTCTGGATAAGGATTATAAAGAAAAATTTAACTTGAGTAACTGAAAAAAAAATTTTAAAAAAAGTTTTGTTTCTACAGTGAAATAAGCTGTCTAGAATCACAAGCTGCTTCCCTGCTAGACAGCTCTTTACTTGTGAATCCTCAAAGCTCCCTTAGCTGATACGTGAACTTACTGTTTTCTGTAGTTCAGCATTACCCCTCACAATGTTGTTAGAGAAACAAACTGATAGTATTGGGGAATTATTAGTTTCACAAGCGCTATTTGTTTGCAGAGAACAGTGACACTGAAGGGGTTGGGGGTGGAGATATGTGAGTGAAATAGGAAGGAGAAAACCTGCTTGAAGGTCTTCGCAGTGTAATAAAATTAAACTGCTGTGTGGTTCATATTGTAATTATGGTGTAACTAGTAAAAAACCCCCAAAACATCTCTATGGATAAGATTCACTACAAGCATTAAAGTGATTTTTATACAGTGATTTTGGCTGGTAATTAATTATTTTATATTTTAGCTGTACTTTGTAGATAGGGCAAAACTGTGGTCAAGAAATTACAGACTTCTTTGACTTAAATTTATTTTTTCTCTTCTGTTTTTTTCCGTTACTTATTCTGCTTTGAAATATAAAGGAATACCTTTTACTGATTCAAATGGAAAAAGCTGTGAGTTTAAGAGGGTCCAGGACTGGGCAATATGATATAACTCAGTAAATAACAATATACCAGGATATTTAATTTTTTTATCTGTTTATTAAAAAATTGCTGTATTTATTCTTTAGAATTGATTTGTTATATTTTTGTTTTTATTTCCATTGTGTTAATATATACTGATTGTCTTATGTTTTTAGCCATTTGGTTTGCAGCAGTCAGGCTCATTCGCTGTTCCTGAACTGTTATACTTCATGGAGTCTTTCCTTTCATATGCACAGACATTTCTGCTTGTTTCACTGGAAACGTAATTCTTACAGTTATTAATTTTGCTGTGGTTTCAGAGCAGTGAACACGTTTTTAAAGGTTTCCTTCACTGAAAGCCAATTTACTTTATACTTGATGGCTTGTAAAAATTATGATCTACTTTCAGTAACATAGTTGAGCTTTTGATTCATCCAGGCTGGTCTTCTGCCACACTTGATAGCTTTTTTGCACATTAGAATGTGTTTTGAAAAGAATGTTCTTGAATATCAATCAGCTCAGCTCTCCTGAGCCCCTTGGCCATTCAGCCCTATGGGATAGTCAAACAGATCCCTGAGTGAGTCAGAGCTAGGATAGGTGTCCTGCTGGGCTTGTTACTGATGAAAAAGGATGAATTCCTTAGGGCTCTGAAGGTCAAAGTGATGATAGAATTTAAGATCCCGAGAAAAGCATGTAAGGCAAATAGTAAAATTAATCCTTATTTCACTAATCCTTAATTTAGCCCCTTCTCTTGACTTCCAAATGGTTCATTGTTAAAAAGGATGTAAGGAAGTATTTCTCCTGGTTGAGCTTGTAACCTTGTGTAAAGAGGAAGGCAGCTCATTTATGTCTGTAACTTCCTGTGGAGGTGCTCATTAAGATACTCTAGGCTATATATTTCTACTGCTGTATGAGTGGTCATTAAGATACTAGGAAATGTGTGTATGACCATTGTTTCCTCCTCTGTGTGACTTACAAGTATAAATGACCAGCTCAAATTTCTTTTAAAAATAATGACAAAAAAAGGCTTCCAGTTCCAGATTGTGCGTCCTATTATCAAGCTAAAAGTGAAAAAGGAAGTTAGTATGAAAAGTTTGGGAAAAACAAGATTCTAAAATCTCATTCAGTGACTCTGCTGGTTGGTATAAGCAGCAAAATGATCAATATGCTGCCTCATGTTGCTTATGTTTGTAGGTAAGTAGTGCTCTTGTGTTTGTTATAAATGGCACTTAAGCATAAATTCCAAGCCTATGACTACAGAGCTTTGCCAGTTTACATCTTTGTGATTCCCACCTTTGATACCTAAATTGCCTATTCCAGTTATAGGGTCTTAAGCCTTGTAAGTACTTTTTTAAATGTAATGCTAATTAAGTGTTGATGTTTGTGCCTGAGCAGTTTCTACATGTATTTCAGAAGCTTAGGCCTGTAGAACTTTTGGATAAAATTAAAAATACGGATGAATTCTATCTGTATACTTAACCAAGCAACTGATTTGGCCTAATTTTTCAGTCTGCAGCTGTAAATTCTTTAGAAGTTGGAAAAAGAAGTTTTTTAAATAAAGTTCAGCATGCTGGTTGGTTGGTCTTAATTTGCTGTGTGAGCAGTTTGCTGTGGTTTAAATCCTTTCCAGTGTCTTGGTCAGACTTATTGGAATGACATTTGAAGTGGTCATAAAAGCTCCATGAGTATTTTTAGTGATTTCCTTTGAAGTTTTTTTTCCCTAAAATTAGTAATGAAAGGGCTCTCTAGAGAGTTGATTCTACCAAGAGAGTTTTAAAAGTTTGTGATATAGCTAGACCTGTTTTGGTGAATTACAGTGTTAAGTCTCATAATTAGAATTAGAGAATCATAACTCACTTGAAGCTCTGTTTGACATGGGGTATCATCTCAAAAATTGTACACTGTCTTTTCTCTAAGCTTTTTATTTTTTCTCCATTGAATGGTTGTTGTAGTCATCCTGTGATAATAAATATACGATTTTGCCATTTGTGAAACAAGCCTTGTGTTGCTTCTTTGGGTTTACTGCATAATTGTATGATATTGTGGGACCCTTCCTATTTGTAAGTAATTTTGGCTTTCATTAGTTATTGCAAGTAGCAGCTGTTTGTAATAGAATAGACTTTCACTAAATGTATTTAGATAAGCATTTAAAAGTGAAGACTCATAAATCTTTCCTTTAACTTTCTAAAGGGAAACTGCACTGCATTATGAAAAAGTCAACAGCAAAAAAAAAAAAGAGGCAAGAAAAAATATGACCTCTTCTTCCCACAATAATAGAATTACAGAAGAAAAGGAGGTAATGGCACTTCAGGTTTTTCCTCCTATTTGAAAACTAATTTATACCCAGACTTCAGGTGTAAGGCTTTCATAATAGAGTGAAAAAAAGACTGCAATTTATATTGAAAATAAAAAAAACCCACTAGTTAAGAATGAAAATTCATGAGATTTTTTTTCCTCTTCTACTTCAGTGTAAATCCTGTGAAATAATTTAAGAGCATAAGCTCTTTACGCTTTGTAGAAATTGTGAAGCTGGAACAGGTTGCCCAGAGAGGTGGTGGAATCTCCAAGATATTCAAGAACTGTCTGGACATAATCCTGTGAAATATGCTCTGGAATGGACTGGCTTGAGCAGGGAGGTTGGACTAGATGACCCACTGTGGTCCCTTCCAACCTGACCCATTCTGTAATTCTGTATTTTCATAACTTTTGGAATGATATGTCAAAATTGTAATCAAATGACGAGTAACTCCTCTCAGAATTCGTCAAGATTCAATAAATATACATAAAAATATATTTATTCTACATGAACAGTACTGTTGTTTTGGTTTATGTTTTAAACTCAATGAATGAAATATTTCAGACCATTTATGTAACATGGCAGAATTTTGGAGCCTTTAGGCATGTGTGGGGAGAGATGTCTTCAGCTACAGGCAACTGCTTTAGCTTTATGGTTTTTTTCCTATGTAAAAATACTTTATTTTGAAGTTTGCTTCATATATTTATATTTTTAGAGATTGCAGTTAAAAGCCTGAAAAAATCAATACTTCACCACATTCAACTGTATTTTCTCTTTTTACTGATTTTTCCATGTCTCCAGCAAAATGTGTTTTAGGTATAAAACTTCTTGTCATTGTACCTTCTTAGTTTTTCTACTTTCATTCAGTGTCACTATAAAGAATTGTAAGGTAACTTGGATAGAAACTACCAGCTTAAATGATAGAACACCAAGCATCATTTTTGAAATTTGAGCACTAGAAGTAACTAATAGGGTTTCATTAAACAAGTAACTGATATTGCTGGTTCTAAGGACAGAAACATTTACAGTATTGAGAAAAGGTGCAAATAATTAATTCTGTGCATGTGAAAAGTTTTCTTAAAATTCAAAGAACTTAAGTATAGCTATGGAACTTGTGAATTTTGAAAACTTTTGTATGTAGGTGCAAAACTGAGAAAAATCGCTATTTTTGGCACACAACCTTGCAACTGAAAGCTATTCTAACCGGGACTGTTGTACCATACAGAGTATCCCAAAACTACTTGTATTAGTATGGCATAAACTTGCAAAAGCTGTCCGTTGAGATTTTTTGAAATATTAAGGATGTCTTTTCAAATATACCCTGTGAACCTAGGTTTCTTATTTAGAATACTTTCAGGTGATAATTAATGAGGAAGTTACTACCTTATCTCATTTAAAGACCGAAGGACTGAACAGTGACATGAATGGGGGGAACTGCATTAGTGGGAGGCAGCTTTTGTCTTGGCATATGATCAAACATGCTATGCTGAGTGATCCAAGCTATGCTCCTTTATGCTTCGTTTTTTAACTCCTAATAAACTAGTTTAGTCTTCCTTGGGTGTGTAAAGCTACTTTTGACATAAGAGGAAAACAGAAGCAATGATGTAAAGGGATACACAAGAAGGAAGATAAAAAAGAGGAGTTGAGATGACCTAGCACTCCTTTTACTAAGGAAGAAGCAATGTACAAAGATTCAGGAGGAAGGGGGAACCTGGTGTTTCTAGGCAGGAAGTGATAAAAAAAGGAGGTTTGTTTTTTTTTTTTTTTTTTTTTGCATGTTGGTAGAGACAGAGAATGTGTTGCTTTTGGTTTTGTTTTGGATTTTTGTCCCTATCTGGTTGTAAATTTCAGAAAAGAATTGATGAATGAATGGTGCCTATTTTTGAATTACATGAAATGTCTGATGGCACTATTCTTTTTCAGGTTTCTGTTAAGTGCTAATGTATGCAAATTTATTGTAAAAAAAATAAATAATTATCAGAGAAAAGATGTGTTAAGTGAGAATTAAAAATGAGAGTATATCCCAGAATTTTAAGTTGATGGACAGTGTGTTGTAATTACCTTAAAGAGATCTCAGTTCTTCATGGTTTGGGAAACACAGCTGGGTAAAAAAGGTGTGTAAAAACCAGCTTTTGTCCTTAGCTACGATGATACATGTAGTTAGAGCAGGTGTGTGGGAAGTATTCATGTGAACACTTACCTGAACTCAGCCCTGTGCTTTGGGACTGAATGCAGTAACCAGAAACCTTACTTTTGGAACCAAACTTAACTCTGAGCTTTGTGGTTGGATTTGCTGGTGTCAAGGAAAGATTACATGCTAATTTATGTTTTTTTCTGTAAAGACATTCATAGTAATTACTCTCCTGTGGACTCACAGATTTCTGATAAAACTTGAGTTTACAGTGCACTTTATTAATCAGAGCAATCTGTTTCCACAGATTCCTCGTTTTTCTCAAAGTTGGTGAGAATTTTATGTCAAAGAGTCTGCAAGTTCTTAATCAAATTTGGTTAAGACTGACTAATAGGTTCAAAATTACCCGGAAAGGATGACTTGACTTTTATACCTAAAAGCATGTCCGTTTTTTCCTCTAAAGACCAGGCTGCAAATTGAAATCATCAGTTCATTCTAATTTAGATTCACAAATGTTAAAATGTGCAGTGGTAACTATCTAGCTGACATAATGTCCCTTCTGAAAAAGACAATGATTTCCTAAATTACCTTATTGAGAGTTTTGATGTCTTAAAAAATTTGCGTTATTTTTTTTCTTAAGCTACACTTTGATTAGGATTTCCAGAGGTTAAAATGCTTGGTTTTGGTATAACGCCTGTGTGATGCACTGTAATTTTTTTTTTTTTGAAGGTCAATAATTATTTCCCCTACCTCCCTTTCTTTTGATGAATAAATTCATATAGATATCTTAATGCATAATAAATAAAAGGAGGCAGTGAGGTTTTTGGGATTGGTCTCTGATTTTGGAATGTGATTGCTGCCAACCTATGTATGATAACCTTGTTTCATGATGAACTGCTTCGCTCCCCCTCAGCTTTCTTAAGGGAAAAAAAATGATCAAATTTTATAAGGAATTGGATCTTTTAGCTAAAGCAGATTAAAAATAAAGCAGGACTGCTGGTGTGAGAAATTTATCAACAGGTAAAGTTGTAACAGCCTTGCTGAAAGTACTGGGAAAAAGTTTCTCAAAGTATGGAGGGACTTGTAAAGTTCATTTTGCTTATATGTAAAGTGAAAGGATAACAAAAACAGGTAAATGCAAACTATAGAGCGCTTTACAGTATCTTCTATCCATTCATCTTATTCTGACTGGCTCTCTGTGCTCCTAATAACGTCCTGAAGAGGAGATGTATTTTAAAAAAGCAGACAACAGATATTTTCTTTAATACATCCACTATACAAGAAAAGATTTTCTTAAAAAAACTAAATAGGATTTAAATTTTTTTAAAATGTTTTATGAATGTGCTTTAATGTATTTCGCAGTTCTAAGAATATGTACAACTCTTGCATGCAAAATATTTCTCTGCTATGTTTCTGCAGATTTGTAATTATGGTACTTACTCAAAAGTTAATTGCAGTTGTGCATCATGATTTCATGATTAAACAGGGGGCTGCATAATACTACAAAACAGGATCTTATGTCATAGTATAGAAAAAACAATTTAAGTGAAAAAAGGCTCCATTCCATTGCAGTGTATGATGGAATTGGTAGCATCTTAGATTGCTCATGGGCAGCAACATCTGACTTCAGTGCCTTAAGGTGAAATGGTTGCAAATGTATTGCCTTGACTTTGTTTAAGCTTCAGTAAAAATAGGCTGGGTATTTCTGAAGAATTAAGTAAGATAGATGTAGTTTACTTTTGTTAAATAATGTTTCTTTTAAGGCACTACCATGTTTCAAAGCCTAGAGCTGAGCTTGGTAGAGAATGTGTTGTGTCAGCAAAGGGAGGGATATACTTTGTGAGGAGGGATATACTTTGGCTTTAGCAAAAACAAAAGCAAATTCTGATGTGTCTGAATTAAAAACATTTGAGAAGTGGTGTTTTAAAATACAAGGTTAGGGTCTGTCAGTAGGCTGCTGCAGAAATTTTTGAACACTCCACTTGTTTGCTTCAGTATTTCACTGAAGACACTCTGGTTCCACAGACCCCTTACCCATAAACAGAGTTAGTGCCCTAGTTAGAGAAATAAGTGGTTGTTGCAGGCTTTGGTCACTAAAACCATGTGCAGGGTTGAGAGCAGAGACACCCAAACTGGCTATGCTAGAGAACTTCCATGTAGAGTTTGGCAAAATAAATGTTAATATATTTTTTACATATATATATATACATATATAAATGTAAATCAAAATTTGATAGACAACTAATTTTGGAATTTTACGAGGTATAATTTATTTCTTTGCATTACAAGAAAGTAATCGTTATGCAGGAAGAAAGGTATGTACCTGTTTGTTGTGATTACTTAAATCAGTCTGTAAATAGTTTGTTGATCCTAATGTATTTATAGCCAATTTTTTGTTTCATTAAATATGTGCTTATATAAAGTGCTATGACCTTTGAATTAATGAAATAGCTTATAAATTAAAAAGCATGTGTAGCTGTTCCTCTACCAGGAAGTAGGAAATGAAGCAAGGTGCTCATACCATTTCAGAAAAAAAGGAGGAGTTGATTAAAAAATGTGAAGCGTTCACCTGGATGCTTTTTAAAACTTACTTCCTCCCCATTCTTTATTGAAAAGTCCATAAAACCATTTTTTCATTTATATTATCACTATGACACTTTATCTTAAGGAAATTAGGCTTTTAAAGACACTTCTTGTAATAACTTTCACTAAGCAAGTGCAAAATAATGTTTTCTTGAATAATTTCAGAAAAAGGACTGGAGACCCAGCTTTCAGTTGGTAGTGCTATTTATACAGTATAAAGAAAAATGTGTACAGCAGTGCAGTGGTGCTGGCAGTTTCTCATTTCTTCCTTAATATTGATGACATTTAGGTAGCTTTGTTCCAAATATCTTGAAGAATGCCAAGGAACAACAATCTCTAAGCTGTATATGTGTCAACATTGTGGCATTGTTGTGAAAAAGGGAATATGGCCAGATGCTCTGTTAGGACGTGTACACAGAAGTTTTACTTGCAGTGAATGTGAAATAATTCTTGTGAGCTGTCCTACAGAGAGCAAACTTTATCTGCAGTATGGTGTCATATCTACCATATTTCAAGTATAAAATGTGGAGGCCAATCAGAGCCAGTTTAGAGGAAAATAACAAAAGTAATGAGACATTTGGAGAATGTTCCTAGACAGAAAAAAATGAATGAGTAAAGAATAAAGGAGGACTTAATGTAGTAATCTTCAACTATGCAAAAGCTTGCTGAAGAGAGACAAAAAATAATGGGATTTCTAAATCCACCTACAATCAAGATGAGAAAAGAAAAGCTTTGGCCTAACACAGATTTGTGCTTCTTTCAAAAGAGTTCTTACCAGAGGCTTGTAAATTTGATCAACTTGCATTCTCTATGCAGATTTTGTCTGGATTTTTTCAGACTGAGGTTTCTGAAAGGTTTCAGTAGTATAGATTCCTTTATTTTTTGAGAACAAGGACATTTCAGATGAGGAGGGTTATACTTTGTCGCTAGCAAAACCAAAAGCAAATTCTGACTTTGCATTTGATTAGCTCTAATGCCTTATTGGAAAATGATTCAAAAACTTGAAGCTTGTCAGTTTAGTTCTCATTTCATTACTGGGTTTATGCGTATGTATGTATTGAACTTGCAACATATATATAATCCTATGAAGTTCAGGAGATCCTGAGGTTAAAAATATACTCGCCATACTGAGTAAAACAACACTCTTTTCCAACTCAACTTTTCTTCCAACACAGCTGACTCTGTGTTGGAGATATATCCATTGCCAGTCTGGTAAATATCTGATTCATTTTCTCAAATTGAAATAGTTGGAAAAAAAGTAGTACCTTGTGTATTACTATGTTACTATTTGTGACATGACTTAATGATCTGCTATATTCCTCTGGATCTGCGAAGGTAGGCATCTTTGCGAAAGGATGGCAGGAAATGTATAACAGCTTTTTCTATATGAGTTGAAGATGGAATGTAAGGAAATGAAGTAAGATTTGGAAAGAACATTTTCTCCTCCCCCATCATACGTGTAATTAGCCGATCATTAGCTGTGTCCGTTGAACCATCACTTGTTTTCAGATGATGTGTGACCACACGTTTCAGAAGTTTTGTTCATGGTACTCTTTTATCAGTCTTCCTTTCTATGATATTTACTTGTTTTACCTTAGAATTATATATGTAAATCAGTTTGCAAGTGAACCTGTGAATACTAACATAGTTTTCCCTAAGCACTGGTAACCATCAGTGCTTGTTTAATGGCTGTGCTGCACTATTTAAGTATACAGCAGCATTTTTTTTTTTCTTACTTGGGAGTCTCTTTTCTTCATAGGTGAAGGATGCATGTATAGGAAAATGAGATTCTGGCCAGAGGACTTTAAAAAAAAGTGTGATGATGGGAGGACTTAATTGGTAGATACTATTAGATTTCTGTGTTACTGTCATTTTTATCTCAACAAGGTAGGAACGTCTTCTCTATATGGACTGTAAATTTTTTAAACTGTCCTATACTTTCTCACTTGTAATTATACATTTAAAGGAAAGTGGGATATTATGCATAAAAACAGAACACAGGTCAATGTGTGTCTAACAACCAGATTTGACTGGCAAGTGAGTTAAATGGAAAACAAAGCAGTCCCCTACAAAGTGTTCTGCACACATGCTATTATGATGATATTAACACGTGAGTTTCTTTTTAAATATTAAAGGACCTATTCCTAGACTATGATAGCTTTTGTTTGCCAGTGAAATTATGACTAATCCCAGGAATGCACAGTTACCATATTTTTGCAACACTTCACCTGTATTTGATGCCTCTCACTCCCAAAGGTTTCTTTTGTTTTGGTGTTTTTCCCCCCTGCTGCTTTTAGTCTTCTCTCATAGGATAAATCAGTGAAATCACCTGTAAATGAATAAGTGAATTGACTATATATAGTTAGTTTCATCTTGTATGTAATGTTAGTAGCTTCTTGCAAAAGCAAATTCTCAGATTCATATATGTTGGAGTTACTGGATCTTGAAGAGCTTCTGTTGCCTCAGGCAAAATTCTGAGGCTGCTTAATCATTTATCTTCTGGGAGCAACAGTAAATCATCTGTGAATTTAAATCTGTTTGAAAAGGTAACTTACACTGGAGTCTCTCTTGGCATATATTAGGCAAAACTGCAATTTATACCCTCACAGAGTAGGCATAAATTTCCTTATATTTACTAGAAATCATTGCTTATATGCAAGGTAAGCTTCCAAGTGTCACCAACTCATTAGTTTTATATGAATGAAAAAGCAGGTTCAACACACAGATAAGATTTACAACTATGCCGAATTCTGTTAAAAAAACTGTATTGTGACAGAAGTTGAAAGGGCTAGTTTTCATCTTATAATACTGAGAGTTAAAAGTTGTTCAGTGTTGACCTTTGTTTATCAAAACTTTGAGAATTTTTACTAGCTTAGGATAAGGATGTTATAATATTCTTTACTTCTAAAATACATTTTACTGTAAAATGCCAGGGCCTCCCCACCCTGTCATCCTCCCCTGTATGAATGTACTGAGCCTTGCAAAATGAATGTGCTGGGATCCTGATGTTCAGTTTACAGTTAAGAATATAGGGGCCTAACGAGGTTACAGGGTGTATTAAGGATTATTCAACAGATGAGTGTGGCAAGGAATAAAATGTTGACTTCTAGTAAGGATGTCTTTTGCATTTTTATAAGATCAGCTATTGATGCACCATAGTATTGGTTTAATGTTACTACAGGATTGTTTTTTATTGTATATGTATTGTATTATATGATATATTTGGTAAAGAATCTTTTGTAGCGCTTGGTATATTTGGGTTTCCTATCTACTGTTAGAGTTACATCACAAATGAAGTTGGTAGATTCTTGTATGTTGTTTGAAAAGATATTAGTTGATTCTAAAAGCAAGAGAGCCACTTCTCAAAAGCTGTTACATAAAAATACTTCTTTCTGGTTTTAACTTAATGAATAATTTTCTTACTTTTCTGTACTTTTGGATAGTGCTGTGACTTTGCTTTGTTGCGGCTATTTATTAAAAAATCCTGGTGAACCCTGGCAGATGGTAATGTTCTCTGCAGGTTTCACCCCACACTAGCTCAAAGTCATAATGTTTTTCACTTTAGATTGGTTTTGGTGTGGTGTGTGCTTTTTGTTTCTGTGTTTGTTTTTGTTGTTTTTGTTTTGTTGTTCGTTTGGGTTTTTTTTTCCCCTTAGAGAACTTCACTCTCTGGAGTTTCCCCATTGTAACTCTTCCTGACATTTGCTCTCTACTTGAATTGATGAATGGTTGGATTTTAATCAATATTTTGTCACAAGTAGCTGGCTTTTGTGATGCCATCACATTCATGTAGGAATTGACAGAATGAGTCAAATCCTCACTGGCTTTTGCGGTAACCATTATTACAAAAAAAATCCATTAACTTGAGGTCTGTGTGAATGGAGTTCACTGTTTAAAGTTCTTTCATATACTGCTGTCAGATTGTAGCATTTAGGAAGTGTGAATACCTGTAGGGTTTTGCAACTAGTAGCTATTTCCTTTAAGATTTTTGTTTTACTGTTAGTGTCAGAGGTCATGTGTTTATAAATTACAATGAATATGTTTTTTTGGGGTAATAACAGTAGTGAGTCTTTCATGAGATCTTTGTTTCAGCCTTTCAGGTTATCTCATGGCTAAAGTAAAAGAGAAGCTAGCAGTTCTGGGGGTTTTTTTTTGGTGTTTTTTTTTTTTTAAGTGTGAGAAGACAACATTAAAGTAAGTGTGTGTGTGTGAGATATCCTAGCAGGACTAATGATTACCTGAAATACTTGTCTGTGCTTTTGAAGCTTAACCCTTTTGCTCATCCATCAGTCAGCAGTGGCAGGTAGTGACCATTAGGTGGATTCATTAGCACCCTGCAGCCTTCTTGTACGGGGTGACCCACATCTGTCTTCATTAGAAGTTTGCTACTTGCCAGTAGTGAACAGATGGGTCATTATAGCCTACACTGCCCTCTGGGCATACCTGGAGGACGGGCAAAGTCGTCTGGTGCAGGACACAGATGTGTATTTGCTTCATAGAAATGGGACAACATATTTAGGATAAGTCTAATAACATCAGGTTTTTTCTTCAGACTGGCTAACTTCTACTTAGGGATTTTATTTTTATTATTATTTATTTTGTCTGATGCCAGCTTTGAGGACATGAAAGTATGGCTAAAACAGACTTGAATTATGTGTGACTATTTCTTAAAAAAAATATTATGGAATATAGCATATAGCAATGCTGAACTGTTAGTATTTTCATTTGGGCTTTAGATGCCAATTTCAGCATCTCATTTTCTTTTTCTAGAACTGAGATATTTTCTGTAAAAATTAAGATTTTTTTTTTTTTTGAAAGACTTCTATGAGGTAAGGCTGAAGGAAAAATGCATTCATAATCCTATTGTCAGGAGAGGAAAGTAAAAGCCTGGTTTCCTTATTTCTTCATGCTCTTTACACTGCATGAATTTAAATCCTATTCTACCACCATGATTAAAAACATTTTTGAATAAAACCCCACCCTATCTGTCAATTATTTACTATGGGTTGCCTTTTTTCAAAATTTTGGAGCAGTTAAACATGTATCTTTAGTGTTAGCAGCATTATAATTGATATTCCACTTCAGTGTTTTTTTGAGAAAATTCCTTTCATCACTGTATGTAAGAATAGCACTCTTAAATGTGAGGCAAACTGATTACAGCCAGAAAGCCTGATTATGCCAACAGCTTCTTCCCTGGAATGCTCTCCCAAATAAAACAAGAAGTACCTTTACTAGTGAAAAAAGGCTCCCATTACCACTTTAAGAAAGTGTTGCTGCATTAAAAAACCCCCACCCAATGTGTTCTCTCCTTTACTGGACCAACCTTACCCTCCACTTAGGCATATTTTCTATAGGAGGACTTCAATTATTATAAAAAGATTTTTTTTCTTTAGCTTTTTGTAGTAAGCTGCTACTCACTGGGAAGTTGTTTGCTGTTTTTAAATAAGTATACTGTTTCTCTCTTTGTAGTTTAGAATAGATACTAAGTTTGTCCAGTTCTTTTTCTATTCCGTGTAGGTGAGTGTGACTATATGCTTTTTTTTTGGTGGCACTCAAAGTAGATTTTAAAGGCAAAAGTATTTCTGGACTTTGGTCTCTGTTTGTTACAAAAACAAGCACATTCTCTTTAGGAAGGTATGATCTTGTCCCATAGTTACATCTCATGTAAGAATAAGAATTGCCTGCTTTGTTTATATATAAAAAATTTAAAATACTATGGTCATCTTCTTTAGTTAAAAATTAGGAACAACTTTTGTTTAATGAATTTTAAAGTAAAATAGATGTTACATATTTAGTGAAAAATACCATTAGTGAAGTTGTTGGAAGTAATACACTTGAATGAAAAAATTGTAACATTTGGAGTTTTATTTGTAACAGATGAATTGGACAGTGAACAAAAAACATACTTTCTACTTGCAGTAGAGGTGATGAATTCTGCTTGGTGCATGGAAGGGAGCATTAATAATTTCTTGTGAGAAGTGCAGTATTTTGCTGCTGTAGCTATGTTCTACCAATTTTTTTTTCATGTGTTTTTTGTGCATGATAAAGAGTTGGCAAAAGCTTGTTGCTGTATCTTAAGAAAAATACTGAAATTTATTCATATTTTCAGTTTTTGAGAAATAGCATCCTGTGTTAGCATGTTCTATGTATTTACAATCTCTGATTACCTAGCAGTAAAGATGACATTCAGGGTCCATCTGGAATATTTGCATGTATTTACATTGTTTGCAAAAGCCATTAAAATGATCTGAGAGGCTCTGATTTAAGATGGTGCAGGTAACCTCAATACAGCTGTGTTGTATCTGTAGTTTGTGATACGATCTTTAATTATATGGTGACACTATGTTTTCCAGAGAATCTTGCCTTAGGGTATACAGAATAGATAGTGTTCACTGACTGAAGTGCTTTTTCTTTATTTCTTTTTTATCTTCCTGTTCTGCATGAACTCTATGCTATATGTGGCACATCCTCTTTACCATGTTCTGAAATGCAGGTGATTAATTTCCTTTCTAGTGTTCCTCTGCTGCTTGTTGTAGAGGTTTTTTAACCTTTTTACAAGCATAAAATGTGCCATCTTTCTGTGACTCATAGTCATGTTAATTTTCACTGCTGCAGTCCTCTGCTCTTTTTTTGGTAACTAGCATTAGACCTTTCATTCTTAAACCCATTCTTTGTACATCTCTGATTCTCTGTTTCCTCATTAAACACTCCTTTTTTTTTTTTTTTTTTTTTTTTTTACCCTTACAACAGTCAGCTTTCCTGATACAGGTGAAAATTACAAGTCATTTTCATTCTACTCTTTAGATATGTGAAAAGGGATATATTCTTTTGAACTTCTCTACATTTATTAAAACCACTGATTCTGTCTGTGTTATGATGTGTTAATACCAATAGAAAGAATGGCAGTGTTTTACTACTTTGTTGACAACATGCTTACATTTACCATGATAATTCGTAGTTAAGGGATAGTGGAATGATAAATACTTTTCAGTGGCTTCATAATGGGACATAGAAATGCAGAGTTAACTTTCAGTGTTTAAGAAATTGAAGAATCACAGATAGCTGTATAGCTATCTGTATTTGACAGACATAACATTAGTTTTAAATAACTGGTTTGCTGTAGTTCTGTTAATCATTGTTTATATCTCCAGAACATTTTTTACAGACTGTAAAATTACCAACAGTAATTTAAATTTTTTTTTAAAATTCTACATTTTGCCTTTTTATCTAACGACTATTTGAAAAATAGGTATGGGAATGTGGAAACCAACTAAAGGCTTTGTAATGACCCTTGATAGGACCTGAAATGCCTCAGTATTAACAGTGAAACTGTAATGAATTTAGTTACTAAAACTAATAATTATGTATTAATGAACTGTCTATTGCCTTGTAAATAGTAGACTCTAGTAATTTTCAGATGATGATTATCTGAAAGTGAGTTGTCTGATGACTTTTAGTTATCTTATATGCTGATATTTGTCAGTTCATTTAAATACGTGCTCTTAAGGCCTCTTGGAAAAGGTATTGTCACGTGAATACTATTTGCTGTGATTTAATTACTTCTATCATTGTTTAATCAGGTTCTCATTCAGGTTTGATAGGGTGACATACTGTGTAAGATACCAGCATTTGCATGTTCAGATGAACTACCACTGTCACGGTTATATGTTTAATCTGCGATGTATCTGGATATCAATCTTCTTGTTTGTGCAATTCTTTTATCGCATGTTATTTTTTTGTTCAAGAAATATGCTCTAGATGTTCCTATTCTTGAAGCGCTTGTATCGTTGTTGTGAGTTGCGCTCCACCTATTTTTACCATTTTATGTTGTATTTTGATCTTATTCAGACCTCTTTTTTTCTTTAAATGAGGAAAAATGATTTACCAGCTTCCTGAAGAAGTTTTCTGCAGATGTAAGAAATGAATCTGCAGAGGGACAATTCTGTTTCTGTTCAGATTCCATGTGTATTAGATTTGTGATGTGCTATTCTGAAGATATTTGGTAGTTTAGATTAAATTGCCTGCTGATGATTGAACTGGCTGGTCTCGTTCAGTCATCCCACTGTGGAACCCCCTACCGTCCCCTATCAAGGCTACCTATTGTTTGTGCTGTTCTAATGAGACCCTCTTGTGGAATTCATGTTCTGGCCTGTAACCTTGCCTTGTTACAAACTGCTTTGTCTTTTAATATATTTGACTTCCTTATTCACAACCCAGTTTTTAAATTATCTTCTGCCAGTTTTCACAGATACTCTTTCAGATTGAAAAACCCATGTGCTGAACAAATACCGTCAAGGGAAATGAACTTCATATGAGTGTAGCAGCGTGTGTTAGAATTTTTTTTTTTTTGAAGTTTGACATTTTGACTGTAGGATCTTAAAGAAACCACCATGCAAAATAAAAAAACTTTGACCTTTTTTTATGTACAAACCTCTGCCATGTATTGTGTGTGACAGCAAGCAGAGTGGATAATCCATCAGGTTTACAACCAAACAAATATAACTACGTTTTCTTCACAGGAACATTTTGTTAATTTTGTGCCCAGATAAAATGTGAAAGATACAATACAAGTATTAATGTAGCTGTCAACACACTTTTTCTCCATTTAAAATATGACCTTATAAGTGTGAACTGAAGACCATCAGCAAAAGTGTGATTTTTGCTGATAAAATAATGCTACTTTGCAGATCATTCATTATAGCTGCTTGATCTTTTCTTCAGTGGGTTATCTCTTTGAATTTCAACAGGTGCTGGAGTGACTTTTTAAGACAGCTATTTATTCATTAGAAGTGGGGGCATATGAACTAGCACTCCTAATGAACTAAAATGCTCTAGAATTTATGAGAATTAGTGCTTGGCAATTACTGGTGCCGATCTGTATAGTGTGAAGTTATTGTGGGAACATAAATATCGTGGCATAAAATGACACATCAACAAAAATATCTCTTAACAGCAAGGAAGCAATCTTATGTTAACATAGTGTTAAAGCTGCACTCTATTATGTAGCTGCACTCTATTATGTACCTGTATACATCCTGGTCAAGACTACCTGATGCAGGATCTTCTCTGAAAACTTCAGGGAAGAAAATAGGGAGTTCTGCTCAGAGCAACAGGAAGAGAGATAGAACAGTGCAATTCTCTATCAGTTATAATCTTTTACTGGGTGGCTTGATTAAACATTAAAAAATTATGGAAGGAAATAATTTTCTTAAGTGGGACCTTTCAGAATTAGTGTTACTTCAAAACCAATTCATTTTCATGCCTGATGTTTATAGCTTAAATGCAGATCAACAAATTTGACCCTTTTAAAAAGATTGCTGCAATTTAGCATCATTAACTATTTTCAGCATGATATTAATTAGAATATGCAAGTTAGTTGAGCTTTTTGGAGATTAAATTAATTTGATGGAGGCAGTATTGATACAGGGTAATACTGCTGTAATATTATTTTGTTATTTCTCAAGAAGAAATTGTTTATTGTATAAGGAAATCTTAATAGAATTAGCTTTTGATATCTGTAGCTATGTAGTAATTTGTGTCAATGCTTCTCAAAAAACTGAAATATCAGAGGTCAAGAAAAATCAGTGATATGTAATGCTAATATAGCAAATTTTTGTCACTTCTAAACTTTTAACCTGATTTGAGAGGTATGGAGGTTTTAACCAATTTGTCTTTAAGTATTATATCTTAGTACTTAGCAACTGCTGGAGTCATTCTTCAGAGAACACAGATATAACTTTTGTTGTTCTTGGACAGGGCAGATAGGGGAGAGTAGTATTAAACTTTTAGCTGTAAAAGTGTTTTATGGTTACAATGATTGTGCTTACGTTAATATGGCAGAAGCATGGGAAGTTCTCAAGAGAGTAAGGTTTGACAGTTTAACTTGGGGTTTTTAAGGTCCTGAGAAGCTGTCTGGATGTTTCGCGATGTCTTGGACTTCATTTAGGCAATCTAAATACTTTATCCAATCCTTATTGAATCAGTAGGAAAAGATTCCTTACTGAATGGAATTTGGACTACTTTGTCTCTATCTGATAATAACGTGTGTCTTAACTGCAAATAGAACAAATCATTTGACTATTCCAATAGCATAAGATTTGCAAAATGCGTTTGTAAGCATATGGTTTATAGAAATTAGTATACTTGAAAAAAAATTAGAAATAATCTGCCTTGTTCAAAGAGAAATATGGGTTGAATGAGAGAAAACTATGGGAGAATCTCCTGTTTTCAGGTTTTGAAAATGCGTTGAATGAAGACAGTTTGAATTTGAGCTGTTCTTTATTCAATGCATAAAATAAATGTAAGGGGACAAGGATCTGCGAAAAGCCTGTTGCTTGTCTGCGTTGTGTGAAGTATCCAGGAGCCAGAAAGTGACGGACTTCTAAATATAATAATGCTACCACTTTCAGGTTCTGTGCTTTGATGTACCAGGCAGTAAATGGAAAAAAAAAAGTAGACTGTGATATAGGTTTACAATCTATGTGTAAGATAGTCGTATGCTCACTGTGCACAGTGAGTTTTATTTTAGCCAGTACAAACGGATGTGTTGTGTATATATAGTAGTTCACAAAGCCTAAGTGATTTTTGGTTCAGGATTTTGTTTTAGTATATTTCCTAATACTTAAGGACAATTAATTTGATAGTACTTTAGACCTTTAAAAACACTTCTTCAGTCAGCAGAGCTCCAACAGATTTTTTGCAGTAAGCTTAACGTAGTTTGCCTTTGTCTATGTTTGCATTTATACCCTTTTCAGCTACACTTCAGCTGTATGTGGCAGTGACATTGTCTTGAGCTGATTTACATTTCTTAGTTTAGAAACTATTAATGGCTCAGAGAGTACTGTAAAAGCCATTAATACCAGAACTGACATCTGGCAGGTCTTACAGCAAAAAGAAACAGAATTTCAGTTTCTAGTTCTGTCTGTATGTAATGCATTTTGGGAACTATCACTTTGAGGAGAAAATTTATAAGTTACGGGGCAACAAAATGGTACAGATGTACAAAAATATAGAAATTAACATCATCATAGTTTGGAACAGGATTTTTATAGGTGGTATTTACACATTAGGGAAAAGTAATATTCGCAAAATAGAGTGAAATTTGTAATACTTATTGAGAGATGTGCTTTTTTAAATGATGGCCTCTTGTTAAGCATGCAGATGTGAAAAATAGGTGCTTTAATTGCCACAATAAAGACTTCCATGTCTTAGAAACAAAAATAACATATTGAAATCTCAGTGGCTGGTGAGATTTCCCCCCCCCAGAAACTTCAATATGTGATTTATAGCTTTGAAAGTCATAGAATCATAGAATCAGCCAGGTTGGAAGCGGCCTTTGAGACCATCAAGTCCAACCCTTGATCCAACACTGCTGTGGTCACTAGACCATGGCACTAAGTGCCACATCCAGTCTCATCATTCCATCTTTACCTTTAACACTTTTTTTTTTTCATCTAGTTCTTACAAAACTGTTGTTCCATGTTCCCTGTAACAAGCACTTCAGGAAATACCATCCAGTTAACTATACAACTTCCTGCTGTAATATTATATGGACTGCTTGACCTATAAACAGTAAATCTGTTTATGTTGATAAATTTTCAAGATAATAATTCACTTTTCAGTTATATCTGATCTGATCCACTAGCATTATAAAATGATTTGATTATTTCAATTTTGATATCTTGCAGTTTAGCTTTTGGAATTGTGAAGCTGCAGTTTTTATATAATTTGAAATATTTGTTTTTTTACTTTCATAATAACTTATCACTTGGCTGAATTTTTCCATTCTTAATTTCTGCCCACGGCTGAAATAATGTTTTTGAGAAATGTGAAAAAAGCTGTCATGGTGCGTTGTTGGTTTTTTGTGAATTTTTTTTTTTTTGCTGTTCTTTTGTTTTGGTTGGTTGGTATTTTGGCTTTTTTTTGTGTGTCAAAGTGAAGTACATTGCTGATTATTTGTTTTAAAGAAATTATAAGACACTTTTTGACATGCTCATAACTTTTTAAAAATAGATGAATGTTTTCTCTTTAAAATGAGCTGGTTAAATGGATGTAACTCTTGTTAATTGCTTGACTAACTCTAGTCCAATATTCTAATTGTTGGTGATTTTTTTTTTTAACCAGAAACTGTCTAAAATGAATGAGTGATTTATGAGCACAGGAGATAAGACATAGGATTACATCTCATTTATTAAACTTTTTACTGAGGAGCTCAGGGGACCTACCACTTTATGCATGGGAGCACTGCATGTTTAATTATCTCCACTGGTAAATATTTACATCTGAGGCATCCATCAACATCTTTCTTTGCCCAGAGGATGGGTTTTTAAGCATTGCTAAGTCCAAGATTGTTAGTCAGGAATAAGTTTATTGGCAGCAATTTTCTAAACTATGTGACAATGGAAAAGATTTCATTGAGATAACTAGTTTCACTAAGAAATGCTATAAATGATTGTAGACTCCCAGCTCATACCTGTACTCTATCAAATTTTGAATAACTGATATCATCTAGTGCACTCTAAAAGTCTGAATATGAGGAAAAAAGAGGTGAAGGAGCACTGTAGATACTTTCACAAGAAATGGTTGGCTTGCAATCTTGTGTTGAAACCCTTCACTGACAGCTCTGGCTGGGGAATTCTGTGCATCTGTCTTGCATATCAGATGCTCTGTCAAAAAAGGGTACAAATGAGTAACACAACTTGAAGATCTTATTTCCTCTTCATTAATATTAACTGGCTATGCTTTGCTTTCTCATGCAGGGTATTTAGTAACGTATATTTAACAAGGAAAAGATTTATCAAGCTATAACCTGCTAAAGCAGAAGAGCAGTGCCTGAACAAGGTAGAAGTATCTAATGTAGCTGGCATTCTTCAAAATAAAGTCTGTTATATGTAAATGTTGGTTTGTTTTTTTCTTATAAGATAGATAATATATGAAATTAATGAGAAAAATAGGTTTCAGATAATCATATATACTGACTAGAAACAGACAATGCCAAGGACAGTGGTATTTAAACACACTTTAAATAAAGAAAATTGTTACAAATTGACAAGAATAAATCTTTTCAGAATTCATTTTTTCCCCAGAACTAGAGTCTGACTGCAAGTTAAATTTGGATTAGTATAACTATAATGAAGTGTAACTATACAAAGATACATATATTTTTAATCTCCCTTATTTAACCCATCCTGCATTTTTAAGTATATTCTTCTGTCTTATTGAGGTTGTCAGTTGATTTTTATCCAGTAGGTAAACTCCTGAGGGAGAATTTCTTATGTCCTTGTAGTTCCATTAATTGATACTTGTACTGAATATGTGAGGCAAGGTTTTGGGACCAGGATGGGGAGTCTGCAGGTGTGTCCTCTGTGGGAAGAGGACAGAAAATGTCTCCTGCCTGACATAGCCATTTCCAGACAGCTCTGCAATGGACCCCCCCCCCCCCAGAATACCTGAGCCCATCAACCAACTTGGTGCCTCTGTAAAAACGTTTTCAAGAAAATGAAGCAAATGTCAGACAGGCAAAGGAAGAGGGAACAAAAAGAGTGGGAAACAGCAGAGAAGGAAGCGAAGGTTCTCCAGGCATCGGAGCACATTTTGCCCTGCAGCCTGTAGAGAGTCCATGCTGGAGCAGATTTTTCTTACAGAAACTGTGATCTCTGGAGAGCCCATGCTGCGGAAAATTTTCTGAAGGACTGCAACCAGTTGGGTATCCATGCTGGAGTGGAATAGAACTGTGAGAAGGAAGCAGTGGAGGAGAGAGATCAGTATGTACTGTCTGCAACTCCCATCCCCTAATGCCAGCTTGGGATGGTTAGAGGAGTCTGGAATGAAGGGGTGAAGTTGAGCTTGGGAAATGTGGGGAGGAAAGGTGTTGTTTTAATGTTTGTCTTTTTGTTTCTTGCTCTCTGAATCTATTTTAACTGGCAATAAAGGGAAGTCAACTTTCCGTAAGCTGAGTCTACTTTGACCATAATGGTAATTGCTAAGTAATCTCCCTTGTTTTATCTTGATCGACAAGCTTTCTGTTTTCTCCTCCTGCCCCTTTAAACAAAAGTAGAGGTTTAGCATGTGAAAATTGGTAGTTTTCTTGGTTTAGTTTAAAATTATCTATATAGGGAATGCTGAACCAGAAAATTGAGTTTATGGAAAGCACAGCGCTTTTCAATTTAATTCTGTGCTTTCTATTTCCTGCCCAAAAGTTGTTTTTCCATGTGATCCTCAGTGGGACTTTTCCTATGTTCTCTGTACATTGTTACTGACAAATAGGCTGAAGTTCAGGATATTGTAAGTAAAGTAAGATAAAAATGGTCAATATATTGTCTCGCTTGGGATGTAGCTATATCATATGTGTCCTTTGTCTGTCATTCCTGACCCTACACAGCAGTTGGTGGCTTTGTTGCTTACCGGATCTGATGGTAGCTTCCCTGAGCTGTGGGCTTGGAGCTTGCAGGCTATCAGCAGGACTCATTCCCTCCTTAGCCTCCCAGGCAAGGTGAGGCCATGCTGGGGACTAGGGACTTCCTCACAAGACTGAAACTGAGTTATTACAGATGATCCCAGCTTGGTCAGATCTTCTAGGAGAGATATCCACAAAGGCATATCCCACCCCACCAGACTTGGAGGAGATGGGAGTCCTGGAAGCTCTGGGTTAGTCACTGGACTATTTAGGTCAAACAGACTGTAAGGATTTATGTATATATTTGCCTTCAGTATATTGGACTGGTGTTTTGTTGAAGTATTTCTTTATGTACTTGGTGAGGAAATACAGATTTTATGAATAACTTCTAAACTAGTTTCAGTGAACTGTTTTGCTTAAATTTAGGATTAAAATTTGTGTTAGGGTTCCTGTTTCCTCAGTAAAGTAGGGATGAAAATGCTTTCAAGTGTAAGTGAATTTATTAAGAATTTATTTCAATAATCCATGTGCAGCATTCAAAAATTTTAGATTCAAGATAGTGTAAATATCCAAGAGAGTTTTCTGCTATACAAAACAAATGTATCTTAATTCATGGTTGAAGTGGTTCAGTGTTCTTATACTTCCAAAATATACAAAGGCACTTTTTGTAAGGGGAAAAAAAATAATCTTTCAATTGAAAGTACTAGTATGATTTTGACTTGTTTCCACCACTGATTGTAATTCTATCCATAGGTATCTGTGAATCACAAGCAAAATTTGCAGTTTCTGTCACGTTTTGCTTGTCCTACAGAATAGAATAAAAACAGTTTTTGAACTTTTAAAGTCTCTAGCTGATTGCAAGTGTAATTGTCTGCTTAAATAGTCTTAAATTTGTTTCATATGTGTTCCCACTCAGTCTAGACTACAAAATACTCTGATGCTAGTATAAATATTCTGTTTTATCATAAATCATTCGATAGGACAACTTGTACTGTAATACCAGTTTAATGAAAGAGTAAACATAGGAATTACTGATTTAAATAATAAAAACTAATTCTAATAGCTTTTTATGGCAGAATTGCTCAGAACAAAATTCTTTCCTAGTGTAATGATTAACTTGCATACAGCAGTTTTGCTGTATAAAAAAGCTTTTTTTTAATAAAAAAGCTATTGTAATATAAATAGATCTTACTAGATTGGGTAAAAACTTAGTAAAATAGAACATGCTGATCTTTAAAATTTAGGAAAATATAGCTAATATTACTTAATTTTATTGTAAGCAATATATCTAAATTAATTTACAACATTGTGTCTATTATTGATTGAAATAATTATATTTTTTCCTGAGAAGATTGAGATCCCATGAAGTGTCAGATATAACACTTTGTTTTACATACTTATGAAGGCTTTGCTGTCTGTGAAGTTATTAAACTTGTCAAATTATAAAATGAAGAAAAACGTGTCTGTTTTTTTACTTTAACCTTGTAAGTTAACTTTCTATCTCTGAGACTGGACATAATTTCATATCCCACGTCTGGGTTGCAGTGTGGGAGAGATCACTGTAAGAATGCTGTTTCATCAGAAGTAGTCAATGGGTCTTTTTAACATTCACTCCAAATAATAGTAATTTTTCTCTGAATTAAAGGAAAGGCAAATCATTATACAATAAATATTACAATTTCTGGGATGCTTTCTCATAGATTTTCACATTTAATTGGGAACCTGATGCATCTTAAAGTTTGTAGATGGAGTAGAAAAGCTGCCTATGTATTACTAACCAAAGTCTGTATAACTTAACCAGAGTTAAAATGTTTCAGCTCTCCCCTGTGTGAAGTATTTTAAGTAATGGATGTGTTAGGACTGTAAGTGAAATAGTCTCAGTTGAACTGTTATTATTCTGGCTTTTTCAAAATATATTTTCTCTTGAGTTGCTGGAAGTGGCTTTGAATGCCAGATGTAAGCGCTGACATTTATGATGGAGGGGAGTAGCTTGGTTAGGCTGCCAGGTATACATATACAGAACTCATATTATTCTTTTGCTGCTATTCAAATTCAGAACTGTTGCAATCCATTCAATATAAGGAGGAGGCACATTAACACAGCTGTGTGCATAAACATTTGCTTGAATGTTATCTTTTCTTAGATTTAAAAAAAAAAATTGTCATGTACTACTGCAATTTTCAGAGCAGAACTAAATCACAACTATTATGTAGGTTTTTTTTAAACTTTTTATTCCAGGTAGATAATTTTAAGGACAGCATCTTTCATTTCACTATCCGAGATCTATTCCAAAGTTGGTTTTCGATCTTCTTTAACCACGTGATCTGTTTGTACTAGGCTTGCTTGATCTAAACCTGTTTGATTTTTAAAAATTGCCTTTTTTTGATAATATGGGACAGATTTCTTTTCTGAAAAACAGAAGCCATGATAACTCAGATTAATGTAATTTATGTTGCAATTGCATGAAGAAGTTCTGCAGATGTAAAATCCCTGCAGTTGTGTAAATTGAAAAGAACATACTATGAATTAGGCACTCAATCACCAGTTACAGTTCACAAAAACCCATTAGAGTGTTGTATTCTAATAGCAATCTCTCTTGTTATTAAACATATATTACTCTAGAAATTTAGGAAAATGCTGAGTTGGTATAAGATTCATACCAGAAATTCTTTAAACAACCAACATTTTCCTAAAATTGTACTTAAATAAAATTGATTGTGCTTTTTGTATGAGAGGAAACACTTCTGAGGTGGAAATGTACTTATGGTCTCACTCAGTAAACTGAAAAAAATAGTGATGATAACAGCAATGTCTTCATTTGAGTGCTTCAAACTATGGAGAAAATGTGGAAAAGTTGATTATTTGGTAACATACTTAAAAGTATTAGTGTGTTGTGAGGGTAGTTATTGTCTGTGGCAAAGGCATTAAACTCCTTTAGAGAATTACATAGTCACAGAATGCTCTTTCATAAGAAGTTGGAGAGATCTCAAGACTTCATATGCCCCCACATCCTCCCATTGGCTGGTTAGTAGTTGATCTATATTTGCCTTGAAATGTTCACTTTTAACTTCACACAAAACTTATGCGTACATTAAGCAATTGCTGGTTTACTTTTGTGTGTAGACAGTTGTGGCATGAGTTATGTTTTTTCAGGGTTTTCTGAGATTTGGGCAATATGAAATGAGAATTCTGTTTCAAAAGAGCAGTGTAAAGTAAGCCATATGTGTTTTTCTTCCTTCACACATAGGTATTGTAATAACGTGAATAATACAACAGTAAGGTAACTGTCGAGAAATAATAATTGTAGCGGTCTGTGACTGCTAAATTAATTGTTTCTGTGTAGTTTTGCATTTTTTAGTTAACTGTTGATGTTTATGAGATCTATATGAATATAGAACTCAGACATAAAAGTATTTGTGGACCAAATATGTGTGTTTGCAATCTGCTGGCATTCAGAGTATATAACCTAATATTGGTAAGACCAATATTCTAGGACATTAGTAATTAATCTTGTAATTGAAAATACAGTAAATATGAAATTAATTTGAAGTTTAAATACTCTAATGTACATACGGTTGTTGGTCAAAGGAATGTGAATATGGTTTCTAATTTGGCATTATTTATTTATGCAAACTGATTTATAATAGTATGTTTGTTTTAACTAATTTATAGAATTGCTAACTAATGAAGAAGCACTATAAATAGCATCAGTGAATGATTTCTTCTTTTCCCCTATTTAGGGCTATTGTTAAATAAGATTGTTTCTCTAAAATACAAGTTCTTTAGCTAATTATCAACGAAGTACCAAAGATGTAATCGTAATATGGAAAAGCATGATTTTACGTAAGTAAATACATGAACAATGAATTATGCTTTCACTCCACTGGCAAGTTTGCATCTTGCATCAGCTTAATAATGGTATGTGGCTGGGAGGGCAAGTGGGAGAATGTCTCTCTAAAAGACACATCCACACAGCTTGCTCTCTTGTTGGTTGGTGCGTGATTATGTAAAGTCACTTGTACTGGGTTGTGTACTAATTCTTTTTGGTCATTTCTTTTGACCAGTGACTTTCTTTAACAGTCTTGGTGCCCTCTGCACCTTTTTTTCATTCACTTCTCTTTGTTTTGTAGTTCAGTGCTCATATGTCACGCAAGTCATCTACAACTCAGTGGTTCTCTTGAAGCTCACTTTTCACTCTGCTTCACTCTACCATTATTTTATCTGCCATTTAGACCCTGCACTGTAAAGGGAAATATTCAGAAATACCTTCTCAATCACATCACAAAGTAATAAATGTCTGATCTCAGACCCTGATCAGTTAGAATCAGAGTTAACTGCCCTCAGCAACTTTTATGATTTCTGTGCTGGGCTGCATGAACAACCTGTAGCCATTAACTGAAGAGAATGGTCAGGAGATTATTTTTCATACATCATCATAGTTTGAGGTGAATGTTCTGAGACACCTTGGGGGGAGTGTGTGCTGATAGTAATTACACAGATTCAAGATACCACATTGCCATGTATTTAACATTTTGACATAAAGCCTTGTCTGACTCTTCTGAATAATTTTGTAGGCTTTACTCAGGAGGTGATACTCATTCTTTCTATATTCTGCTCATTCTCAGTGCTGCTGGGGATACAGTTTTGACTCCTCTCTCCTATGCTGTTGACAGATGTTAATTTGAAATAGCTTTTCAGCTCACCTGTCAACTCCTTACTAGCAAGCCTTTAAAGTACACCTGCAAGACTTATGCTTTAATGTAAATTTTCACTAATTCATATTAAAACCTGCTTTTTTGCCATTACCTTTGACAGTAATTGTTTACTCAGCCCAATCATTTACTTGTGACATTATTGTAATGGTCAAGTCCCCGCAGTATTGAAAATGGAAGTTTAAAAGAAGTGTTTATTTGGCATATGTAAGGATAACAGTATTTCTATCTTCAGCTCCTCAATGTTTATCTTCTTTTCGGAAAAGCAAGATTTTTGTACTTTTGTACTTTGACCCTGCTGATTATCAAGTAACTTTAAAAAATATGTCTTTAAAAAGAAGATAAAGACGCAAAATGTCTGTGAATTTTAGAAGTTTTTTTTTCCCAAATGAATAGTATATTTTTAAGAATTATTTGTACTTAGTGAAGAAAGAGAACTAGTCAATGAAAGGAGAGCTAGGTGCTGATTACGTTTTGTTCCTGTCTGCACTTTTGTTCCTGAATGTATATTTTTGCTCTTTTATAAAAATAATGAGTTTAAAGGCAAAACCAATCAGTTTTGACACTTCTTGACATGTAAAGCAGAACATATTTTACTCACAATGGTATGAAATCTAGGCTTTTCTGTGCAGTTAAAAGGACAACTTATAATTAAGAAGTTATGCAATGTTAGAAGAAATAACAAAAAAAGGAGGTGATGAATGAGACGTTACTCGCTCTTTTTTGAATAACATGTTCTTAGACTCTTCAGCTTTCCTACTTTTATATTTTTGTTGCATGCTCTTTTTGTTTTTTGTCACAACTTCCCTGTCTCTACTTCAAAGTAATAATACTTTTAAAATATGTTTTTCCCTACTTGCTTAATGTGTCATAGAGTTTTATAACATATTGCAACCTGATTCTGTCTAAACCGTTACCTACTGAAGGGAAGTGTTTAAGAACATGATTAATTCTAAGCATTGTAATGTTTCATTGCCAGAGTTCCACGTTTATGTTGCTGAAAGCAAATTATCATCTGTCTATATTCAGAGATGGATAGCCTATAGTTTTTTAGATATAGAAACTTAAATTTTTAGCTCTTCTGCCCTATCTCCTAAGAGAATCATGCTCATTCATCATTTTTGCTATTTTAACATTTAAATCTAATTTGATACAAATCTAGAGTGCCAAGACATAGTTTAACAGGCCAGAATGTGAGAAATGTGATTAGAAAGTGAGTAAGTTGGGAAAGTAAGATAAAGATCACAGTAGTTGGATAATTAACAATTTAAAAAAAGCTAGGGTATCATATGTATTTACAATAACCCCTGTATCCTCTTTAGCAGTAAGAAGACCCTTAAAACTAACATAAATTTTTGTAAATATTCAATATAAGGATCTGTTTCCTACAAAGATTAATCTGCAGATTGGAGTGTGTTTTGTTCCTTTCCGTTTGCCACACTTAGTCAGTAAATGTTATACTGTTTAGAGGCTAAATTTGTGCTACATTGCTCATGTCTGAGGGGATTCTCATGCTCTGATTATTGAAAATATGATCATCACTCTCTTTCATACCTAGTTTTCCCATCTCCAGAAACTGGGATGATGGTTAGTGCCCAGTCACATCAGGATGAGGAATCACTGTGCAGGTAAGCAATGTGCTTTCACCTCAGAGTGTAGGAACACACATATCCCACAGCGTAAACAATTTTTAAATGAGTTATTCTTTGTATTGTCATGGCAGTTAATTGCAGATATATTTAGACATGATACTTCTTTAATAAAGAGCAGACAGTACACTGAAGATAATTCATGTTTTCAGGCCTGTATAATAAAACCAGTTCCTAGCAAAAATTGGTGATTCCTGTCTTCATTTTGAAATGTTTTTACTTAGCCTTTTTTGGACAACAAAGCAAGCACATTTACATAACGTGTGCATACACATAGATATCATATTCTACTGGTTGATTTAAGTAGACTGCTAAGAAGTTCCGAGCCTTAGTGAGAAAACATCTTTAAGCCAAAAATATGCCTAAAGAATTAAAATTACTACAATGTCTGAACTTTAAAATGTCAATATTGAGAAATGTTATTCAATATTCTAAAAATATTTCAAAATTTTGAAGCATTTTTTGCAAGAAAATAGAGTAATCTCAGGATTATTGTCTTTTTTTCGTTCTTCATAAGACTTTGTATACAAACTTCTTGTAAGGAAAAAAAAAAGTTGCATGAAAATTGTGAGTAGTAGAAGAATATAAATACGAAAAGATACTTCTAAATCAATTCTACCCTTCCCTCCAGCTGTTGTATATCTGTGGTCGGTTCACCACTCACAGTAGTACTTCTTTTCTCTGCTAACACCATGGATTCTAATTTTTTTGAAAAGAACTTCTGAGTTTATAGAGTCAGGTCTCTAGCCAATTGCTTAGACTTGTCTCTCCTGATCATAGGGCTTCCTTTTGTCATGGGTTTTTATTCTTTGATATTTTTGTTTAGTTTATTTTTAGGAGCAACCTTTTATGCTATACCCAAGTCTTGTGACAAACCCTGTGTATGTGGTACTGGATATTGGAATCCCTGCAGTATTGCTGTTGTCATGTAGATCTAGAAGTAGACAGTTAAAGGTGCCTCATTCACGAATTCATCCAGTTCAACTTGAGTTCAACTCTATCTGTCTGCTTCTTTTCCTGAATAATGATGATGTGCTGGCATCTCAGTGCCTGTATCTCTGGTAACTTTTTCCTTTTGGAATTGGAGCTCACATTATAATAACACAAATACAGTTTAAGTCACTGAGACTTGTACATATTCTTATGTGTTTGATTGAATTGGATGAAGGAAACTGGAATAAAATAATTTTGATGTTAAACTCAGAGGATATTACTGTCTGGGTGCAAGATTTAAAATGCTTGTATTGTGCATTGCTACAAAGTATGATGGATGCATATTATAACCTGCATGAAGTGTATTCTTTCATGGAAATTAAAATAAATTGTTCTTGTATTGTTAGTATAGCATTAAATAATTTTAAGAGTGAAGCTACAAATGTCAAAATGAAACTTGGAGGGTTTTTTGTCTTCAATATTTTTGACATTTTCTGATTCTTGTAGTTGGTGTTTGCTTTTGCATCTATTACAGAAATGTAATAATATAAGCATTAGAAAGTTATAATTATATAATACTACTACTGTATAATATTACTTATATAATATAATTATACCATTATGATTATATAATTATAAATATATAAGTTGAGAAATAATGCAAAGCTGCTGCTTTTGCAATAACCATGGTTTTTTATTCTCCAAGTTTTAATATTTAATGAATTATTAATATAACTTGTACTCTTTGTTTTAGAATAATGTAAAACTTGTCTGATATGAATGAATTCACTTCAGATCATTAGTTTTCATGTTAACAGGGTTCATATGAATTTAAACTCCAGAAGACAATTTTAAAGGAGGTATTTTTAAAAAGACTAACATTTCTTTGTTCTCTACCATTTTCAGGTCAAAGAAAACACTGAAAAGCTACAAAACCCACTATTTGTCTTGTCAACAGCAGAAAGAACAGCAGTTGCCATGGTAAGAAAACTTCCCATGTTAATTTATTGGTTTTAAATTAGTGAATGAAAAAGAGTGGGTTCAGCCAATTTTTTGTACATCTTAGCTCATTTGAACAAATTTTGTGTTATGCTAAAAGAAAAAAACACAAGCTATCTCCTACATTACATATTCTTATGTGTTATGAAAATATTTAACCCTGTATATGCTGATAACCTTTGAGGATGACACATGGATGTTATTTCTTGTTTTTAGCCAAATATTGCAAATTGAAGGGATGAGTCTTAAAAGTTTAGGATTTGTGCTGCAGGGCCTTTGCTCAGTAAATAGTATCTGCATTAGAGTAGTTATGCTTGTCTAAATTTATACATGGGACTGTGTTTGTTGGAAGAGGAAAATTATTTTTGTTAGAACGATGGATATAGCATATGTATGTATGTGAGGAGATATGAGAGAGGGAACAAATGATTTTGGGAGCTTGAACCCTTCTTCAGGTGATGTTTAAAGAAATATTTCTGCAGGATGGTCACATTAAGGGGATTTTGTACCTGTAAACTCACCTCAGTTTTCCAATTTAAAGGAACTACTCTAGTAAGAGGAGCACCGTGTGTGAATTTTGTGCCTCAACAGAAATGCTAAGGCAGTTGAGTGCATAGGCCACTGAAATGAATGGGATTACTCATAAAGTGAAGCACATGGAAGGCCTCTTTTGGATAGGACTTCAGAATCTGCATGTTAGTCTTTGTCAGTACTCTACTTCTAACCTTCATCAGTTGCAATTTTTTTTGGTTAATCATGTTGCCTTGACATGAAACTGAATCATGTCCTTCCTGGTTATGTCATGGGCGTACTTGCATCCACTAGCTGACAGAGCAAGTTAGATAATTATAGTCTAGTTTATGACTGGAGGTGACCTGTACAAAGAGAATAGTTTTGTGACTGTTTAATGCATAACACCTGTGTCTATGGCAACATGCGTGCTTATTCCCTCTGTGTCTATTTTGGAGCTATTTAGAAAGGACAGTTCCCTTTGCAATGCTTTCAGCAAACTAAAAATTAATCCAGTTATTGAAATCTACCATGGATAAGAATAAAGTCTCTGTAAAGTATGAACTATAAAATGAAGTTGGCAGGTTTAATCCCCTATGAAGCTGTAATCATGTAAACTGCTGCTAGACTTCCATTAGGCTACTGATAGTATGCAGTACTCCTAAAGAGGACTTAATTAGATATAGTCTTTTATGGCCACTAATACACCAGTATAGTGTACTACTGATTCTACCCTTTACCTGATCTTTAAATTTCCATGAATCTGAAAGGTACGGAGGTTGGTTAACAAAAATTGCTTGGATTAAAGAAAAAAAAAAGTAAAATAAATTCTTTAGAAAGTGTTTAAAGATTTAAATCCATAGAGTTATTTTTGTTCCAATGACATGGATATGTTTTATTGTTTAGATGTCTAAACATCTGTCAAGTCTACATAACACAGTATTTGTAATTTGAAGGTCTGTATTTACATTTTTTGTGTTTTATAAGTAACTAATACTTAGGAGATACTCATGTTTTTAGGAGGTAGAGAATATGCCTCTCGCTTGTCTTTTATAATATTCTCCATGATTCCTTTTCTGTGAAATAGAAAAAAAAAAACAACAAAAGATTCCAGCTTAAATCCTCCTCCTCTATCCTTGATAGTCTGGAACTTACAGGAAAGGGAAATAAATTGAAAGAATTCAGTAGTGACTTTCTATATAAGCTTTAGATAGTAAACATTGAAAGCATTTACAAGGTGTTATACCTAATTAAAAACTATTTTCTTATTTCTTTACTTTTAGAAGGCCCTGAATGATAAATTCTGCTCTGTGTATGTATGTATAAATGTCTTTTATGGTGTTCGTGTTTGGATAACACATTTTATATTTTCATCACAACTGAAAACTTTATCTTATTGTATTCAAGTGTTGCATCTCTTAGTGCTGGACGTCTGCCTCCAGACCCTGAAATAAACTAATTATCTAATTAGTTTATTATGAATTATCTAACTCTAAGGGGTATGGCAGGACTGATCACGATTAAGGACATACATCAATCCTAAAAAAACCTTTTCTTAATGCTAAGATCTTCTCCAGAGAGAGCCAACTATAAATCCAGATAATTTGAAATTGGGCTCCCAGCTGCTCAGAAATGTCTTGAAGCTTTTTTTTTTCTTTCTGAGCAATCCTCTTGTAAGATTTATGGCAACTTTATCTTAGAATTACTTTAGTTAGAAAACCCAACAAGATAACTGTAGTTATCACAGTGAGCGATGTAACAAAAACTTTAATCAATATTGGAAAATCTCGTCAACACTTTTTGTTTTTAAAGTAGTGGAAAAACAACATTCTAGATACCACTTCATGGAGCTAGCAAACAGATTTAATTAAGTAATAGTAGGAACAGAAGTGCTCTAAAGAATATGGTCTGAATTACTAGTGAAGTTAAAGTCCATGAAAATACAGAACCTCTTAGTTTTGCAGAACTCTGATTTTAGCATGCTTCTTGATTTAATCAAGCACTCTAACCTTTTGCAAATAAATAAGGGATTAAAAAAGAAGAAATTATCACAAAGGAAGCAAAGTCTTATAAATGTTTTAAAGGATAAAGAGAGAAGATTGTCTTGTGAGAAAATATCCTAGACTTGTAGACTAGTTTAGTATGAGACTGCCTTAGAGGGACAGGGGAGGAAACAAAGATGGGGTGATAGTGATGAAATGAGATTGGAGAAAAAGACAAAAAAAGAAGTCAGGGAAAAATTGGATTTGATTTACTGAAAAACAGTAAAAAAGAGAGTGATTTAAAAACAAACAAAAAGTTATGTGGTTTAGTAGCAGTTTTATATTAAATCATGAATGCAAAAGAAGACAAGTATAGGAATGGCACTAATTGTGGTATTCTCTGTCATTAGGTGGAATCTAAAAGATTGTTGAATTTTTTGTCATTTGGAATTTCAGCTTTTTTACTGATGGAGAAATAGAATGCCGAGCACTGGGTGTTTTTTATTTATTTATTTCCTACACAAATAAGGGGAGATTATAACCATTCTGAAACATGCAAAATGAGGTTAGATACAGTTCTGAAAACACTAAGGTTTTTAGTGTTGTTTCTATTTTTCTCTTTCATATCAGTAAAATTCTTGTGTTATTAAAAATAACTGTCTTGTAACTTGAAATTTATCTCATTATTAAGTTTTGAATATGTTTGAAAAGTTAAATATGGTACCCAAAGAGAATAGAATATATGCAGTGTTTTGAGTGATTAGTAACTAGATTGCTTCTATCTCTGTTCTCTCTCTCTAAACGTATGTTGCATATGCAGGTAAATGGCTTCTATATAAAGGCTAAAACATTTTTAGTAGATTGTCAGAATTATGGTCTTCATATTGAATCACTAATAGATTGGAACCATATTAAAACCAGTGCCATATTAAAACTTTGGAGCCATATTAAAACCAGTGCACACCATGTGCCCCAGTTAATTGCAGAGCTAAGACTTGCCGAGTTATTTTGTGTGATTCTGGATTGCTGACCGAAATTGTTAATTTAGATTGTGAATATACAATACAGAGATCCAGCTCAGTCTTTTGTATGAATTCTCTGTCTCCAAATAGGTTATGGATGTTTTAATTACTTGAAGTACTAGACAGTTATACTATGAACAGTGAAAAGTTTGTTACGTTGGCAGTGACAAGTTTCCCAACTTTTGCATCTCTTTAAGCATTTTCTTAGTGTATATTGAATGTTTAGACTGTTTCCTGTTTTTATACAACAATTTTTTTATTGAAAAAGACACAACACAACACTTTGGCCTAATACATAAGAAAATAAAGTCAATGAATTTATAATTATTAAAGTACTGATTTGAAAAGCAGAAATTATGGTGTGTGTTTCAAAATCAATATACAGAATAAATGCTTTATCTACTGTGTGCATACTTGCTATCAATTTAGTAATAAGGATTTAATATATGAAGGGTGATTGTTAGGATAAAAGCAGGCAAAGTAGCTAAGAAATTATTTTCAGGCAACTAGCTTATTTGTAGCTAAAATGGACTTAGCATAATGAATAGTTCAGGTATCATACCCTATATATGGCATGGTATGCTGATGTTAGTCTTGTTTCTGGAATATACAAAAGTGGAGTGACTTTTCTCCCTGGTAGAGAAATCCGTAGGAAATTTGTTGTGTAGTAAATTAGGGAAATCAAAGAAGTGCCTCGGAGAAGGGCCTGATAAGAAAAAGCAGTCATCTGGTTTCCTCCAAAGATCACAGGTGAAGAGAAACTAGAGATGCTGAACGAAATACCTGTTACTTAATGACAACAAAGTTAAAGTTGGACAGCAGCTTGGGGTCAACAGATGAGAAAATTTCCTTGGAGGTGTCAATTCACTCAGAACAGTTTAATACAAATGTCTGCCGTTGAAGCAGGTGCAGGTAGAGCTAGAATGGAAAAGAAACTTCCTAACTGAAGTATTAGTACTCTAGGGCTGTAACAGTGGGTGTGTTCAGTGTAAATACAGAACTAAAACAACTACATCATGAGATGTGCTAAAACTGGTGTGTTTACTACAAAACATGCAGCAGGGACTGAAAAGCAGCATCTTTGTCAAGTGAAAGACAGGCCATTCCTTTGAGGCATTTTCCTCAGTTTCCATTCCATGTGATTCTGTGGAAAAAGACATGTTTCCAGGAAACAAACATCTATGTTCCAGGCTGAATTATGCATGTAGGTAAATTTTTTTTATTTTCTTCCACTGTTCTTAACTATCACTTTTCACTTGAGAGCAAGTACTCCATGTTTACCATCAGGCTGGTATGTTTTGCCTTGGGGAGTGTCGTCGCTTTTCAGTCATAGGAGTGCACAGTTCAACTTCATTATCTATTTTCCCTCTGTTATTTTGTATTAAAGCTATATTCCTGCCCCATTCAAGATAAGCAGTCCCACTAACATGACATTTAAACTGGCTGTTTGGGACTTAAAATTTTGTTAGGTAGGGTTAATAAAAATTTCCATTGTCTGGCATTTATGATACCAGTAATTTCTTGAGACTACAGTGCTTTGAAAACTCATGGTGTATAAAAACTAAGCCAACAGTAAAATCAAGTGCAATGGAGGCTTTCTGCTTACTCTAAGGTATTTAGCTCCTGGAAATTTTTGCATGATTTCATGTGGGATTTTAAAATTCGTTTTATGAGATAAATTACTCCATTAATTTTACAATAGGTTGCTATTATTTTATGCTCATCTAATGCTGTGATACCATATGGCAGTGGAGATCTGTAAGCCTCTAACTGCCTTACATTTATTTCTGTCATTTTGTAGTAAATTGTATTTCTGGGAAGTACCACCTTTTATGGAGCTACTATGATCATATTTAGATACCATCATTACTTTCCAAATGAGTTTTTAAAAAATCTGTCTCAGTTTGTGTTTGGGCAATTTTGTGTTTTAACCCTGTTATGCAAAAATAGGGTCTGTTCTTCCAGACAGTCAGTGGTTTTTTTGAACAAGGAATGTCCTAGGTCAGGGCTATTGATGATTTCATTTTTTTAATATATGTGAGCTTTATGATAGAAAAGAGAGAAAAGTGCATTTTATTTGTTGTCTTCCTTCTTACAGTAGCATCTTTGGTGATGGTCTTCTGCAAGAATGCAGTTTTTATATGCACTGAGGATTAAACAAAGGCCAGTTCTGGATTTGAGTGTTTCTATGAACTGTTAATTCACGTCCAAAGTCCTTTTTAGTTTAAATTTGTATTTAGGATGAATTTGGTTTTCTAAAGTTGACTTATGAGTTGTAGAAGTTAACTTGTCAGATTTGGAATGAGATTTTTTTGTCCTCAAAGGGATAATTCTTATTTAAATATGACTTTTTAAAATTCTTTTTTTTTGGCAGCTTCTATATTATGTTAGCAACAAATATACTTTATTGTAACTGACATATTGCATCAACAGTGTCCCAAAAGCCCCTTGCTGTCTTTGCAGTGCAAACCCCAAAAAATTAACCTGCTGTGTTGATGGCCAGCCGTGAATGCCAGCTTTATGACTCTCATACATACCTGCTGTGTAAAGGTTAAGTTTAGTAACATAAAACGTTTCGTGTCATGCTGATTAATTAAAGATAGCAACTGATTAAGTCACTACACTGAAGTCAGAAATTCCATACCTTCTGTACTGCTTGACAATAAATTCTTAAGAAATAATGTGATACCACAGCTTTCTACTGGCCATCTTGTATGTACAAACAGATTGGATAGATTTTCTGATAAAATGAGTATGCTAAGAGCTAATTCTTCATCAGAAGCACAAGTCATGTAGAAATAAAGAACTTCTAGGCTTTTAAACTGCAGATTGATTTAATACTGTTACATCTTCTGTAAGAATAGATTTTTGCCTTACCATTACATTGATACAATCTGTATGCTTGGGAAACTGTGAATAAACAGGTTTTGTGGCATGTCTGAATTACTGCTTACCTGAGCAAAGTGAGAAAGTGTCGAGGGAAGAAAAATTTCCTAGTTTAGTAAAAAATGAAGTAAAAGCAAGTTTAGGTATATAGTCTTCTGTTCCAGTGGATTATCAAAACTATTTTTTCATAAAGCAGTAGCAATGATACGTGTATTTTTGGTTATGTTTGTTTTGTCACATAAACTTACATTACAGAAGCAGGAATGTTTAATTCATAGTCATTTTAATAGAACACAGAACTCTGTAACTACTGCCATTGGCCACAACTAAAGAAGAACAATAATCTTTCTTTTAAAGTAATGTAATAATATGATAGTTTCTTTTAGTGTTGTCAAATACTTGACTTCCCAGTTTTTGTTTTAGCTGAAAAGTTTGTGAGGCATCCTGATAATTATCATTGCTTATCTTGGTCAGTTGCAATGCTAATGATGTTTACATTTTTGTTCCAGTACCTATTTTTATGCTTCATTTCTATGAAAACTGAGATAACATCATCTTATGTGGGCAAAGGAATATTCATTCTTTGTGTAGTTTTTCTTTGCAATGTATTGTCTTGTTTTAAATATTTAATATTCTGTGAAAAATAAATTGTTTATATATGAGTATTTTTAAAAGGGAAGAGAAGTGTATTGATTTGAAAATAAAATTTCACCAGTCTCTTCCAACCACCTATTTTTCATTTAAAAAAAATTTTAAAAAAAATTAGAACCTACTCTTCACTTAGCGCTTCTCCTTTTTTTTATGTCATCCTATTCTTACCAAGCAAGTTATAATTATAACCATTGACAGTAGCAGTTTTGGATTTTATTTGTGACATTTTATTATGGAATGTAGTATAACTATGTATGAAAAACTTATGCAAACTGTATGCATCAAAAATTGGGGAAGGAAAAATGGGTATGTTTAATCCAATTTAAGCCTTTAAAGGCATCAGAAAATCATAAGCAGAATCTAAATTTATATTTAGGTGGTTGCAATCTAATTAGATAGATGAGAAAATAAAAAAGCAATTATCATTATTGAAATAATAACACTAAAAAAATCCACCACGTGTTTTATGGTCATTTCAGTCAGTGTGAGTGTGTCAACTGTTAACTCTAAACCATCTTTTTTTTCATATCAAGCTGAAAAACCAAGTCCTGGCAATACGGACTCACGAAGAGCTACATGGAAGAAATGTTCCTTACTGACTACTGCTCTTATGTACTGGATCTTGATCAAAACAGTAAGAGATTCACATTCCTAGTTCCCAGTAGTTGCAAGACATCTGAACTAACTTGTCATGGAACAAGAAACAAACTTATTTCTGTATGAAACTTTTCTCTGCTGCTTATCTAAAGATGGTTTTTCTGGTAAGTACTAATCATTTTGAGACATACTAATTAGTTATGAGAGAACTAAATAAAAGATGCAATAAAAGGTACTGCTTATTTTAGTCTAGTTGAGCTGTTCTTTGTGACTTTCATCACTAATGAGGTAAGCAGAGTGAGAATAAACATGTGACTCTAAAAGTGATAGCTGTGGAAATTGGGGTAATTCTTTAAAAATGGAGTATGATGGAAAAATTAGTAATCAACTATATAACTCCTTTTTCCAGTGTTTTTAAAATGTTTCAGCATTGTATTTTTATTTTTGGACAGTACTTGCTCTGAGATCTGATTTTGCTTTCTATATCTTTATAAAGAGCTCTGTGTTCTGAACATCAGTACATGAAAAGAAAGTGAAAAATAATGATCGTTTTCTGTACTTAAGCACATGCCAGTCTTTTTGAAAAAATCTTCTGCAACATTGTAGCCTTGAGAATTTGGCATGTGCCTGTAGCATCCAGCTGCTTAAGTTCCTTGCATCTTGCTGTTTGAGAAGTCAATTTATTTTTTACAGAACTTATGTTCTTATACAGATAAATTTGAGACTCGCAAAATGAGACATAGTAATCAATTTAAACTCAGCAGTTGCCTGCTATTAATTGCCATTTAGACACATTTAGATGCAAAGCTCGTGATAGCTCCGATTCATAAAATGTTAAAGATATTTTTAATATGGAAAAAAGTTTTGAACTCTGTATGTGGCAATAAGAATTTGCATTCCTGCCCAGGTAGGCATCTTACAATTCTTTAAAGCTTTCCCCTCAACACAGGCTCATTATTGTGTCTTTGAAAGCTGACCAGGAAGATATTTCTGGATTTGCAGATAGTGTGTATATTTAATAAGGAGTATAGAGCAATAAATTGTATTAAAATGAGGTAATTCGACCAAAACATGGTCTTCAATGTGTTTTCATTTATGTTTATCCTTTGATAACCTTATCTGATAATAATGATAGATTCTCTGGTTCTCTGAGTTCTTGCTTTGTGCTACCATTATTCACAGAAAGCCCGTACAGTTCCTACCTATATAATCTCATATTTGGAGATGTCACTGTGATGTCCTCATATACTTTGTAGCTAACACTTATTCTGGAATTAGTTTATGGGAAATTTGTGCATTTTGTTAGCACAAAGAAAGAATTTCAGAAAACATGATAAATGGAAAGCAACTTGCCCCAACTCTCTAATTGCCCATTATCAAGGTAAAATATTACCTATTATGAACTTTATATATATATGTGTGTGTGTGTATGTGTGTCTATATACGTATATGTATTGTATCTATTACTATTAAGACTTAAATGTCAAATTTATATAGTGTTCAGATCATAAAGTCTGACTTTCCTTGGTTTGTCCAGAACTACACTCTAAACAAGGGCAGCGAAATTTGCTTCAGAAGGTTTCAAAGGGCATCAGGATACTGGATCCAAACAAAAACTGTGTGAACTGCAATTAATTTCTTCTTATGTTTAGATTTTAAATGCACAATATGTTCCTCTTTTATAACAAAATAGAAGGTAGAAACATGAATAATTTAAATTATTCAAATTCAAAATGAAGCAGTTTTATCAGTCATCGAACCAGTGATTTATTTCAGAAACTGCTTGATGATACCTGCAGCAGTGTCTGGACAGATTTTGGTGATTCCATGCAGACAGTTAACAAATAGTAATGAGATGTTGCCAAGGTAAAAGCATTGTAGTGTAAGCATAAAGTCTTTTCAGAGAGACAGTCTGAGAAAAGTTGTTACCTTATCTTCTAAAAAATTACAGTGAAAAGTGCAATTTCAGATGAACTCAAGCTTATTAATTTGATCAAAGAAATTTAATTAATTTAATAAAAAAAACCAAGCACCAGGAGTCTGTAATCAGTCAGGCATTTATACATTGACATCTATTGCCACTCACCATCAGATAGGTATAGAGCTAGGATTCAGAACAAATTGATAGTATCAGCAGGTATGCTGCAGTTATATCACTAGGAGTAAGTTGAATTTTTCAGATTGTTTTTATTTGAGACCTAACCAAACTTTTCCTCAAAGAAATGCTTTTGTCTCTTGACTATCTTTTCTCTTGATTATATCAGGTGGTCTGGCAAGAGGTAAGATGTTACCTCTTCCTTAAAACCTTGTGTCATATCTTCAACCACAACTTCCATGGTTTTGTTTTTGGCATCTAAATAGGTTTGAAGGAAAAAGGAGGGAAAATCTTCAAAAGTAAATCCTTGGCAAAATATTCCTTAATGTAAAAGATCTAAATCCATGTGAAATGCTTTCTGCCTTTTGTTTGTATAGTTTAAAAGCCTAATTCCTTTCTCCTCAGCCTGCATGTGAACATGTGAACATCTGGGTGAGTCCGTTTAGTTCAGTGCCGTGCTGAAGCTGAAGGAATAGTTCTGTGTAAATCTTCTGAGGTTCAACAAAGCCAAGCGCAAGGTGCTTCACTTGGGTTGGGCAACCCTGGGTGTTGATACAATATGGGAGATGAAGGGATTGAGAGCAGCCCTGCTGAGAAGGATTTGAGGGTGTACTGTGGATGAAAAGCTGGATGTGTTCTCAGTAACATGGCCTCAATACCTGTGTTTGCTGCTTGTTCTAGAACGGATGTATTGGTCACATAATCTGACCAGTGGATGTTTAGGATTGTACGGAGGCAGCATTGATGGAAGCGTTCTAGGAGTCACAGGTGGTGGCGGTAGATGACCCATGATTCAGATCCGTAAAAGAGATCTGAATGGCTTTGTAAACACTGATCTTTGTACTTTTCTTCAAGTGTTTATTTCGCCAAGCTCCTTTGTGGAGTTTTCTGAAAGCTCTATATGCCTTTGCTAACCTGTTGTCTATCTCTGTGAATCTTACCATTTGAGGAGATGAGGCTACCAAGGTAATTAAACTGCTGGACTGATTTGAGCTCTAATTGGCCAATGGTGATATGGGGATGATGGAAGACTTCCTGAGGTGCAGGTTGATGGAGAACTTCTGTCTTCTTTAAGCTGACTTCCAGGCCAAAGAGCTCAGCAGCGTCTGCAAAGCAGGATGTTAAACGCTGCAGGGCTGCTTCTGTGTGGGCGACAAGGGCGGCGTCATCAGCATAAAGCAGCTCCCGGACAAGGTGATTTAAGATCTTAGTTTGGGCCTTCAGTTGCCTTAGGTTGAATAGGCTTCCATCAGTACGATATCAAATGTAGATACCATCCTGATCATCGAGGTCTGCAGTGGCCCTTTGGAACATCATGCTGAAAAAGATTGTGAATAGGGATGAAATTTGCTATATTAATATAGAAAGTACTTACCAAACTTTGGGTAATTCTAAAACACTGGGTATCTTCAAAACTATTTTTACAATACAGATGCTATGACAGTAGACCATTAGAGTGCTGTGATGATTTTACTTGTTACAGCAACACTTATTCCTTTTTCCAGTTAGTGCCCTTATCACGGACATCTTCCCTATCACTTAAATGCATGTGTGCTGAGATTTTTGTAATAAAAATGATGACATCTAGATTTTTTTTTACCATTAAGTTCACTGAAAAATAAACATTTTCTTTACAAATATATTTAAGAAGGACATAGTTCTATTTCAATGTGCATATAAACACATTTCTGTTATATGTATTTGTGCGTGTGTGTGCGTGTGTATATATAAAGGATGTATCTAGTTTATATGTAAGCTACTGTTCTATACATTGAAAAACCAGGTTTGTACCTGGGTCATTAAAATGCAAAAATAATTTTGAAACCCATAAGGGCCAATGATATTTTTAGATCTCTCGATATAATCAGATGACAAGTATTACTAGGTTTCTGTATATTTCTTTTTTTTTTTTTTTTAAAACATTCCTAAGTAGCTTTGCCACCAATAAAAGAAGACTGGTTTATTTTATGACCAAGGTAGAAGACTGAAAAAATCATGGTTTTGGGGAAAGGCTGACGGAACCTTAACTATAGTGGGAGCTAGCAGGTGTCACTATGAAAAAAATAGTGATTGAGAATGATGGCTATAAATAGACGAGCCATTTTAGTCATTTGCCTTTGAAAGCAGTTTAATACTTCCATGCTGAGCCCCCTTTCAACAAATTTAATGAAAATCAGCATGATGTTGTGGCAGTTACTATTGGATTCTTTCACCATCTTCTTGTGTTTCATGGTGTGAGAGATTAAAATAGCATCTAATAAACTACACTAGCAGTTCTACGTTTCTTGTCTGAGGCCCCATTGCATACAATTCCTCCTCCTCTGGAGGGTGCCCCTGTTTTTCAGTTCATTGTTACCATGCCTAGAAACTAAAAATTCCTAAATAGCAATTTTGTGGCTTTATTCCCTATTCATTATGGTTGACAGAGTAGAGCTACTCTGAGGCACTCTGAGCAGGAAGTAATGATTTGATATGCAGCCTACTGTGAAAATTTATTAATCTGAATGGACCCTTCTGAAATTCTACTCTATGAACAGATGCCTGTATGAATGCTGTTATCTATTGGTTTCCATAGATATAAGGCAGAGCAATACTGTAAGCTTAGAAAACGTTCTTATCCAAATATGAATCACGTAAAAGTATTTTTTCTCTTGTATTTTTCTTTTGCATTTATGATCAAGAATCAAATTGTGTGTTTATTACAATGCTTGAGGAAGATTTGAGGGAGTTCAATACAGGGTTCTGTTGCTGGGAACTTTCTAAAAATTTAATTGTTTTTACACTTTGTGGTTTCCAATTAGTTTGCAGAGTATAGTATAACAAAGCACAAAGAATGGCAACTGCATTTTTTTAGGAACTATTTTAGAAATAGTGTTTGTGTTTTCTTGTGAAGCAAGAAAATGCTCCACAATCCTACTGCTTGACCAGCAGGAGAGATTTCAATTCTTCTTGTATTCAAGATGCAGTGTCTATAGAGTGCTCTAATGTTCTCAGCCTTTTTAAGTTTGGGAAGTCCTGTTGCTGTTTAAACATAAAAAAGTTAGCTATGGTGGAAGGTGATTTAGTTGGATATTTAAACTATCTGGATATAAAATATATAGACAATATATTTTTAAATTAGATGCTTCTTCTCTAGCAAATAATAAAATTATAAACTAACCTGAAACTTATATGCCTCAGGCTTGACCAAGAGAGATGTCTGGGAGGTCCATGGACTTGCTTCTTTCCAACAGCAATACAGGCAATTTTAAAAATAATTCTGCACTGTTTACTTCCTAAGTACAGGAAGTCTTATTTCTTGGTTTATTTTGCATTTCAGTTCATGATTCCTTTTCAGGAATAGTATGGTCTTGTGTTCCTGAAGGTATAGTCTCAAAGCTTTCTTGATCCTCTGGATTTCCACACTGAGACTGATTTCTCCAAAATCCTCTTCTGCGCTTTCAGCCAGGTCTCCAAAATGGTCTCAAGTCCTACAGGCCTTGGCATTAACTGGTCTGATAATTTTGCTGAGTTTGTGGGGCTGAACTGGAACAGATGTTTTGTGGTGGTCTCTTGCAACCAATGGGTCTTTACAGAATCTTTGGATGTAAAATTAATCCATCTGGAGGTTTTTCTTACCGCAACATGTACATAAAATAACATGTACATAAAATAACATTAATCAATGATATTATTTCCTTCAGTTTTCTACATGATATCAGCGTCCCTTGTATTCTCCCCAGCCCCAGTACAGACCTCTGACTTTCTCATCTGTGGTGTAGTTTTCATTAATTGTTGCAAGAATGAGGGGCTATTTTTGAATTTTAGACTGGACATTTTTGAATTTTTTTTGTTTTTAATCTGCTTGTTAATTCCAGGTACTTTGATAAAACACAGATTTTTGGAGTCTGATGCTGCTCTGCAAAAGATATATGTTTTTAAAAAATTGTGAATTCAGTGAAATAAATTCCTCTAAGTGGGTGCTATAGTGCAGCATATGTGAAGACATCTACTGAAGTAACAATCCATTAAAGGGCACTGCTTCTATATGATTTTTCACTAATACACAATCAACATAGAAGCTTTATTCACGAGAAAATTGCCTTTAATTTTTTTGTCCCTTAAAGAGTTATGAAATTTCCTGTTCATTTATGCTGGTTGCATATTTGAGAAATACTGTATTGAGTAATTCTTGAATATGAATATGAAATTGTATTAAACTAGGCACAAAACTGTAAGTGTAGAATATCTTATGAAGAATATTTGTTCTTGCAAAAAAAAATAAACCAGCCTCTGCCCCCTTTCACCCCCCCCAAAAAAATTATAGAGGATAAGAAAGAGGTTTGGGGGATTATAAAGACTTTTAAAAGCCACTTGAAAAGAAATGCAGCACACCATAGGTGTCATTGCTTTTTCAGAAGATGCGGATGGTTTGCTTTCAAATACAATCTTGTCTTCTCTTTTTTTCCTGAACTTAGAGTTTGCATATCCACTGCTGAAACCAGATGTAGTTTTTAGTTCAAGTAAGAATGAGTTTGGCAGCCTTTGTGTCACAACTGATGTGATTTAATGGTTACCAACCTAAAACTGAACAAAACAAAAAGGCAAAGATGGTGATGCTGATGACAGAAATTTTATTGGCAGCTGTAATTGTCAATTATCTTTTGCATGAGGGTAATGCTGAAACTTCCATTGGCTTCAGTAGGCCATGGGTTTTGTTAAAAAAAACAATTAAAATATTATGAACCTTTCTGAAGATATTACATTTCTTTCTAATCTGATAAAATAGGGACTGCCTTGCTACTCACAGAGAGAGTCAAGAGAAATAAGACTATGAACCTTGCTGAGGGTTGTATTGTGGAAGAAATGAAAGCTTAACTGTATGTGGAGTACCGGCAGCATAGAATGTAAGTGTGGTGGTGGTGTTGGATGGTAGTTTCAGAAAGATGCAGGGGAAAAATAGTACTGATTTATTTTATGTTAAAATAAAGGCTCTTTGGGAAGTAAGATGCGTATTGCCATGTTATTTGAAGAACATTCCTCATAGTAGTTTTAAGTCTTTTCTTAGTAGTGGCAGTAAGTGTGAAATCAAACCCAGACTTCAAGGTTTATGAATGGTTTGGAATTGAAATAATACCTTATATTAAGGTATTATTCAGGATAGCAATTAAGTGTTCTGCCCAAAAAAATAATTTGCCCAGGTGTATGTCAGACTATAACTGCTCAATCTTCATGTAACCACAAATTTGAATGATAGCAAGGCAAGTTCAACTGAACATTCACTAGCTGGACAACTGACTTCTAATTTCTTTAATTTTTAAGCAAGCAGTGAAAATGGTTGGAAATGGAAGGTCTGAAGGGCATCCAGTGACCAAATCAATAGAAGCTATTTTTTACTCGTTTTGTAGTAGAGAGATTTCAGAATCCTTTCTGTTTTTACTTCATATACTCATTGAAATAAAGAAATATCAGGGATTTTTTTTTTTAGACCTAATTTTGCAGTGCGTGCTAGGTATATACTGTCTGTTTCATTTATTATTATTTTTGTTTAAAAGAAGGCAGATCATTGCAACCCTAGGGTACTGGCCTAGTGGTATATCTCTTGGGTGCAATATATATTGCATCTTCACCATTAGTAAGCAATTGATTTTGAAGCTGGTTTTTGATATTGATGGATTTGATACACTGATTTCTTGGTCTGATTTACTGAATGTTGGTTGTCATCAGAAGGAATCTTTGTTTCACACCAGATGCAGGGGAGCACAAATCAACTCGGACAGATGTCATTAAAGCTTCAGAACTTGAGCAACTATGAACGAATCGTCTGAATCTAGAGAGACTGTTGTGCATTGCAAGGATTTTTGCAGCTTGAAACTTGAATATTTTGCATCACAAATAATTTGAAATTAGCTTTAATCAAGACATGTCTTCTATATATTTCTCTCTGTGTTGTTTCCCTCCTACCTCCTTGCCCCCCATTTCTTATCAGATGATAACGCAGGCCAGGCTGTATGACTTCAAAGAACAGCTTTGGTCCTGTTTCTACATCCGTGGGAAAAGTACATTTATTTCATAACATAGATATCTTTGAAACATTGCAGATTTACTCTGAAGTTGATATTTATATAACACAAATTCAAAGAACATTTCATAATTAATTTCTCTTTAAGTGAGTAACACTTAATGTAAATATTCTGTTTTGTTAGATACTTAGCAACTATCAAGATGTAGATGTGTGACTTGGTCAGGCATGAGCACATTAGATTCAGATGTTCTGTGTTTTGATTATTTCTTGACGAAGCAATGGTGATACTAAACCCTTTTCTTCCCATCTAAGATATCTTGTGTGCCCATGTTCAAGTTTTTGCAGCAGGAGGGCTGCAGGGGTGTCCTCTGTGAGGAGTGAGCAGGGGCTGTCCCATGCCAGGCACAGCTGGTTCTAGCTGTCTCTGCAAGGGACCCACCACAGGGCACAGGTGAGCTGCAGAGGGAAGCTGCTGTGAACTGACTGCAGCCGTCAGTCCCCATCACCCTCCACCACTTGGGATGGGAGGCAGTAGAGAAGATGGGAATGGGGTAAGATTGAGCCTAGGAAAAACTGGGGGTTGAGAGAGAGCATTATTTTAATTCGGTCTTTGTTTCTCACCACCAGAGTCTATTGTAATTAGCATCAAATTAAATTAGTTTTCCACAGGTCAAGTCTACTTTGCTTGTGGCAGTCACTGGCAAATGATCTCTCCCTGACTTAAAGATTTTTTTCTCATAGTGTTTTTTTTTGTTTGGGTTTTTGTTGTTCTTATTGTTTTTTTTTGTTTTTTGTTTTGTTTTTTCCATGTTATTTTCTCCCCCTGTCCTGTTGAGGAGGGGAAGTGCGAGAGCAGCGAGATGGGTGTCTGGCAGCTGGCCAAAGTCAACCCTCTGCAGGAAGTTATCACTGAAAGTAATACTTACCTGTGGAGAGCTTCGTTCTGTTGTCTTTAAACTTAAGATGGCTAGTAGCTCATCAAATAGTTAGATCTTAAAATACTGTATTATCAGTTCTTCCATAGTCGTCTTTATAGTGTCTGAAAAGCCTGCAAACTAGTTAATGCTAACTGTATACTTAGCTTTAACATTTTTTAAATGTCAAAATGCTGGATTGTGAATAGTTCTGATCTCATTTGGCTTAAAAGTGTGTTTTAAAACCTTTTAAAATCCATGGAAATCATGGCATTGATTCAAATCAGATTTATGTCAGAGTCTGAGATGTTTCCTTGATGTTGCATAAGAAACTTTCATGACTTCTTTTTAAAAAAAAAATATTTGCTATGATTCTCTAAGTAATTAATATATATTTGTAAAAGATTTTTGGTTGTTTGACAAACATAATTGTACAGTTAGTAGTTTATTAATTATGACTACTTATTAGTGATAGATAATAACATAACAACAACAACAATAATAACAATCTCCACCACCATTATAGTCTATTACATTTTTACAGAAATCAATGTTTTTACTTGCAAATTGAATTTAGAAACAGAGGTTTTTAAGTATCTTAAACCTTCTGATATCTGTATCTGTACATTTATATATTATTATACATGTATAAACCAACTGGATTTCCATTTGCATGAGCCTGCATCTAAATCCTGATTTTTGACTGATTACTAAGTCACTTTGTAATACTTCTTGTCTAAGGAACAGAAGGAAAAGAGTATAATACTATGATATATGCTTCACTTTAATAGTTCTCATTGCACATGAGAAATTGTTTCACTTCTGTGGTTTGGTTTGCTGCAAAAGAAAGGAATAACTGAAAGGGTTAACACTATGTACTACCAATACAAGATAAATACAAAGCAAATCTTTGCACTTAGGTAACTAAAAAAAAAAGGGATAAAGTAGGTATTAAAAAAGATTTTTTTTTTTGAGATAATTGTCTTTGAAATAAGATTATGTATTTGAATCAGTAATGTCAGTTTTTCAATGAAGTCATAACATTTGAATAAAAGGGCATGCTGCACTGTAAAAATACCATAAAGTTGCTTTTATAGGACCATTCAAAGGCAAATAACAACTTCCTGTTATATAATAAGCTTATAGTTATTTACTTACATGAAAAAGATTGAGTCTTTTTAATATGTTTACTTTTGGCCTTTGCATTTTCACAGTATATGCTATGAATCAAACAAAATATTCTAAAGTAGCTTCCTTTTGAGTATATTTTTCACAACTACTTTTCATGGTTTGCATTTTTTACAGTGAAAAATGTAGTTAATTAAATTTTTATTTCTTTGTTTCAATTCAATGCATTTTGAAGAGTAAAATTTACAAAGACTCTGTGATAATTGAAGAACATCTTCCTGTTCATGTCCCCATGCCCAGATATTGGTGCTGACTCCTTCTGAAAGTAGAGATACCTGGTGTGTATCTAATGACCTAAAGTAATGACAAAGCAGGGAATAACGTTTTATCCATCTAAAGAAAATGTTTCTTTCCTTTAAGAAATGTTCTTAAAACATTATAACATAAGAGTCCATAAATAGCGAACTGTAAATTAATCACAATGATATGATATTTGACAATAGTAAACAGAGTACCTCTAAGAAGAATTAGGGTACATGTGTATTTTGATGATATATGGCTTACATAAAGACTTTTCCAAGACTAGCATATGATAGTTATTAAACTAAAGAACCAAACAGTACTGAGAACTTTCACATTTTATAGAAGTGCATATATCAGCTGCCTACCCATGTGCATCAGTACTTTAATCTGAATAATGACATTCAGAGTTCTATTAAAGTATGTTATGGTTTTGTAACTTAGGAATTGAGCCACTGACATATAACATTTTCTTGCGCCTTCCAAATAATAAAATATTACTTTTATAGATTTTGAAATTAACTAGCCATTGTTTGACGAATCTGAATGGTTGATGGAATTGACAGTATTTGTGCTTTTTACTTACATTTTCTAAATGTTATACCCAATTTTTTTCTGTTTCTTTTTGATGTATTAAGCTATAGATTCAAAATGACTGTGATAGAGACATTAAAAATTATGCAATAAATAATGCAAAAGACAATTTAGTTTAATCCTTCAAAAGACGTGGTGAAATTCATAAGTAACTTTTTAGTATGACAGTTCCTCGATAATATTAATGAATGATATGGTCCTGTATAAGGTGCCTCATCTTTTTATGTCTTATATAGAGATTAGTAAAATTGCATTATCTTCTGAATCAAATTGAATTACAATTATATGATAGTCCTTATGCATTTAGATATTTGAAATTGATTTGAAAACTACATGGGAATATAATTATATTTTTAAAGGATATTTCACTGAAGAATTCCTGTTCCTTAATAATTATTACCCATCATGAATATTCCAGTCAATCTATTACGTCTGTTGCCCAGTGGAAATAGACAGCAAAATCAAAATATGGAAAGTAACTAGGAACCATCAGCCACCTACAATATGAACAGAAAATCTCCTTTTGGTTATACAAATAATGAAATGCGAGATGCTTGGTGTTCAGATGAATAAGGATTTGTCAGCTTCCAGCTCTGCTGTGTATTGAGCAAAAAATGAGAATAAAATACAGAAACATATGAGTCTAAGATAAACAAGCCATTTAACTTATATGCTTTGATACTTTCTTGTCTTGGTCCTCCTGGCATGTGGTGTGTTTACAGATGTTTCAAAACCAGTAAACCAAAAGGCATGGCATAGGGACTAAAGATACTTTATTTTTTATTGTAATGTTGTCACTTAAAAGCTTATCAAATCATCTGTATGGGATATGTAACGAGTCCTCAGTGAGGAGCATTCCATTTCTATTGTCAAAAATTGTTACAGTTATCTTGCTTGTCAAGTCCTGGAGAAATGGGAAGTATTTTGTTAGAGCATAATCTTTATCTAAGGATTTTGAAGGTTTCAAAAATGGCAGACTCTGTGGAAAGTGTATTTCTGAAATGAAGTCTTAGAACTTGAAATACAAATCAGCAACGGTTAGCCTCATTTTACAAAGTATGGTTTGACCATGTACAGTAATTTTAAAGGTACACCTCTGAAACTTTCAGGTGTAAAAGCATTAAAACTGTCTTAGTTTATGTAATCTTAGTCCCAGTTCCACTACAGTGAAAGAAATCAACTGCTTTATATGAGGTCACGTTTCACTGGTATTTATTTATAACCATTTATTTATTTATAGTGTCAATATTATTATTTCATATTGGCTTTGATGTCATATTCGCTATGCTGTTTCAAAAATTTACAACCATTAACTCTTTTCCCAAGGAATAGCTTTACTTACTTTTTATGGAAAGCGAACAAGCCCATTCATTGGAGTGGGGATTGGAGCCTATGTGTCCCTGTCTCCAAAGTCAGTGCTGTAACTGCCAGGCTTAATGTGGATCCATTAAGATGAACTGAGATAAACTTTGCAGTTCTTCTTCATCGTTAGGAAGAATGAGTGCAAGAGACTCAAGGCAAGCTGTGTAGTTATGAAAAGCAGAAGTCTATGGCCCAGAAAGTCCCAACAGACAGCATTGCCTTTCCAAAGCTATAAAAAGGCAATGTCTGAGACCAGCAGTGGAATTTGTCTGAGTTGAAGCTGGAAGACACCATTTGCCTTGAAAAACCCTCAAATTCCGAAGGACCGTTTGGTCAACAGATTACTTGGGACTCAAGTAAGAAGACTGTGTTAGGTGTGTGGGTAGGTAGAGATTGGGATTGGGATTTCTGGATAAAAACTAAATCAACTGTGCCTTATATCTCAGTAGTTACTAAAAACTATGTTTAGAACACTGGAATGGCGTTAAGAGATGCAACTGAGATCAGCTTCTTACCAGAGTAGTTTATAGCTTATTTCTTGCAAGAAAGTGCAGTCCTAAGCACAGAAAGTTGAGTAAAAAGGAAAGGAGGTAGACAGTGATGGTTGTATGAGTCTCCCTCTTTGTTTCCTAATCTTTCGGTAAAACTTTTTGAAGACAAAACATAACACATGAAATAGGATGAAACACTTTCCTAGAAGCTTTACTCTGGTACAGACTCCACCAAACTTTCTGTATATGAATCCAGAAGAGAAGGAATTGCTCTATTACTTCTTTTGGAACACAGGAATGTCTGCCCGAGTACTATATTTGAGTCCAAGACTGATTTGTACTTGATAGAAAAACACAAACCCCAATTCTTAAATTGAAATTAGTGGAGAGGGTGGTTTCTAAGTGTTCTCTATGGATTATTAGATGCTTGTCACGACATTGGGGAGGTTTTTTTTCTTCTTCTTGTTTCCCTGAAGGAAGCTTGAATGAATGTCTGAAATTCTACTGAAGAATGGATCCCCAGTTTGCACCAGTTGCCTTTCTTTTGCCCCTGAGGATTTTTTCAGGCCATCATTTTCTTCCTTAGCTTGTGGAGAGAGAGCATAAGTAGTATAAACTCGAAGTAAGTATAATTACATCGGCAACATCACATAGGAAGAGAAGATCTAAGTGCTTCTAGCTCTGTTCATTCTAAGTCAGGAGCTTTTATATTAACAGAACATCCAGATGACACATTCATAGATATTCTTTTATCTGGTAATATTTGAGGTCTTTTTTTCTGGGACAGAAGCATTTATACTTGTTTGAGGAGATAAAAATCCATTCTGCTGAAGCCCAGTAGATCTTCTAACACAAAGCATTATGTGTCATTACTTTGAACAGGCAGAAGTACTTTTACTTGAAATAAAAAAGATTGGCCTGTTTGCTATTTCTGTTATGCACCTTTTGTTATGCACCTCTGTAATAAGCTCATAAATAGAATTTTAAAGACTTTCTAAAAAAATTATTAAACTGTTACATGCTTTATATAGTAGGCATTTATGTATTGTGCTTTGTAGTTGGATCTGAATGTCTCCATGAGATTCCAAATGATGGTTAGCTAACTGACTGGCTGTTTAAGTGAAATGCCTGGCCTAACAAAATCCTTTCATTATAGTTCTCTGTAGAGAAGGAATTTTCAGTTCATAGCTCCTGTAAGCCAGGGAGAGTTGGTGAAGAAAAGTTACGGTAAATCAGTTGCAGTTGAGATCATTAATGCCTTTCAATCAAGTGATTACTTTTGTCCCATTGTTAGCTAGGTTTGTTAAGAAGGAAGTATTATTCAGGCAATTTCTACTCCCATGTGTACCTGTAGTTAGCCAAGATGTATTTTCCCTCACTTTACTTCCTTCAAACAATATACAGTCTAGAATAACAATGGTAAAAAAAAGTAAAACTTCAAGAGAGTTTCCAAGGTTTCCTTTTGGTATTTCTGTTTTTTTTTTTTTTTTTTTTTTTTTTTTTAGCCTTGACAATACTCATACCCTCTACTAGAAAAATTCCTAAGCAGGAAAAAAATCACAAGTGCAAAACAGATTCTTTCAAATACTAAAATTCTAGCTTGTAATAGAAGAAAAACACCTTATTCTTATCCAAAAATCATATGCTGGTTAATGACAATATTGATTAATATTTTTTAAACTGTCTTGAGGTTATAGCATTTTGAGAAATGTAAATGGTAGCAAAAACCAAAAAATTAGAAAAAACTCTGCAGTTTCATCTGAAATAATAATGGTGAAAAATCACACTGAAGTACAGCAAGTAATTTTATGTTATGTTGCTGACCAGTGTATTCTGAACTAAGAAATTTTAAATGCTCATACACGGAGCTTAACATTTTTCATGGAATTTTAGCGAAGATGCTCATAAGGTGAAAATATTTTTGTCTATCCATTTACAGAATATTTAGTATATAAATAATGATCTCCCTCATTTCATTAGCATGCTGCAACAGGTGTTTATTTTATAGGGAAATAGTATTTCCTAAAGCAGGGGTTCTACGCCTATTGCTTTGCTAAACGTCTGTGTTCTGTGTTGAAGGCCTTGGTTAATGTATGTACCTTTGGCTTACATTAAATGTGGCTCAGGCATTCCTGGCATAATGCAGTGTGGTATTAGATGTCTTCAGCTCTAGGCAAACTACCCAGAATAGGTCAACACTATTCAGAGAATCTGGCTCTGGTTCCAAGAGTCTTGCTTATTACAAATTTTCATTATATTGTGTCCAGATGTGACTAAACTGACTCTAGGTCAGGAGTTATATTATGTGGCATCCAACTGGGAATCTGTTTACTATCCTCCAATGCTTGGTGCATATCGCACTTCTTCAAAGGAAAAGAGGTCATACTTTGTGGAGAGTGAAATTGTGTTGAGCAGTTAACACATTGGAGTTAGGAGTACCATTGAGAGGCACTCTTAATGTCACTTGCTAAGAGTCCTGGTACCAAGTGTGTCAGACCAGGCAGTAAATTACCTTTCCTCTAAAGTGATCTAGGAAATTGCCATTTACCTCTCAAGAAACAAGCAATAGTTGCAGCTTAGAACACACACACACACACATATATATATATATACACACTTTGTAAAAGCTGGGAAACCCATTATGTTTTGCTTTAAGCAATATGAATCTGGATGTTAAAAATGTGACCGTTTTTTAATATGTAGTTTTCCTTACTTCTGAGTGTTCTTTGGTCTCCTTAGAGGCTTTCCTTCCCATATAATTTTTTTAATCTGAAAAAGAGAATATTTCCTTTTGCTGCTGTCTTCTTTTTAGCTGAGAGTTCTCCTTATTTCCTCTGTTCTGCCAGCATTTGATTTTTCTCTACTAGTCTTTTTGATTTGGCTCTTGTACTTTGACCTGCTTTTGAGAGTGTACTTCGTAAATTTGTCTGAGGGGGTTAACGGTGACAATGGTATTTTACTTCTACTAGAGATAGTGTATTATGTAGTTGGCTTCATCAGCTGAAATTCAGTTTATTTCATGATTTTGTTTTTACCTGTTTAATTTCCCATATATTAGACTCTCTATGGCTGCATGATTGCTAACACTAGTGAAGGGAAGAGAGAAACAAGTATGATCAGAGAGTGATGTGGAAGAAAGAGTAGCTTTACTTACCAGTGATGTAGACAGCCTCCACCATTGGTAATGCTCAAGAAATTGTTCAGTCTAGAATGTGATTACTGCTGCTGTTCTCATGAAAGAATGCTTTATGCAGCTGCTAATTATTTTTTGCAGAAACACTGAGGATGGAAGGCACCTCTGGAGATTATCTAGCCCAGCCACCTTCTGTGCAAACCTCAGTCAACTACATCAGGTTGTGCAGAGCCATATACATTTGTGTGTTGAATATGTCTGAGGATGGAGACTTTGCAACTACTTTGGGCAGCCTGTGTTTGGCCACCCTCACAATAAGACAAAAACAGCCCAAAGTCAAAAGCAAACCAACCAAAAAAACCTCCAACAATCAATCACTTCCCCCCAAAAAACCCCAAAACAAAGTATCCTCCCTGCCATTTCTTATATTTAAATGGAATTTCCTGTATTTTAATATATGCCTATTGCTTCTTTTTGTCACTTTATACCACTGGGAAGAGTCTGGCACTATCTTTTTTACTTCCCCATATCACATTTATATACTGTGATTAAGATCCCCTTGAGTCTTTTATTCTCCCGGTTGAACAACCCCAGCTCTCAGCCTCTTCTTCTATGACAGGTGCCCCAGTCCCTTAATCATCTTTATGGCAACACTTCTTTCTGTTAAACTGCTTTTCAGACATTTAGTCCCCAGTCTGTACTGGTGCATGAGTTTGCTCCTCCCCTTGTGCAGGACTTTGCTTTCTCTTTGTTGAAGTTCAGTTGGTTCCTGTCAGCACTTTTCCCCATCCTGTCCAGGTCCTTCTGAATGGCAGCATGGCTGTCAGGGTGTATCAGCCTCTCCTGATTATGTGCTGTCTGCAGGCTTGGTGAAGGTGCACTCTGTTTCATCTTCCATGTTCTTAATGGAAGATGTTAAACATTGTTGGTCCTGTATTGCTACTGGAGAACCCCACAAGAGACTGTCCTCCTGCTGGACTTTGGGATGCTCATCACAACCTTTTGAGCCTGGCAGTCCAGCCAATTTTCAATCTTTGACAGCCAATGTATTTATAGATGTGAAAGCACTACTTACTGCCTTAATGTAAAAAAAGGAAGCCTGCCAGTTCACAGGTGTGCAAAGACATTTGGCAAGTGCCTCACTAGAATCCATTTACTGATATGAACATTATACATGTTTCATGTGAAAATACTAATGGGAATTTATTTTGCCTTGGAGGTTTGTTGAGGAGTTGTGTTATTGGTGTGCCCTTTAGATTTTGAATTCTTTTATTATTTCTCTGATTGATCTCTGTCATTAAGCGCTCAGATGCTGAAATATCTGAACTGTGAGACAACTGTCATCTAGTCAGAGAAAGATTGTGTCATTTCAGAGAACATCTGCTCTCAGAAAGGATATATATAGACAGAGAATTATTGTACATGCAACATAAATTTCTAACTTATTCCTGTAGATTTAGTAAAAATACACGTGAATGTACATTAAGTTGTCACTGATAACTGTGTCAAAGCACCTGTGGCATACAGACAGAGAAAGATAGCTTTTCTTCCTTAAAGCTGTAAAGAGGTTCTGAAGCTGAAGAGTCCAGATGATATTTGTTTAATGGGTTTGTTCCTTCCCTTTGTTTGTTGCTCGAAAGTGTAATCTGGATCATAGCAGTGGTTACTGTGGAAGCTGTAATGTCAGAAACATGGAATTAAGCCTTTGTGTAGAGTACAGGCCAATATAAAATTAAAGGGGAAGATTTCCTTAGAAAAATCTGTAAAAATAAAAATTTCATTATACAAATACAATAAAAGGAAACAAAAATGCGAAGTAAAAAAAGCTGCAGTTAAATGCAAGTTTTAATGTCCACAGGGATTTTAAACTGTTAGATTTTGGTGTATAAAACTTCAAATATCGGTCTAGATTTATTGTCATAATTATTCATAGTTATATTGCTTTTATGTTGATTAAATTATTAATAGAGAAGCACAGCACTAAGAGTTTAAAATGATGAAAGAGTAAGTGCTTTTGCTTCACTGAAATTATTGAATCTGAATTAAGTGGGTTCATCCTTTAAAATAAATACAACTCCCAAACAAGAATGAAATGAACTGTTCAGTTAAATGCTATGAAATCAATAGAGAAAGTATATTTACTTCCTTATTGTGTATATATTTTACAGCTTTTAAAAACATCAGACTTAGAAAAGTAAGGATGATCAAACTTGTTTTCCTGCTTTCTTTATTTCAGCGGTGTATATCAAGGTATAAACTTTGTTTTGGTACTAGTCTCTATGTGCAGATCTCACAATGTTAACTCATTCTGGGTCCCCTACTTTGTTAGGTACTTTATTAGGCCTAAGGAGAAAAGAGAGATGTTTACAGGTCAGATCTATGGATCTTTGTCTCATTTGTCAAACCTTATTGTCTTCTAGGCCACTGCAAAATATATTTTCTGTCAAGGGCTTGTCCTTCACCACAGTTGAAGATGCACAGTTCTGTTCTATTCTGTTCCTAGGGATTTCCCTTTGCCTGTAATTAATTACTTTGAACTCTGCCCCAAGGGAGAAATTTACCGAGTTGCCTCATCTCTTAGTGTTGCAGTCTGTTTGAATACACACCTAAAATAAAATAACTGAGACTAGAGAGCTGCCTATAAAAAGCTACTGGCTTTTCTCCGTTATTCAGTCATATCAATTCCCTGAGACCCTCCCTTAAATGGAAGTCAGTGGCTCTCTAGAGTCATCCTTGAAAATGGTCCTTCATGCTCTTCCTCTTATCTTGCCAGTTAATATTTGAAAAATGTTTTGACAAGCTTAAATGAACCAAATGTTCATTTAGTTTATAAGATGTACAGCTAGGAAATAGATGGTAAGAACCAAATATAGATCCAGAGTGTTAGTTTTGATCTCACCTTTCCTGGTACCACAAAAAATAGGAACTTCTTATTCTTTGATGACAGGTCTTCTTCTGTCAGTTTATTGATCCTAATTAGGCCAAGTTTAGTCCAGGATAATGTACATTTTGTATTTGTCTCCTTCTCTGGGAAGGTCTTCCTTGTGATGCTTGTTTTGGTAATTGTTTAGGAAAATGGGAATGTGCAATTAACATGTTTCATCATGAAAAGTGATATCAAGTAAGTCTAGTGAATTTTCCTTCATAGCTTCACAAATGATTTTACATTATTGACTTGAAAATCATTGCATTAGCAATATATTCTGAGAAGTATTTCATCTTTTGTTCTATATGTGTCTTGTACAGCACAGAATGTGTGGCAGATACCGAGTGGGATGGACAAAAAGAAGTACTGCGCTACAACAAAGTCTCTCTTTGTTACAGAGAAAAATATATTGAATCTTCAGCAAAATGTATTTCCAGAGACAGTCCTAGAATAAATTAGTGTAGGTAACAAATAGAATTTATGTTTAAAATTAATTGAACATATCACACAGAGGTATTTTTGTTCACTTTTTTCAATGACTACAAGGAGTAGCTTTAATATAAAAGTCAGTATTCTGTGAAAACTAATTATTTTTCCTTTTTGCTTGTTGGATTGTAATAGTGTGCATCTAGAAACACTGAAAAGTTTTTTAAACAGTTCTGTTCTTTGATTATTTTATTGTGTGCATCCAGAAGTTTTTACTAGTGTTTATGGTAAGCTAATTAGAATTGGCCTTTTGTTAGGAAAAATTTCTTTTGTACTAAAGTGTAGTCTTATTTTAAATCATATTGGCTCCCCCCTTCCGGTATTCTGTATTTACAGTACTGGAAAAAAAAATAAATCACTTGGGGTGGTTTAACCCCAGCCAGCAAGTACCATGTAGCCACTCTCTTGCTCCCCTACAGTGGGATGGGGGAGTGAATTGGAAAAGTAAAGTGGAAAAACTTATGGGTTGAGATAAAGCTAGTTTGATAGGTAAAGCAAAAGCTGCAGGCACAAGCAAAGCAAACCAAGGAATTCATTCACCACTTCTCATGAGCAGGCAGTTGTTCAACCATCACCAGGAAAGCAGGGCTCCATTATCTGTGATGGTTATTTGGGAAGACAAAAACCATTTCTCTGAATGTGCCCCATTGCTTCTTCCCCCCTCTTTATATGCTGATCATGACCTTCTGTGGTATGGAATGTCCCTTTGGCCAGTTTGGGTCACCTGTCCTGGGCATTCTCTCTTCTGGCTTTTTGTGCAGCTTCTTGCTAGCAGAGCAGAAGATACTGAAAAGTCCTTGACTTAGGTAAACCCTACTTATCAGAAGCCTAAACATCAGTGTGTTTTCAATATTATTCTCATAATTCTCACTTCAAAAACCATGTCACTCTACCAGCTATTAAGAAAATTATCTCTGTCCCAGCTGAAACCAGGACATCAGTTCAATTTGACTCAGTGTGTCTAAAACACCTTCAAAACTACTTTCAGTATTAAAATAAAGATTAATGTAATATACTCACAGACTTTGATGTTATAGTACAATAGCCCAAAATTACCTTGATTCCTTTTTAGGTTTGGTTCTTCCATTTTTCATGCATTAGTAGAACTAGTAGAAGAAAGACCTTGATTTGCCATCTTATTTTTTGCCCACAAATTAAAGCATTCTTGCTTATAATATGTTTATATGCTTAGGATATTTCTGCATACAAGAACTGTTAGGTTCCCTGTAACTAAAAACCCACTTTTAATGTCTGTTGCTTTTATATTTTTGTAGGGTCCATGCTAAGAGAGAGAGAAACCAATGTAAAAGTAAGCTGCATTTAAACATTTAAAAAATTTTTAATATTTTAAAAATTACTTTTTAAAAATTAGCTCAAGATTTATTGCACTTATTTATTCTGAATCAATCGTACAAAAAGAAGTCAGAGAGAAAAATTATTTTATCATTCAGATTGTGATTTTTTTACATAAAATGAAACTCTGGAAAAATCTGTGCTGTCAATTGCAAAAAAAAGACTGCAGGTGTTAACAGAAAAATTTTATGTCTATAATTTGCACTTACTCTAAAATACTGCAGAAAAAATTGCTAGAAATAGTAACACCCTTTTTGGTAAAATATTTTTTCCTTTAACAGAGTTTAAGATCTTTGGCTAAGTTTGTGTTTGTTCTGTGTCAACATACTCCGTCTACTTCCTCCATATGTTCAATTTAAACACAAGTGTCTCAACATACATTTCTATTGTGATCATGAATGTTGGTAGTCAGAGTCAAAGGCTTCTAGTCCCTCACTGTAGTAAAGAATACAGTGCAAATTCTCTCCTTACTAGAGAAAAATCAACACAACAGAGAGGTTTTATGAATTCCTAGCCACAGAAATAACTTCAGTTGGAGTGTTCACTTATTAGACATCAAATAAGTCAACCATGAAACATGAAGCGATAGAAAACAGAGTGTCATTAATTCTGTTGCTTATGGAACAATTTATCTTTGTAATGTATTGAAATAATTTGTCCATGAAGTACTAAAATATGAAATTGAAGAATATAAATTAGAAGAAGGGAAAACTGAAGAGAAGAAAAATTATTCAAAATCATGTGCAAATGGAACATATATGTAAGAATTATGTTTACTTTCAAAAAGTTTTATTTGTTTTTGAATTATTACTTACTCCTAACTTTCAGTATAAAAATATTGTAATGAAAATGGATCTCAGGTTATGGGCCTGTTCTCCAAGAGCAAGAGGTCATAAATATTGCATTCCAAGTTTTGTATATTAAAGTATTCTGAACGTTTCATGTTGATATATAATGATAATCTACTCCCATTTCCAGCAGCATTACATCTGCTGAATATCCTGAATACTTGCTGTTGCACTGTAGTTTGGAACACTTCAAAAGCACAGAATTTTGAGATAAGTCTGCTGATCATCCCTAGTTTCTTCACTTTGGTTCAGAGCATAGTGTATGATCAGAGTATTTGAATACCTTGCATACTTTCTGAAGGAAACCCTAAACTTGCAAGTATTCTCCAGGTAACAAAAGAACAATCTGTTCACAGTCCTGGGTTAGAAAGTAATTATAATTGTGACAAGTCTTAAAAAGAAGGTCCTTGTTTGTGGCACTTCAGCAATTTTTTTCCTATTACAAAGGTCTCTGAAACATTTCTGCATTCCTAAGTAAGCATCTAGATAGGTCTGTCATTTTCACTGTCATTGGGTGTTTGTATAAGAAAAGTTACAGAGCTATTTTGTCTGAGGCTGTAAAAAACAGTAGAAGGTAATTTTATGTTGTTTCATGGTCCAATAGATGATAGAGGAAAGTTGATTTGACGTTTTTCCCAGCAGGGCATTGAAAGTAGAGAGAGAAATGAGTGGACAGAGGAATTAGTGCTTCTACAACTTGGAAAAATGTGACGGGCTTTCTCTGTGAACATGTGGACAGGTTCCAAGTTTTGCTGCTTTTAACAAGAGCAATGGCTTTTTACTCATGACTGTAGGAGTCTGCTTGGTAAAAGTCATTTGAACTCAACACAGATAAATGACTTTGAAAGTTCCTTGACTAAAGGATACTCCAGGAAGCCATGATCTTCCTGTGTTGAGCTCCAGGCTGATACACAGAGTCTTGGCTGTGTAGAGGTGTTGGTGGCTGGTTTTCTGGAGCTGAGGATGTAGTCTGAGTGGGTCAAGGACAGCCTGGGTGTGGGCTATAGGAAAGGCAGTGAATTGCTGTGAAGTTACCTGAAGAGGAATGGGACTGTAGAAGATTGAGGGTCTGTGTCAGCAAATTGTTGGGCTCCTTAACCTGTGAGAAGATAGGGATGAGAAAGAAACAGTGGAATACCGGTACAATTGAAGGAGGATCTAATTCTCAGCTCATCAGCTGTGCTGCATGAGTCAGGGACAAATACTGTTTTCTCTGCTGAGTCCCAGGCCACAGCTGCATTTTAGGATCTACACATGCAATTCCACTGCTGCAACAAACTGCAGTGAAGGAAAAGGCAGTTGTAAACTCAGCCCAATGCTCTGTCTCTCAGCTGATGACTAAGAAGATATAAGTTACTGAATTATCAATAACCGAAGAGTATAGAAATATTCTTGCACTGTTAACACTAGGTTGGATTATTGACAGTGGCTGAGAAGGCAGATTTGCATGTAAAACATGACAGAACTGTCACTTCACATGGTCTTGTTTATTGGATACCCTTAATTCAAATATTGACTCAGTCCTTTTCTATTTACTTGATAAAGTCTAATTGGAACACAGCATGGAGTGATACAGCTGTAGTGTATTCTATTCTTTGTTTGTACATTGTTTAAACCTCAGTTAAGTGGTAAATTAAGAATGAGAAGGAAAATAAATCTTTACTTTTGGGAAAATACTTTGTCAGATGAATGAATATAAACAACCTACCCATTTCTTTCGAATGAGGAAGCTTTTATCTACCTGTCCCAAATTTTGGATTTTTAGGCGTCTACAGAGTTAAGTAAACAAAACATGGTTAAGGAGAATGATACTAATCTTGGAAGAACATGCTTATGGAGTTGTCCCTAAAGCACTATAAAAGCAATCAGTTGATGCTAAAACATTTTGAAATAATGAGGCTTTTGAGTGTAATCATATAATCAGGAATTCTATGAATCTCTGGCTGTTAGAGCAAAGTGCCAGCAATGTATTATAGAATAAACCAATCCAACAGGACGAACAAAGCTGAAGATTCATAACAAGATTATTATTGTAGTCAATTGTCTAATATTTATGAAGATAATTCAGTGCTCACTTAAGCTCTTCAAAGTGCATTAGAACTTCTAAAATAGGTGTAATGTCAACAATCCACTCAAAAATCTTGAATTTTCCCAATATTATGGAAGTGGCAAGGCAGTGTTATTTACTTATGATGCATACTGAACACATTTGAGGCTGTGAAAGCATTGCTTTTGTCTCTGTGGTATTACAGAAATCACAATTTTCAGATCGTAAGCTGTTATATTGAGTCTTACAAACTGTTGTCTTGAGTTTTAGAAAATACATTTTTCTGGATTCTTGGATTTTTCTTCAACTCCTTTCACTGATTATCAGCTTGAAGGACCTAAAAATGTAGCTGACTGTCCCTTTTTTGTGAAACTAAGCAGTGCTTAGAAAGGGTTGTTCTTGACCGTTGGTGCTGGTGGAAATGTAATGAAGCAAAGCTTCACTCACACTGCTCCAAAGACCTTGCTGCCATCTTGTTCCTTATGCATCATAGTAGTTCTGAGAAGAACTACTATGGTTCAAGGTTTTTCCAAGGCATGTATGAGCAAATATGCGAAGAATGACTGAAGATCTACCACAAAAGCCTGTAGAAACAACTAAGCCTGCCTTTTTTTATGATTTTGAAAATGATAATATCATGGAAAAATTAAGGCGGAAGGGACCTTCTAAGAGTCATCTAATCCCCCTCTGACTCCAAACCATAGTTGCCTTCACAGTTGGATTGAATTGCACAGGACTGCGTTGGGTTCTGAAAATCGGTCCTTTTCCTGGTGCAGCTGAATGTACAGTTAACCTTCATTGCTGTAAGGGTGCACTCTTGACAAAAAGTACTTTATCTTCTAGCCACCTTGCCAAATCCACTGCTAGAGTGAGTCCATGTTTTAGTGATTCATACACATGCCGTGAATCATACAGGTGATGTGACTCTAAAAGTCATCTAAGAAAGATGCATTGTGTGCCATTTGCTTTTCCATGTGTTCTGCAGAAATAACAGAGATGATAAATCTGTATTTAATTGCTGGAAGTTTTAATTTTAAATTTGGTGCATGATCTGCTAATCCTACCTAAATCTGCGATATGAGAAATGAAAAGAGTAGCATCACAAATTCAAAGATTGTTCATAGCAGAAAAAAGTTAACACACACTCAGCACAACAATATTTTGGTGTCTCTTGTTCTTACCCCTCTTACATAAGGCACTAACAATTTCCTCAGTGTGGTTATTATGTGGGTTTTTTCTTTTTTTTTTCCCCCTTCCTTTTCTTTCTTTATATTTGAATCCTTTTTTGTTTGTTTGTTTGTTTTTGCCTTTTGCATACTCTGCAGTGTAAGTATGCCTTATTATTTTTCTTTTAGGCTGGTCTTGAGTTTATCACAGAGTTTATAGAATATTCTGAGTTGGAAGGGACCCACAAGGATCATCAAGTCCAACTCTGAAGTGAATGGTCCCTACAGGGATCAAACCAGTAATCTTGACATTATTAGCACTGTGCTCTATCACCCCTATGTGTCAAATGCCACAGCTGGTTGTTTGTTTTTTTTTTTTAATGTCTACTCTGACTTTATTTGAAAGACAAAGAAATGGAAAAGAGCAATGTATCAAAAGACGACTGCTGCTTCTACTAACTGAGGGTGATTCTTTTGTACCTGGGGTGGTTTGTTTTTTTTTTTTAAAGCTGGTGCTTGGNCCCCTATGTGTCAAATGCCACAGCTGGTTGTTTTTTTTTTTTTTTTAATGTCTACTCTGACTTTATTTGCTCTTTTCCATTTCTTTGTCTTTCAATGTATCAAAAGACGACTGCTGCTTCTACTAACTGAGGGTGATTCTTTTGTACCTGGGGTGGTTTGTTTTTTTTTTTTAAAGCTGGTGCTTGGTGTTGCTGCTCTCGTTGTCTTTGCTGCTGCAGCCACCAGCAAGCAAAGGTCTAGTTGCCTCTGCCATTTCTGAGTTGGATCACACTTGGGTCTGCTGGGTGGGATCTGCATTCATTAGGGAACAGAACCCACTGCATGGTCACTTCTGTAAGGACCATTATGCCCTCTAAACAGTTGTTTTTAATACTGCAAACAGCAGACACTTTCTGCTTATATCTGAAGCCCATCAAGCAGTTGCTTGTTTAAGAGTTTAGAAAGCTAATGTTTTCTCCTAAGTGGTGTATTTTTTAATTTCTTGTAGGTAGTCTTCATTTTATTAGGGATAAAGTATGTATATTTATTGAACAAAGCTTACATTTAAGCAAATACTTTATATCTCGCATGAAGACCAAAGTCTCACTAAGAACTGTTCCATTATTTATAAATACTGCTCAGTAAACAGGACTCTAGGGAGAAATTGGAATGGGAAATGTAATACTCCAGAATGTGATAGAAGACAGTCTCAGCATGTCTGAACAGCTTTAAGACTGATGTTGATCTGCAGCTCTATTGACATCTAGATACTAATTTTAGTCATATCAATTTTAAGTGGGTATTTTTATTTTATGTTGATAATGTTAATTTTCTACATGGAGGTGTTATTAAGCAAAGTAAATTGCAAACTTTGCTTTGGAACTTGCACATTACAGTCTTTTGCTAACCTCCTCTGTCAGTTCAAAGAATTACTTTTTATTTTGTTGAAGGATTTAATAGGGGTTTTTAAAGACAAACCACAAAGATAAATGTAAAATAAAACTGACCCCACCAAATTAACTATTAAATCTAGTATCTAACTTGTTTAGTTGGAGTATCCCAGAATGACAGAATATTCTGATTTGGGAGGGACCCACAAGGATCATAGAGTATGTTGTTCTCAACCTACATAGTGTGAATAACTGTTAAGGTGAAAAAACCTGTTTGTTTTGAGATTATTTTAATTTCTCACTTGAATTTAATATGTTTTTTAACATCTGAAATCAATTAGACAATGTAAGTATAAAAATTGTTTTTCTTTGGATGGGGCTGGGGAAAAGAGAAAAGCTTTGGGTAGTGCTTCAAGTGAATTGTTTTTATGATAAAAATACCTATACCTGTTAATGACATAATTCCATTTTTCAAATGTTGTAGTCAAGAAATTGCACTAGCAAGACAATGTTTACCTTTATGTTTACAGCAAAATTTTTTCCATTGTCAATTTAAATATTGACATGGAGTGCTGTGTATAATGATGTAGGAACCATTTCTTCATAATAGGATTCACAGTGATTGCTCAGAGGATATCTTTGGTTGATTTGTAAGTTACTCATAATCCATGACTGAGCTAAAACCTTTCCCAGAGGCAGGTACCTTTGAAAAACGACACTCTGCAAGAAGTGAACCTAAGTTTCAGTTTTGGTAAGCTTGAAGGGGAGGAGTTAAGGATATGCAATAGGAGATCCAGGGAGTAAGGAAATACCTTGTCCCAGGGCAACTACTGGTATGTACAGTTGCTGCTGTGACCTCTGCCAAAGTACTGTTGAACTCTGCTACCACCAGTAATGATAACTGGGCACATTTGTTGGCAATGATTTCTCTCTGTGTTTCCCAGAGGAAGCTAATTCATGGCATTAAGTATGTGGGTCTAGCTTAAGTGAAGGACTAATTTCAGTTTTTGAGTGTGTAATGCTTTAATGGGAATAGATATGACAAATCCTTTGAGTTTCTAAAATCTAGACCAGAGTCATTCTGAGTTGAGTACCACTAAAAAGAAGGTGGGCCCATTGCCTATGAAAAATCTCACTGATGGGGGGGTTACTAATTATTCTGTTTTCAGAGATTTCAATTAGCAACTGTGGTGTTTGTGAGAATTCCATCTGGAATGTAAAGATTGTTTTCCAGTTGTAATGGTAGTCATAATTGTGAAAATATAAATTTGAAATGTAGTCAACAACAGAGACCCAAATAAGTAACAAAAGTTGTATTCATATAATGTAAAATCATGTGATTAATTTCTTTGTTAAATCTCCAAGCTCTTACTGTACTTCTGTATTTCTTTCAAAAGTAGCTTTTATCAAAAGTAATTCATATGAAAGGAAATTAAAAAACCCCACATTTGTCTGAAATATAGGAACTGAAGTAGTAATACTTGGGAAGTATTCTTGTTTAGGGTTTTTTTATATGGTTGGATAACAATGATCATAACAGTTGTCATTAAGTGTATTAAAAAGACACCATAAAGCCTAAAGATTAGATTTCATCTGTAACAGCTTTTATGCTATATTGAAGTTGGAAACGTTTTCCTTAAGGCTTTGAACATGTCAGTGGAAACAATTTATTTTTTAAATTAAAAGGAGCAGAGAAGGAGATAATTAAGGAGTCCAGGAAAGGAAATGAAGATCTTCCATTTCACAGAACGGAAGCCAAATAATAGATATTAAAGAGCAGGTTTGGGGGGCTCAATTAATTTGATTCAATCAACTTAAAATGATCATGGGATGGTTTTAAAATTGTTGAAAATATTTTAAAAAATAGTATCAGAATGGGACAGACCATGGAATACTAGCATAGTACGAATGTTTTCCCAAAAGGAGTCTTCAGGGTATTATTCATTAGTAGGTATAATTTTAATACCTTCTCAAATATTCCTAAAGTAATAGGGCAGTCATTTTTAAGAACATAAAAATATATGTTAATGTATTAATAATGAGGGTTAAACAAGAGGAAATCGTTCCAAGTTACTGTGCCTGGCATTAAAATACTGATGTTTACCTGCAATTAGTAGCTGCAGTATTTATGGCCCACCTCATATTCAGCAGGTGGAACTGAGCAGAAGTGTTCGTTTCTTGTATATGGTAAAGATCAATATTTGAATGCTGTACTTTATGATTTAATTTAATTTTTAAAAGGTAGAAAATGGAAAAGATTTCCATGGCTTATCCTGACTTTGGTAAGATATTAAAATAGTTCTAACAGAGTTCCCAGAGTGCCACTGCCAAAATGTAGATTAGATGTACCTAATCCAAATTAGAAACATAAATTTCTAAAATGGACAAATAGTATTGCTCTTGTTTTTTACCACATATGAAGGACTGAGATTAGTTGTGGAATAATCTGCTAAAATTTACAGCTCAGGTTTTCCCCCATCCTCCATTTCCTCAGATATTTTCCTTTCAACGCTTTCTTTGCCAAAAATACTCTTGTTTCACTTCTGGCAGGATGGGGATGAATTCAGTTCAAGAGCTGCCTCATGAAGAATTCAGCTCCTGAGAACTCAGGAGCTGATACTAAAATATTAACATTGTTGAAATCAAGGACAAAATCACAGTTTCTTTCAGTGGTAGCTCTTAGCACAAAGGCCTTCATACTAAAATATCTGGACAGTGTTATTGTTTTCATAATAGTTGTCCAAACTAAAAATGTTCCTATTTTCAAGTGGCATAAGCATTTATACTTTCGTAGGATGTTCCTTAGGTTTATTCTGATACCAATAATTTTTTTGAAGTTTGGCGAATGGCTACCCTGGATTAATATGAGGCCAACCACTGTTTTCCACCAACTTGGAAGTTTTCCAGACACTTCAAGTGCATTAAGAAATTTTAAATAATATTCCAGATTGAAAAATTCTAACTTGCACTAGATGCCACATTCGAATTAAACAGAAAATGAACAGTGAAGAGCCTATTCTGTATGATACTTCCTACCAAATTTTTTATGCACCTCTCAATATGGTAAATTCTCCACAAATGGTATGTGGAGACCTAAAAAATAAAACCAATGTTGATAAACTGTTGTTTATTGATGTTTTATAAATGTGTTACAAAGATACAAAAGTTAAGGAGAAAGTCACAAGTGTTGTTCAAGTTCTGGAGGCATTTTATCATGTGTATTTCCTTTCTCCTCATGGCTGTATTGGAAGGAATAATCTCATTCATTAATATGCATTCTGAATTACAGCACTGTTATTTAGTGTTCTAAAAGGGGACTTATTGTCTGTCTATGAAATTAACTATACTGAGTATTGTATATTGTGATTGTGAGCTATACCAGTAGATCTAGAGATGTAAATACTTTTATTCCAGAAAACAGAACTCACGTTTTCCCAGTTGGAGCTACTTGCTCTACTGAGAGGGAAGGTGTGCGTAGAAGAGCTTGTGTATCCACAGCCTGGCTCTTCAGGCTGATCACATCCTAGTGGCATGCCAGGCAGGAGAAGTAAACACACCAGCTCAGTTTATTTTTTATGTAGTGGAAAAACCAATAGACCTTTGCTACTTCATGTGTTATTTTCTAAGTTCTTCCAAAGAAAGGATTTAAAACAAGTGAGAAAAACCAGTAAGTTTTTCTGTATTTTCAGAAAAAATGGAGTTGCAGGTAATGATCTTGCTCTTACCTCCTTCCCTGATCAGCAGCCAGTGACACCATCTAATGCTTTTCCTACATTTTACAAGTATCGGTTAGTACATTGAATATTAGCTATTTATTTGCACTGTGTTTTATTTCTGATACAATTCTAACAAAAGACTGCTTTTTTTTTTTTATTCAAATTAAAAGTAATGAGGCAAAACAACTATTAAAAGACATTATCCAGCTCCAGTGGCTTAAAAAATTAGTTTTTCTCCAACATATTACTAGGCGATGTGAAATATAGGTATGTAGGTTCATGTATTAGTAATGGACATATGCATATGCTTAATTTAAATTTGCTTTTCTATTTCAGCATGTCCTTTATGAAAGAAGAAAATTCAAAATGTGCATTACTAACAGTTTGCCAATCAGTGTTTTTACAGTGTTTTGCAGTTAAGCTAAGCAGGATACATTCATGCTAAAAGATCATAGAAGTCTTACCTCTCAATGCAATTGTAGATGGTTATTGTGAAGGGTTTTCTTAAGTTTACATCTTACTAATAGTTACTCAAACATTTCCAAATATGTTTTCTGGCACCTGTATTAGAGCATCTTATAAAAAGTGGATTGGCTTAACTTCTATTTTTTTCCTTAATGTCGGGCATTAAAAAAAAAAAATTAAAATACTGTAGAAGTGAACTGAGAAAAACTGGATGATTTGGAGCATAAACTTCACAAGTATTCCGTATCCATTTTTTAAAAATACGATGCTGCTGTTCCGACTTTGATCCAGAACCTTTCTAATTTCAATGATTTCTGGACCCCAATGAGTTTAAAGTATAAATCTGTAATCTTGGTGGACAGCGGCATCTGTAGTTCTATAACAGAAAGAGTCTATTCTGCAAATGAAGCTATTTGACCAACATCTGAATAGGAATGAATACTTTTCAATAAATGAGCCAGAGTTTTTGAATATGCCATCTCTATTTATAGACGGCACAATCTAAAAATATAAACATTGGGAGGACAGATCAAGGAATCAGAATAAAGTGATTAGGATAATCATTTACATCTATCTATTAGTAAAATGTAATTATGTATTTTTACCATTATTTTACAGTGAAAACATGTTAGTTATTTTTTTGCTTCTTTAACAAGCATTTCCATTGTTAGAAAGCACTTTGCAATTGTTTGTACTGCAAAGATTAAATTTTTATCCTAATTCCTCCTAATTTGCATTCAAAAGCCGGTTAGTGTAGATATTATAAGTATAATAAGCATTACTGAAAGTTAGTGTATTCCGAACTGGTTTTTAAGTCCTAGAAATTTCACTTCTTTAGTAACCTTGAAATTGCAAGAAAACATCACTATGTAAAGATTTGCTCTATGCAACATTGACAGCATTGATGATCAACAGATTTGATCTTATATAATAACTCAGATACTTTTCATAACCTTTTTCATGAAATACTGTTCACCGTTCATGAAAGCAAGTGTTAAATAATCTGCTCAAGGACATAAAAGCCAATAAAACTGGTAGGAAAAAATGTAATGTTTTTTCTTGGTCTTATAATTATTGAACAGATATGAGATCAGTTCTGAAGCTCATATTGCAATCAGCTTGGCCATAGGAAGGCCAACTAATTGCTAATGTTCAAAGATGTTGTTCAAGGGTTTATACTAGTAGAGGGCAACATAAACTGAATATTTTGTGTATCGGTACTTCTTGCTATATTTTGTATTGCTTCAGAATAAAAGCTGATAGAAATATCTTGATACAATTTATGCAAAATGAAGCTTTAAATGAGCTGAAAAATGATCAGACTAGGTAATAGCAAAATGAAATGCCCCTTTCATCTTTCCTAAAATTTAGGAGAAAATTTACAAAATAATAAAATACCTGAAAATAATGGTGTGAACTGCACTATTTCAAAGGAACATCCTTCTATTGTTTTAATAATGTTGTTAGATACTTTCAACTGTAAAAAAACCAAAGACACAAAACAAATACCAGGGGAAAAAAAACCAACAAACCATGTATATTGTAAGCAGCACTATTTTTAGTTCCTGGGAGTCACATTTAAGTGGTGAACTACTTCTGTTGATTCTGATGCATTTCTAAGTGAATACAAGTTTCTAAAATGGTACTTAACTGGCATTTAAAATTTGATCCAGATTCCTAATCAGTAACATCTGGTATTTGGTGAATGAAGAAAATAGTTCTCATTGATGAGTGAACTTTGAAGTGGAACCTCAGTCTGTAACTTATGTGGGTATTCTTCCTTTTTTTCTTCCCTTATTGTAGGAAGATACTGGGAACACCTTAAAAGGAGATTGTAAATATAATTTTGATTATTTTCATACTTCTATTATTATCTAGCTGTGTGGTGTCTCTGATGATGAGAGAAACTAATTTAGCTAGATGCAGTGAAGCATATATGCCAGCTCCAATAGCTGGAGAGCTACGTTATTTCTTTTTGTAGTATATGCTTATATCCTTATGGATGTACCTGTACACAACATTATTAACTGTAAAGGATTTAACAGCCCACATAAAAACCTCTCTTTATGTGTATTCCTTTATTATCTTAATGAAGATCCTTTAGACAGTTTACTGAAATCTGTTATGCCAAAAGTGTAGTTATTTTAAAACACCATCTGAGTGTGAAACTTTCAAACCAGTTAGGTAAACCAGAGGTTATTTTCTGGTTCGTGGTTGGGTTCCTCTTTTTGTGGAAGTTTCACTTTTAGGAGAACAGGCATACATTGATGCTAAGGTCTGAGACAATGCTAAATGTGAAAAACTTCCAGTCGTGAGTGCTATGGCTGGATGTACTTCTTAAAAGCAGAAAACTAGCTGTGTGAACTCAACCATAAATATGCTTTCACAAAGCTTTGTCTTTAAGGGATTTTAGAGGAACTGAACCTGTTTTTTACAGCACTGTATTGCTGATGTCCTCCAGTTCCGAAGATAACCTTTATTAGTTCATCCTAGTTCACTGATGTATCAAGATACTGTTAATAATTAACTATGTATTATTAATGATTATTAATAATTAATGAATATATGTTTATTTTCTTAGTTCCATGTACTGTTTGAGCTATGATGAAACTTTTTGAATGTTTCATAGGGAAATAAATCTTTCCTGAGTGTCTTGGTCTACTTCTATTCTGTGTGCAAGTGTCTGAGGTTTTGAAAACCAGTGAAGTGGGTCATGGTGTATCATCCTAAAACATGTCCCAGGACTGAATTAAGATGTTTCCAGGGTAAAATAGAAGCTGAAAAACACTTTCAAGTCCTGCCTTTGATGCATAGACTTTGTTTCTTTTTCTTTCTGATATTACTTCACCACAGTAGTCTACTTGCAACCTTTTCTATTTTGAGATTACCTTATAGTTTCCTCAGATTAGTAGGACCCTTCTTTACATTTCATTAAACCATCTTTTTCTTGGATAGCTATCTTCATATATGATGAAAATATCTTTTTCCATAGTCTTGAGAGAAATTCTGATACGACATTGCAAATTATTTTTGTAGGTTTTTATGTTACTGCTGAATTAAAATTTAATTTCCCTTTATTTTAATATATAGTGGAACAAGTTTTCTTCTGCCAAGTAAGGAATTAGTTTTCCTTGTAAAACTTTTCTCTAGTTATTAGTGTACTTGTATTACCTCTATAGTGTACTGTGTTAAAATATTTTTCTGTATGACTTTGAAACAATGATTGACTCCGTATGTTCTTTTGGAAGACTGTTATGCTTACTCTCTTTCTCAGTGCTTGAATTACTGTGACATTGATGATGAGCTTTGCTGGACTCATTACCTCCATGTGTTTTGACAGTGCCTGCAGTTTCTTTCCGTCTCTTTTAGGATACTTTCAGGCTTATGAAAAGTCCTAATTCTATGTTCTGAAATTCGTGACAAAATCAAAGCATGAATGGTAATAATTCTTTAATTCTTTCTCATTTTAGACCTGGGGAAAAAACCATCTGCAGTGACTAAGTAGCTGCACTTCAAATGGAAATTTAGGTAATATGTGTGTTGTAAATGTTAAGACTGGAAAAGTTTTGTCCTGATGCTTCTAGTGATGCACTATCATCTGCAGTAATTCCTGTAAGTGGTGTAATTGGAGTTATTCATGGTGAAATTTGTTCCAAGTTATGATTAAAGCTGGAAGCTTGTGACCCTACATAATCTTTTTTTTTATAATTGTATTTCCAGGTCCTTGGTTTTAATCAATGTTATTCAATATATGTATAAATATAAATTCAATATATGTATACATATAAATATATGTATATTTAAAGCTGTACTGCATTCAGTTACTCAAAAGGATGTTCTTTACTTTTTTGATTCCCTTAAGGAGGCATGTATGTAAAATATTACTGAATTTATGAGACAATAATTCTCTTATGTCTGTGTTTGTGGCAGACAAATCCTAGTATTTCTCCATCATATTTGTGAGTACAGGATTGCTCTGTGGGGATCTCTGCAGTCAGTTTGACACTTTGAAAGAAGCCCTCAATGTCAACGCTTCATTTTTCTCCAGGCTTCTGGGATTTGGATGTCTCCAAACCTTTGTTAGGTGGGTTATCAAGTACTCCTGTGTTGAAATGCATTTCCATTGATGTACGCATAGACCGGTGGCTTGGACCTCTGTTAATGTTTACTTTGTGGTTTTTCTGACTTAGGTGCAGAAGAACATGTGAGTCCTTGGTAAATTTTAATCACTGAAATAATGTGAGGATGTTCTTAGCTGGCATTGTCAGATTGTGTCTGCAAATGTTTGCCTGTGAGGTTGACGACACATCGTCTTTTCAGATTGGTTTGAGCTACCTCATATTTGCGCCTTGTTAGGCTGTGCAATTCATTGGCCAGTGGTAGGAGGAAGAGAAGACGAAGCTGGAAAAAACCCCAAACAAACCCATGTCTCTTCCAATCAGTCGCATCTATTGTAAGTTCCTTTTTTTTATTCAGCTCCTAAGTCATGGCATGAGTTCTTTGAAGCTGCCAGCAGTAAGTCAGGAGGCGCACCTGTCCTTGCCTTTCTTCATTTCAACATTAGCATTATCTTTTGTGACAAAGTGGAACTCCCTACTATGCTCATTTATGTGTATAGAGAAAAAATCCTGTAATGGGTTTATACCTGTTTCAAGTTAATCTAAGTAATTTTTGACAACTCAAAAACTGTACTCGCTGCAGGGAGAGAAATGGCACCTATATAAAATCATAATATCACAGTAGAGTATGAGGAGAGATTATAGTTATACAGTAAGTAATTTTGTTTCTTTGCAAATGAAATTCACAGTACAATATTGCTTTCTGAACTGTGTTTTCCACTCAAGTTATTTTGTAAGGATTAAATTAAATTCATTCCAGGGTACATGCTTTCAGAGACTGTAACAGTTCTTGGTTGTTTGAAATATACCATGACTTTCTTAACAGTGAAGGAAAAAGTTCAAAAGACAGTTTTCCACCTCATTGCTTCTTTTCATAAAAGTACTCGTACTTCAGCTGCAGGATTTTATTGAATGCAAATTGAAGTGAACCTGTGTCAGAATGGAAATAGCAAAATCATATAGTGGTGCTGTGCTTTGCTCTTTGCAAGTGGGGGTAAATGTTCTGATTACTCAGAGCTCAGGCAGAAGGCTTGTGAGATTTGAGTAATATCCGTATTTAAAGTAGTATGAATGCATAGTACTTCCTCTACATAAATCTTTTCCAGTGTATGAGTTTTACCTGCTTCTGAAGTAGCAAATTCAAATGTGACAATCTGACCTTTCACAGGAAAATGGGAAGTTTTGGGAAGGTGCAAATGCCTAGCTCTCTATTCCTAGAGATGACCAAATGAACACATTTACTTTGTGTCATCACTAAGAGAAGTGAAAATAAATATAAATATGTTTGCAGGCACCTATGTGGTATGTTTCTGTTTCCTTCTCTTATGTAACATACTTCAGAGAGTAATAGGATCTTTTAACTTGAATTTCAGCTTAGTGTTTTCATTCAGGAGCTAACTCATGTTTTTAAACAGCATAGGATGCCAGTATTGTAATCACTGGTTGGTTGAAGGGCACAGGTCTTGAAATGTCTGCAGGAATTTCCACAGCATTTTGAAGCAGTCTGTTCCTGTGTAGAATAGAAGGAGTATCAGAATGAATCATCAGTCATTCCTACTTGGAAGTCAGGAAAGTGTTTGATAAGATACTCAACCTGACTCTAAAGCACTTTAATCATTGTTTCTAAAAATAATATGCACCATTAAAAGACAAAAAATGCTTTCATAATGCTTTTACGAAGCTCACTAATCAGTATTTTGGAAGAAAAATACAAAAGAAATATAAAGGTTTGGGTTTTTTCCCATCTTGTATTCTTTCAAGCATTAGACAAAAATGAAATATTTCTTTTTTTCACTTCCTTTATCTGTTTCAGGACTGTCAAACAGGGGTTGGGGCTTGGAGTAGCTTCAGATGTTCAGGAGTGGACAGACATCTCTGCCCAGTGGGTGGAGGTTGCAGCCTTTTTCCAGGGGTGGAATAACATTGTTAGAGTGGGGTCTCAGCTATGCTGTACAGAGGTGGATGAATGTGCCAGTTAAATGTTGATAAATTTTTGAAAGCTGATATACCTTTCTAGTAGCAATATATGTCTGTGACTGGTTACAAGAGCCTCTGGATTGTGCTCTTCAGTGCCTTCTTTTCTGTGTTATGTGCTGGCTGCATATACATAGATTGCATTTGTCAGCTATTAAGTTGTGGTTTCAGCTTTGATGTTTATTTTGAAATTGTGCCAGTTTTTCCTTTACTTTTAATGTCGATTTTTTTTTATTATTTGTCTTTTATTCCCTTCAAGATTTAGGAGAGATTAGTTTGAGGAGGAATTCTCGTATTCTTAAACATTGCATTGCTGAGAGTACTTTTGCTATTTTGTTTAGAAAAAAAAGGTAAAAATCAAAGGTTGTGTTTGTGTATGTGCATATTTTTATTCTGAAACGTAACTGTCATTGTAATAGATTCCAATTGGAAAGAGTAGAGAAAAAAATTTTTGCATCGCAGAACCTGTATTCCTGGCAGAAATAAGCCCTGCCTTTGGCAGATCCCAAAGAAACTCACGCTTTAAACTGGAATTCCTTGTGTATATTGATGTATTGTGTATATTGATGCAATGTTTAATTATTTTTTACTTTTCCTCTGCATGTGATATTTATTGCAGTGATTGATTGAAACAGTAATAGATTTTATTCCTGGAAAAGCACGGAGTTAACATACTATCTGATATGTTTTTTTTAAATTTTGAGGTCTGTCCTTCTTTACTGTGAGATGACTCTTCACTCCTCAGAATAGTTTCACAAAAATTGATATGATTGTGTAATACTCTTCAGGTTCAGCCAAATGTTACCTAGTTTTTTGAAAAGTGGAGTTGAAGTGGCTGCATGATGACAGGCTTTCCTCATCTTTAATTCTCTGTGGATTTCAGTGCTACTCTGAAGATTGACTTTCACCTGGCAAGTAATTTCTAGCAAACTTATGTAATAGATTTCCTTTTTCCTACAATGGATACAAATGTAAGAAGCAGTAGCAAATAATGTTATCTGGGGTTCAGCAGAACTTTTTTGTTTCTGTTAAAAAGTTTGTTAATGTTAACATACAAAGCTAACATCTCCTAGGCCCTAAAACAGTGTCTGTGGAGAGCACCAAACCTTTAATACCCAGTGAATACACCTTTTTTTTTTTTTATATGTTATTTACCACCTGGTTTGAGGAGTGTGCTAGTAGTGTTGTACCAGTTAAGCCTCCCTTCTCTTCTTTCTTTCCTCTTTTCCTTTTTCCCCTTTGCCTACAAATATAATAAAATTTAGAACTAAAAATAGTTGGTTATATACTGTTGCACATTATTTCCTTTCAAATAAGTGATCTGTGAGGTCTAAAGTGTTTGTCTCGGTCTCATAGTCTGTTTTTCTTGCATGTATCCCTTGCCCTACATTAGATATTCTCAAAAGCCATTGCACCTATCTATGTCTTGGAAAAATTCTAGTTTCAGAATTAATCTCTTTTTCCTCATATATAAAGCAATTTTTAAGTTGGCTTAAAAATTTGCCACCAAACCAAACCAATCTCATTCTTCAGGTGACCTGTTGATTCTCCTGGGGAAATATAGCTTATCATATATAGAATCTGTGTGAAACCTTGTAGAAAGCAATGTGTGACTATGGCTTCAGCTTTTTAGGCTGGCTTGGCTATAGTAGGGCTGAAAAGTCATCAGCTTCAGTTCCAGATCAGATTATTGCCTCAAATTTCTTTGCCATTGCAGCTCAGCATTGATGACTTCTTTTCACACCATGGAATGTTTTCTTCGTCTCCTTCTGCATTCAGTCATGTCCGTAAATAATTTTTTGTTGTAATTTCTCTAGAGACTTCAGTCATCTTAGTGGTCAAGCACTGAATGACTATCACTTAACAAATTTTGTAGTTCCTTTAGATCTACTTTTAATTCACAGGAGTAGCCAAAGGGTGCTAAATACCTGCAGCTATAAAATAAAAGACACCTTAAAGTCCGTTATGAGATCAGAACTCTTCTTTTGGAATTCCTAGTCTGTATAAGAAACTTCTTCTAATGTTTTTTACTAATTAGTATTGTATGTATCCAAAGGTTAATTTTATCACTCTTTTTTATGCACCCAGATTCTATCGTTATACCTGGAATTTCTTGTAAATGCATTTAATTAGAGAAATCATAAAAACTTTTGCATCACAATAAAATATGAATCTTAAGAAAATATTTAAATGATGCCAATATTAAATAGGTCTTCTAACACCAATCCTATGACAATTCAATGTTACTTTATAATACTGCAGGAGCATTTGGTCATTCTCAGTTTTTGTTTCTTATATGACTTTAGCATTTAAATGCTAAAATTCTAAATCCCATGGTCATTTATTTTTCCTAATTCTATATAATTAAACAAAAACCTGTGATAATTATTCTCTTTAAACAATGCTGCAAATTTTTATGCCAGTGGAAACAGGACTTTTTTTCCTTAGAGAAAAGTTTATTATACATTGATGTAACTTTATAATGCTCATCTATTTCTTCTTTTGAAAAACATCTTTTAATCTAACATCAGGAAGCTCATAGCAGCCTCTGAATTGTTGAAAAGCGTGACTGTATATTTACAAAAACGTAATTCAAAGAAGCTTTTCTCTTTACGAAGGGAACAAAAGGAAAAATGAATTAGGAAAAAAATACACTCCAAACTTGCAAATGTTACGCATGGAAGACTTCTGATATATTTTCCTTTTTGTTAGTTAGCAACGCTATTTACAACAATAAGAACAAAAGCAATCAAAAAGGTTATTTTTGCTTCTTTGGTGATGTACTCATGGCTGATTACATGAAATGGCAGAATAAAGAACATAATTTCCCTACCCTAAGAAGCTCTTTTTTTTTTTTAACAACATTAATGACAGATATGCTATCAGCTAAGTAATTAAAGGTTCTTTCAGAAGGGTATAGAAGCAAAATAAAACTATAAGCTTCTAGGAAAGATAATTCCATATTTAATTTGGAGAAAAAATTACATCAGTGAATGGCTTCCAATCAGCTGATGATAAAATACCCCAACAGAAGTCAGTTGTTGACATACTTTTTCTGAAAGTATGTTTTTAATGATTTTTCTTACTAAATTAGGCTAATTAAGCAGGGAGAAAAACGTGTGCTTAATTTACGTGCAAGGCAATGCCCAATATCTGTATCATTTCTAATAAATAAAAAATATGAGTGGTTAAATTTTCAAAATAGTAACATAAACTTTTCGGTTGTGAACACTGTGTTCTGCAAGTTTGCTGACAAACTAGTAAGTCTGCTATTCAGATACCCAGTCTGATACATCTTTATAGTGGAGTTACTGATTCCTTTCAAAAGATCATTATTCCCACCTATGTCAGAGTGAAATGCAAAACATTTTACTGTAGAAAATTGTATTTTCATTTGCAGGAAGAACTTTTCATGATAAGCTTTGTTGCCATTAACTTTAAGTGGATTTATCTACTTTACCAAATATTTTACTTTGAAAATATTAGTAGTTTAATGTTTATATTTTGAAAATATTAGTAGTTTAATGTGAATATTTTGAAAGGGAGATGAGTCAGGAAATAAGCATATTTTGAGATTTAGGGTCTTGTGTAAGGAAAGCTTTTTTTAGCCTGGGCTGTATTTATTTGTAGTAGCCTTCATTTTGAAGGCTTGAGCATGAAATACTCAGCAATATCTGCATATTTATGGCTACTGTCAACTTCTATTTAGGTCAGTGACAGATACTTGTTACTTTGGAGGAGGTGGAAGAGGAATCCTGGAAGGATTTTGTATAGAAAATTACCTATCTTCAAAAACATGTCATAGGAAGAAGTGTGTGTAGGGTTAGTCTATTATATTTATAGTTAGGTTAATAATTCTCACATGACAAACATGAACTAAAGAATGCATAGAAGAAAAATTTCATAAAACTCAATGAAGGAGGACTTTTTTTTAGAAGTGTCTAATTTAAACTATAATCTATAAAAGCAAGAATTCACACAGACAAAGACAGTGGACCAGAAAACAATTTTGTATACATCTTTTAGTCTATCTATCTAGCTGCTTTGAGCTTTATGTAATAATTTTTTTGTACTTTTTATGCATATGAAACTTGGGGGTGGTAGGTTTGGGTACAAAAAAGAAATTCAGAAGCCTTTTTTGATTGTCTTTGAGTAACTACTTAGGAATAAGTCTGGAAACACTCGTGTCAAAGCTCTAATATCTGTAATACAGTTTCATATTTTCAAATGAAAACAAAATTTATTTTTTAGCATTTCTCTGAATTTTTCATTGTTCTATCATACACAGTCTTTAAGTTTCCAATGCAACAGACACAATCAATGTGCAATTAAATACAAAAATTGCTATTCTTGGTCATTCATTATTTTCCATAATCAGCTCCTGACTAGGAAATCACAATAGAAAAATCTCTTACAGCTTTCTGACTCTATTGATGTTCCCTGTTATTCACTCATTCTGGAATTCTTCCCACATATGACACTTTAATATCTTCAATCCAGTTGTATTGGAATCTAGAAGCGTACATTACTTAAAAATTGTAGGTTTTCCCTACAAATTTTCCCAATTCCCAGCTTTGAGAAATTCAGATTTTAATTTTATTTTATTCCTCCCCCCCACCAAACATACAGATTCTGTAGGTTTATAGCAATGTGGATTGGAACTTAGACCTTTCCTAGTATTTTCCTTCTTCCAAAGTCTGATTTGGTTTTGCCCTTTTATATTCACACTCTGTCAGTGATTTCTGGACTGTTCTTCACTGCACTTCCTATCACACAGAATAAGCTTTCTCTCCAGATGAATTTCAGCTGCTCAGAAATTTTATGAAGAGCTAAAATGCAATTTTTTCACTTTTTCTTATTTTATCTGTCTGTTGTTACTTATTTAAATTTGTGTCACTTAAAATAACTTTGAGAAGCTTTTCTGAGTTAAAAATGCTGTGCCAAAGAAAATATTATGTTTATTTATGTGTCCTGTGCTAATCAGCATATTTAGCATAGAAGCCTTTGCCTGGAAAATTCTGCACTGCTACATATAGATAAGATGGTGTCTGCGGGTATTTAGCTTTCCCATTCTGTTTTCCATCTTTGCTTAGACTAACAGTGAAAGCATTTCGAAGTCAATGATAGAAATAACGTCAAAATCCATTTGCATTGGCAGATCCAATAAAGAGTTCATTAAACATGCAGCCTTTCTTCCTGTAATCAAATGGCTACTGCAGCAAGGCTCAATGCTCTCTGTGGTCTGAGAAAAGCAAGATGACACTATTTAAGATGAATTTAAATGTGAGATCAAAGCTGAGAAACAAAGAATACATATAAGTGATTTTTATTTTCTTTAGATGAAAATAACACTGGGGTTATTTAATACATTGCAAAGAAAAGTTAGAGTTACCCACATATGTTTCCATGTTGTATTGAAAGGATACTTAGACCTTCTGAATGGAGAGAAATGTTTACATCATATAAGATCATTAAAAGAAGTCTAAGAAGCCTTAATTTCAAAAAATAAAGAAAACTTGAAAGAAGTTCTTTAAGGGTATTTTCCTATGTTTTAAAGCTTATTTATCAGACTGTTTGAGATTTCACTATACAGAAAAATAAATTCTATACATATATGTTTCTTCTAATTGATAAGGAGCGTTTAGAATCTAGCAGAAACTTTGTTTAAAAGGGTTAGAGTGGCCCATTGTGATTTCATTCCAAAGTTACTAAATAAAGTAACAATAGAAAATATCTGCTAGTGTTGCAAGAGACATAGTATCACTTTAATACTCTTATTATTTTATTCATGTGGAATATAGTAGGATAAATAGAAGAAAGATTTTACCAACTTTAGAAAATCATTACCATTTTTTTTCTTAATTGTGATTGATTTCAGGACTAGGAGAGTTCATGTGACAGTGTCACTGACAACAGTTTCCTGGAATTGTTCTTCCATTTTAACTTCCAGTATCTATGTTAATGCAGATCCTCTTAGGAAAAACATCCCACATGTTGAAAAATTTTGAGTGATTTGTCTTGGTTTCAATAAGTTTCAGGGATCCTTTGTATTTATTGTCACAATGATCTTATCTCTTTGGTCTGAATATGTCTTGCTTTAGTAGTTTTTTTTCCCACTTTTTGTATTTTTTCTTTACCCCGTCCGTGCTGCTTTCTGTGCTTGCATCTTTACCTGCTAAACTACAGTAGTCTCTACTAACTTACAAGTCTAAGGAAGCTAGTAAAGTTCATAGTATGTGATCCTGTCATAATTTAACTCTCTCTTTCATATAGTAGGTCCTTTAGGTTTTGGCGTATTAGTTTTTTCAGTCCTTCAACTGTTCTCCAACCTGTTCTCTGAGTCTTCTCCAAGCTATCAACTTATTTGTTAAATTCTAGAGTCCAGAACGTGACAGTCTAGCTAGGGAGAATTCCTATGTCTAATATAACAGGGCTTCTGTACCCTCGCTTCATCTTTGTCTGCTAGATATATCTGTGGGTCTTCAGTGTAACTCTCAGGTTATCAAATATGTAAAATTACAGAGCACTTGCATATACTCTTTAAAATCTGCAAGGAAAATCCAAGCCCTATTAACTTATTAGTGGGATTCCATACATCTGAGGTGTTGGCAGGTAAACCAGAAAGGTGGGAGGGTATAATTTCATAATATAGTCAGAGAGCAGTAAAAGTGTCAAGAAAATGTGACCACTGATTCTACTTTCATTTTGAAAGCCTCATTCAGAGTTTAATTTTCTTTTATGGAACCTTCCTTTAATAATAAACACTTTTACTTTGAATAGAATTAAATTGTTATTAAGGGCAGAATTGTGGAATGAAGATGGCACTGTCTTAAACATCTCAAATTTAAATTCTGGTCTTCATTTGCAACATAATGAGCAAGAACATACTTTTTTTAATATGTCAGATATATGTTCTAATTTTGCTGCTAAAAGAAGCTTACTGTAAGTGGAGGTACTGTAAGTTTTGTTCCATTAATGATTCTTTAAGATTGACAAAAGTAAAAGTAATATGAAAATTGGATGCTACCTTGGAATTTTTTCATATTTGTATGTGTATATATATATATGTGTGTATGAAAATTATGTAACATACAAACCTGAGGCTGAGATTTGTGGTAGTGAGTGGGGGGGGGGAAAGATACTGACTTAATAACAGAGAGTAACAAATAAGAAAGTGCTACAATTTTCTGTGTGTGAATCATGTTATAGCAAACATCAAATAAACATTGTGTTTCATGTCCAAAGGAGAAGATAACCTTTCTGAATCTCTAAATTGCTTTTTAAGTAGTCTGGTAATCTCTTACAGATAGAAGATTATTGTCTTGGAAACCTCTCAGAACCCACTTTGTTTCCTTCTGCTATTTTTCTTTGCTTTATTTATAAAAGAGGAAAACCACCTGTGTCAAGTAGTAGCCTGAAGAAAGTTACCTGTGTAAGAACCAGTAAGAGCATGAGGGTATTTGGTCTACTCAAATCTTAAAAAGGCAGAAAATCAAAGCAGCTCAAAACTATTATTTTTGTAGGGGGGTTGTAGTTTTCCTCTTTAGACACATTCTTTTGCTCTTCCTTCACCTACTAATCCTAAAACAAGAGCACCAAGGAGTTTTTAAAAACGTATGTCGATTTGAGACAGTTTGGAGAGGTGGAGACCTTAGATAAAAGTCTCGTCCCTTGGACTTAATGATACCTGGGGTTTCTCCAATACAAAGAGAGAGACCAAATATGTCCAGACATAAGTGAAAAAGTAACTCTTTACCAAGAAGAGCGCTAATAACAATACTGATAAAACTGCGGAGAAACTTCCCAAGCCCCATCCACTGGACCAAATCGAGATGGCAGCTGGCCATATTTTGATCAAATTTATTATCTTCTATATAATTTATTTTAATTACCATATACAAGTATACGGAATCATACCATCTAGGTTAATATGCCTCCTGTCTGTCTATATGCAAAGTAATTTGCATTTTTTTTCATAGTTAAAGCTCCAGTCTGACTTTACATAATAACTAAACTGCTGATGGGATAAAAGTTGTTATTAAGGCAGTTTTATATTTTCCTAGTACTCTAAAGATTTTCTGGATAGCTTTGGGATTTTAAATTTCTTCACACAATAACAATAAGGATTTTAATTTTTTTTTTGTTCCTCATTATTGCAGAGTGTTTTGCAATTAAGATACTTTAAAATTTGTACTATGAAAGTGTGCAGATACAAGTTAAATATTTCTTAATTTGTACACATTCGAAAAATCTGAGATTTTCAGATAGAAAAAGTAAAAGATGAAAACTGTGTTGACTTTACTGGTTCTTCCTAATCTTTCTTTCGACCTCTCTGTCTCCAGACAGTCTGATTTAAAGCTTGCAGAAGGATTATTTAAGTGGGTTTTGACTGAGGTTGTATCAATTCAGCTGCAGATTGTCATTGGAATAATTAGTGTGGTACTAATTCACTTGGTGTCTCCCAGCCTTCTTGCAATTGCTTAGTCTTTATGTTTGATTTAAACCTCATTGGATTCCACCTCGAAAATTCAGTTTTGGATAGCCTTATGTGCCTCTACCGTGTCTCTGAGCATGCATATATATTCTCCCTGTTGCTCTTCTCCCTGACAGTCTGCTCTCAAAATGTCATACTCACCTGAGTTCATCACAGGAAGCTAAAATCTGGCATTATTACCTCTTTGCCTTGTTTTCTTTTAACTGCTTAAAAAGTATCTTGAAACACAGATAAACTATGCTGTATGCTGGCCTTCTTTTCCTTCAGCTTCTACTAAGCTTTTGCTCCTTTAAAGCAGTTTGTTTACTAAGATATATTATTAACTTTGTCAAACTTGCAGTAGTGGAGATTGATTGATAAGCTGAGAAAGAGCTGCTTTGTGAATAGGCAACAACTTACTTTAAGAAGGAATCTACAAGACTTATAGTTCTAACTAGAGAATTAGAAAGAAATGAGCATCAGAGAATGAGTTTATTACCCTTAGGGACAAGTAAGATGAAGGAATTATCTGTTTTTGAAAATTGTTCCAGAGTCTAAAAGCTGGGTTTGACTAAAAGCTGTCATCTTCGTTAGGTGACAAAATTAATCAATAACAATACATTAGGGAGAGACCAAAATTTAGTTTTCTTTAGGAGGATCTCTATCTGGTGTAGAGGGGAAGTTCTTTATTAATTGGCTAGACATAGAAACTGAGTTTGCATTAATAGATGATAATACCTGAAGCTAAGGTATACAGAGACAGATAAGAAAGACAAAAGCAGTAGACTCCTGTGGAGAAATTTGTAGTACAGAAATATGTTATTCTAAGGTCCGTATGCAACAGTTGGATGGTGTTAACTCTTTCCCAAATATGAAAGTGAGCCTTGAGATGCCTTCATTAGAGATTATTCGAGTCATAATTGATTTCTTCTGAAGTAATTTAATAGTATTATATGTAATTTTTTTTTGCAGTGCTGAATCCAGCCCAGCATATTATTTTTCTGCTTTAAAGATTGATCTAACATTTTGCTTTCTATTCCTTAAGGAAAATATGACTTTGTACTTTATTAGGTGTGGTAATGGATGAGATCATGTTCTTGGTGTGTCAGCCTTAAATGAAGCTCACTTTGGCATTATGGACTAATTTAGAAATGGGAGACTTACAAACCAGGGGTGGAGTAACCACATGGGTACTTATATCACACATATATACAACATAGCTGTGTGGGGGTAGGTTTTCATATATTATTGCATAATATTCTACCATGTAAAACTGTACATCTTATCAAACATCATCGAGGCCTATTGCTTTCAACAGAGAAAACACTTGCTATCTGAGGGATAATGGACTGGAATTTAGTTTGTCAGCTGTTAGATGCTGAAGTCTCTTACTTTTTTTTGCATGAATTTGGGATTAATATACATAATTCTCCTGTTTGTATATTGATCAGATTTGAGGATGTTAACACAATATTCATTTACCTGACTCTGAAAGTTTAAAATTAAGTTTAGTTTGGCTTTTGTTGCCTTTTGGTTTTTCGTGTGGGTTTTTTTTTCCTTTTTCTTTTTTAATTGTGCTTGGAGTCATTTATTGTCATTTGCTTCTTGGAAAATAGAGGTACACAAAGCACTGTTAGAGTAATAAGATGTTATTGCTTTTATGTTTTTTAAATCTGCTGCATTTTGCAGACTAAAAAGGAAAAACATCCTTATTCTATGAAAGTACAAAAAACATAAGAAAGAAGGAATAAAATAGTGACCACTGCAAAAAGAGAATTCAACTATTTTGTAACTAGTGAAGAAATATATATTAGGAAAAAAATAAAGAAAATGCTTAAAAAGGCCCACTAAAGCAGGAATGAAAGAATTTGCCTTGAAAATGGACACAGTCATCAAATTAGTGCTGAAAAGATAAACTGATACATTTAAGGATAAACTATTAAAGATCTGCCCTGTTGAAGCCATTTATTTCTCCTGATGATTTTTTTCTTGTAATATTTCCTGGAATGAATTTAGCCTTTGTTGGTGGCAGAGGGAATATTATGGTTTCATTCTTCAGTGCAGTAAAGTTTACTACCTTTCTAAAGTACTGTTCTTAAATCAGCATGCATGTTAATGGTTGTGCTGTAATAAAAGCTCTATCACAGTGCCTTAAATGGTATCATATTTCATATTATAAATTATAGATGTTTAACTGTCTGTATTTACTTTATAAGTACAGCAACATTTTGTCCTACAGACAAAATAATGCTACCTGCTTGAGGAATTATTGTTTTAATATTTTAAAGTGGATTTAGATTAAGTTATCTCTGCTTCTCTTGCAGCCATGTCCTTTCTCTTTACCTGCAAGCTTACCTCTTTTGTCCTCCTAGACATCTGTGTCTAGATAGCTGTAATGGGTCAACTGTGTTCCTTAGTGATAGCAGCTAAATGGTTTCAACTACCAACATGCAAGAGATGTCCTTGTTTAAAGATATTATTAAACACCTTTGCTTACAAGGTGAAAGCAAATCAGCTGAGTCTTTAGTAGCAGTGATTAAGACGAAGATGTGGAATGAAATGAACACAGAAGCAGTGATCCAAATTGGTGCTAAAAGGATATAAAGTCATTTTATGTTTTTGTAAAATCTTAATCAGCAAGTAGTAAATTGTTGTTTAAAAAAAAACCCACTTTTTTTTTTTTTTAGATAGTGGTTTGTGAAACCACAATGGTCTGTGAAATTTTGATTAAATGTCTATGTTTTTGACCAAGAGAATGACAAAAGAAGTCAATGAAACTGATATGAAAGGCATCTATATGATATAGAAAAAGGTGGTACATAGCTTCATCCAGAAATGCATAATTAATAGAGACTTCTTTATGCTGCATTTCAAGTGCTGGTATTGAATGAAGGAGTTATAACAAACTGCGTGAAAAATTGTTAGTGTGGGTGGCAAGAAGGATGTTTTTACTTGGTGTGTGTATTTGGTTCTATACACAATGGTATCAAAGATGTCATTGGAGAAAGGTATAACTGGAATGGAAAGAGTCATTACTCAATAAGAACTGGCAGGATTACTGTAATTTGAAAGGGAAGTTATAGCTCTGTAAGAATAGTGTTTGACCTAAAGGACTGAGTATTTACACACAGTGAACAGATGAAATACACAAGTTTTTCTGAAATGTTTGAGCAGTCTATCCACAGGAGTTTATGAAATAAATTTACCATTGAGGTATACATGCCAAACTCAAGCTCTAATAGATTGCTTCTCAGGAAAGAAAATAGACAGGATCTATATCCATCTCCAACTATGTCTACGAATTCAAGGCACATGATGAAAGCAATGCAGGTTTCGCTATCAGTACATGTGTTGGTGCTGTGTGTGATGTAGTGACTGCTGATGATCTTGAATTCTGTATTATTCTATAATTTAAAAAGAATTATAGAATATTTAAAATGTTCTGTAATACTGGTTCTATGTGATAATCAAATAGGAAATATTTAATTTTTTTCATTAATTTTTGAACTCGTTATCTTATGCTTCAAGTAAACCTATTCAAGGACATTTTATAATTTCAGAGGCATGTAGGTTTTCTGAAGTATGGGCTATATACATAAAATACAATTTTTACCCTTCTGGGTACACTGTTAATCTTCTTTTTTTTCACCAGCTTTTTAGTTTTATGAAGATTGCTAATATTTTGGGACCATTTAAAAAGGTGTAGTGTTTAATTTTCTTTCTATTAAGAAATGTGTTTTTATAGATAGTAGAGGTCTCCAGAGTGCCAGTTATCCACTCATTATACACCAAAGTGAAATTTTAGCTGCTAATTTTCTTTCATATAAACTAGAGTTGTCTTGCACAATTTTTAATTTTCTTTTGCTTTCGTATAGCAGTCTCACTAAAATTATAGAAGTGTGACTAGATATTTTGCCCTAAGGTAAAGATGTAATTTTGTTTCTTTTTTTTACTTTGAAAAGTATTACTAATCTCGAAAATAGAACAGCACTTGCAAAAGCAAATGGAAAAAAAGACCTGAAAAGTACCATCAAGTTTGAGGATAGCGCTTCTAATCTGGGCTCAATTTGAGAAAATATCAGAAATTTCAGGTTTTTCAAATGCCAGGTCTGACAAAAGCAGAATATGCCAGGAAGTTACTCAAGATCATTATGATAAAAGAGTTTATATAACAGAAGGCTTTGCAAACGTAATGATAAGCTCAGTCCATTAATAGAACGGAAAATGTTTTTCCAAAATTTTAAAACTGAAGGTGATGGAGATCATCTCTTTGCCATACCAAGTGTTTTTCACTTACTTCACAAGAATAAATGATGCACCTTTTTTTTTCACTGAGTATAATAGGCTTATTAACATGTGAAAAATGAGCATTCAAATGAGAGAACTACACCCAAAAAACCTGTATCAAGTGTTGACCTCTACTAAGAATGACATAGGTAAAGCTTATTTTTTAATTCTTCTTGTATCGCTTAGGAATAATTGGATGGACATAAACAGAACTTGCTGAAGCGATGTTCGTGTTTCTGCAAATGTTTAAGTACAAATTGTACAAGGAGTTGTATTTACTTTTCTGTTTGTTAGTGTGTTCAGACAGTTCCAGGGATGGTGGCTTATAATTTGTATTAGAGGGCAGAGAGCTGCAGCAGAACTTCAACAAGTACTCCAGCAAACCTCTTCAGTCTCTCTCAGTTGTCCGGTTTCACTTCTTCCTTTCCCCTTTATCTTTTTTTTCAGTCTTTTTTTTTTTTTTTTTCACCTATCCTGAGGATTCAAGTCTTAAGTCAGAAATGGAATACCCTGTATTTTAAATTGCTGGCTGTTCTGTGGTTCTGACATGGAAGTGTAAGATAAACACAGGCCCTTCCTCAGGTCTGAGAGAAGCCCCAAATTTAAATGCAAAATACGAAGTGTGAACAATTGCTTTGGATGTAATTGACTGCATCAGATCATCTCAAAGGAAAGACAGCTGTCACCTTTGGAAGGGAGACAATTTTGGTGAGAGGAAGAGACAGAAGGAAGAGGTATGAGTGTTATTTACTAGGGAAAAAGAAGACAGATTATAAGAAAGCTAATGGAGAAGAGGAAGGTGAAAGCTGAGTTCTGCCCTAACAGGAGTACCTCTATGGAGTCTTTGGCGTTTGCTATACAATAAGGTTATAATTTTTTGTTTCTATCTTCATTTTTGGAAGGAATTTGAATCTCTTAGAGGATTTGAGAGAGAGTAATTGGTCTATAAAAATATCCTCCCCTGTGTTACTAAATGTTTTTTAGGCTTTATTGATTAATTGAATTAGTTCATTCTGGTTTGTGGAATTTGATTTTTGTTTGTTTGCTTAGCACAGCATTAAATCTACTGCTTTTCAGGAAATGTGAGAGTAAAATGTCAGTTTTGGTAGTATTTATCATGAGATTCTGAAAGTGTATTAGCAGATTTACATTTTTCACTCAGTCACAATTAGATTAATTTGGTGCTTTCCAGACATTTGGGAATTTGCATCTAATGTTGAGTTAAACTTGGTAGCACTTGAAGGCTAGGAGACATCATTCTGATATGATTTTTCTTTGCCAGTGTAGATCATAATGGTTTAATGATTTATTGTATAAATGTCTTGGTAGGGTAAAATGTGACAACTGGAATTACGTTATTTGTATTTTGGTTTTATATTAAATAAAAATAATTTTATTTGGTAGCTTAGAAAAATATATTTCTTATAATTTTTGAATAAAGGTCCATTTAGGTGGGTCTCGTGTTCTTTTTGTAGCAAATGAGAGCAAATTTGTAGCAAATGAGAGCACCTAGCTGTATGTTGAAGGTTGTTTGAGACTGACTTGGTGACTAGTTCAATGGAATAAGTTGTGTTTGTGGATTTTCTGTATATCAAAATTTTGAAGCTGACACTGTCAGTTGTCATCACGGTACTACATCATCATTTTATCTAGAAATTGAACTTATAAAGTGTATTATGTTGCCTAGATTGTCTGCTAAAAAACGGAATGAATCCTATTGTATGAAAGTCAGTAATTCTGCATGATCCAGTAATTTTTCCTATGTTGAGAACTTAAAATATGCATTTTTTAAACATGACAATTTATATTAGATGCTAAGATACAAAGCAGTAGTCCTGACGTATATCAACGTGAATCTGAAGTAAGAGTCATCCTTTCTTTCAAGAAATACTGAAATGGTCAGAAATGATGCTTTGTTTCACCCAACCCCTTCATCTTATATTAAAAGCTTAAAATTTGTGTTGAAAAATTAATTGGTATTGAGCAGTTTGTAGGTTCTAAGGAACTGAGAGGTATGACATTAGTCTGAGGCATGAAAAGACTGCAATCTTTGAAAAATGCATCCTTTTAGTAATGTTATGAATGCTATCGTTGGCAGATTTCGACAGCAGCAAGTTAAATAGCTATGGCCTTTCTAATAGTGTCACTGTAGTCAAAAGGTTTTGAGGGAATATGAGATAATTTGATCAATGAAAAGGTCAAGAAAGAGGTGAATTGGGGGAAAATTTTAGACTTTTTTTTAATATCACTTGAATGAAAATTAACACATAATTTTAGGGATTGACTTGAGTGTTAAGAGTGCTATGAAGTTAAATAGGCTATAATTGCTTCTTACTGGTGTAATTTTGATTTATTATACCCATTAAGGAAATATTCTTGTTCTTCTGTTCTTCATATTCTTTTTGTATCACTGAAACTGGAACCAGAGGTCGAGACAGTTCAAAATTTGAATGAAAGCATGACTTGAAAGTGAAACCATGTTTCTTACAGTCCTTCTTAAAATAGAGTAGCTATTGAGTTGCCTGTCCTTTGCTAGAACTAATCTGTAATTTGGGATAAGATCATGTGTGGAGTTGCTGATTCAGCAAGATCCAGAAGAATCTCCATAACAACACTTGTTAAACATCCAATTTTACTTGGGAAGTAAAGGATTGAAATAGAGAAAAATATATGCTTAAATAACATGACGAAATTAAAGATTCTTTGTGTAGCCTGCATTAAAAAAACCCAGGTTTTGTAGTTTCAGAAGAAATAATATTGACATTCAGATCTTCTAGTTTCAGTGTGACTAATAATTTTCAATAATTTAATATTTTAGGTACCATTCCACATAATGGTGTGCACTATTGCAACTGAGCAAGCGAATGTCTGTATGTAAGTTAAGGAGTGTGAAGTCGCTGTGCTTGGGCATCTTTAGGAGATGGATAAATCAGGCCAGTTTCAAATTTCAGAGCACCCCTTTGCTTGGCTGATGTTCATTAGCAGGCAATTTGTGCTAATGGTCAGCTCTTACTCATTATCAATCATTATCACTAAGTATTCCAACAGATGGTCCTTAACGATCACATCCCACATTAGCTGTGCAGGTACAGCCCCGTGGAGCGGATGCTGCACCATTATTGCTGGTGGCTGTGCTCTGCACTGGTCTCAGCTCCTGGAGGGGCCAGGCTCCAGCCCTCAGAGGGGAGCTGAAGCCAAGGAGCGACCTCTTCCTTCCCCATTGTTCAACACTAATCATTGTTATTTTATGGTCCTCACCCGCTCTTCAAAAGAAAAGGGAGAGGATTTAATCTGCTCCAATCAGTTCACCTCATCTTAATTTTGGGACTAGGGCTTGTTTCGGTGCCATCACGTGCACACCCTGCCTGTTAAAAATCCTTTCTCGCAAGTTTTAGTGCTTGCACAGGTTTTCCTGTTCCCTGTTTTGCAACGACACCACAAATCTCCATCTGACCATGTGTTATTTATATGTTGTTTGTATACCTTTGCTCAGCTATAGTAGAACATGCTCGTGTGTTGTTACTGGTTATTAGTTAGCAATGCTACAGAATACTTACATGCTGTCATTTGTTAGTTTAGTGTGCTTGTGCTGTGATTCAACTCAAGCAAATATTAAAATTCTGCTTAGTTTAATTTCGTCTCATAGATGCAACATGCCTCTCCTTTGGCTACAGCATGCTGAGGTATTTTTATCTTGGAACTGGGGCTAAAAGTAGCGGAGGGGAGAGTTTTCTGGCTCTGCTGAATGAGCTTTGCAAGGTACTCAAGAGAATTCCTCAGAAATAGGATTTATTTAAAATTATATATTTAGAGAATGGATTTTGGGGTAGTTGGCTGAAAATCTGGAATAATAAAAAATTTTAATTTGTCTTTCCAAAGAGATCACAGTACACTGTCAGACTTTCCATGCCGAGATTTTAGAGTATTGACATCTTATTTATAGGCAGGAAGGGTGTTTGTTTGGTTGGTTTTAATTATTTGTGGTTATTTGTGTTTGGTTTTTTTTGTTTGGTTGGTTGGTTTTTTATTGTGGGTTGTTTTTTTTTTCCCCCTCAAAAATCAGGCACTATATCCAAGTTGGGATTTTCAGCCATGAAATCAGGTTTTCTCAGAGGCTGCCTTATTCTTTGAAGATTCGTATTCTTAGAATAACAATGTGTGATCTTGATATTTTCACACATTCTTGTGTTCATAATTTAAAAATAAAAGGAAATAATATAAAATTGTTAGTAGTCAAATGTGCATAAAATTACTTTGTAGCATGAGAATACACTTATTTATAAGGAACCAGTAGCTTTACAATTATCAAGTTGTTTCTAAGCAAGGATAAATGCATTTTATATAATAAATTGGCATGGGAAATAGTGTGGTATCAGTTCTCATCTAAGTTCAAAACACACCAATCTCTTCTAGACTTGAACAAATATTACATGAATGAGGGCTCTTGTAAAATGTTATGTTTTGAAATAGATTTCTTTAAGGCTTTCCAGTGATAATTTATTTTTTCATTTATGCCTATGTCTCTCCTCGTACTAATAATGGATAGCTTATTTGCATATAAATAGATTTCACTATTTGCTGAGGCAGAGACTTAATATGTTTCCCTTTTTTTCATGGACATTGTTAAATAAGATAGAATATTGTAGTGATCAACAGTCATGAATTGTAATAATTTTCTTGGTCAAAATTCTTTAGAGTGCTTCACTTTGGTGAAGATCTCAGAGTTGAGATATCACACTATCAAAACCATGATACTTTTGTTGCTTATAAAAAGGTGTTTTTCATGTTATCTGAGAAATATTTGCCAATAGATACCAAAACTGGTGGCTCTGGGGTACCTCTTCTTTATTAGAACTTTGTGTTTTCTTGCTATTTCTAATCTAGTAGTATGTGAATATTTTTATAATGCAAACATCACACTGCAAATGAATATAATGTAGTTGTCATTTGTTTTTTTTGATTATAATGATCTCATGGTTCTAACCAGTTTGCTTTAAATTAGAGAGGTACATTGAACAGAATGGTGGTATCATTCTGATATATCTCAAAATAAATAATTTTTAATTATACTCCATTAGGATATGTGAAAGCAGAGATAACTCTTAAGACTGGTTTTTATTTTCTAAAAATAATGGTCAAATAAGATTTTATTAGATCAGTTTATGAACTCTAAACCCCCCTTTCAAAATATACAAGGCTGAATTCCAGATTCAGATGTGTCTTCCAGAAAAATGACTGGAAGAAACTATTCTGTACCATAGTATTACCCCAAACCTACATGTAAGAGTAAACTCCAGATTTATACTTCATATACCACTAGTTGTTCCATAGCTGCTACCTCAAATATGCTGCCTATAGACCAGGTTCTAGCTGTATAGTTCTTTAAAAGACTCTAGGAGAAAGATAAACTGATGACTCTACAAAACTAGTCAATGCTTCTTGGCCATCAACATTCTGAGCACGCAAACATTTTAATTTTTTGTGTACATCTATTTGATATGAAGAAAAATGAATGAGAATGTGCTTCTGTACGTGACTGCATGTACATGACGTAACTGTGAAGGTGCTTTTAGTGAGGTTTTAACCTGTGTGTCTGTAAGTTATTTTTGCCAGCAGAGGTCACTCAGGGTAAAGTGAACAATTGCTTCATCTTTTAAGGAAGACATGAACTTCATTACAGGCTGTGAGATGCATATTGTAAAGCACACATCTTCAAAAGTGCACACAAGCAACCTGCACCTGCTATTCCTTGCCTTCAAATCTATCTTTGTTACTTCATGTAATTTTTATTCTTAAGAATAAAAGATCAAACATATTAAAAACTTGTAGGCTTACAGTGATGCCTACCAGAGTGCAGTCAGCAAAATATTGGGCTGTAAGGGTGGGTATTTTTTACTGTGCTTTATAAACCAACACAATAAATATGTAACGTTTATTCCACATATTACTTTACCACAAATAGGTAGCCTTCGTGTTTACCTCATTTCTTGAACAAAGTCTGATTAATCACCATTAATTAACAGTTATTTTAAAGACTGGTATATAGTAATGGTTACCATAGTGCTTACGTTTTTTTAACCCCCCTCTGCCTGGTGACTTTGTAAATGCTGTTCTCTGAACAGATTTTCTTGTTGTATATATCTAATTGTATCTAGCACTTTTAGTTATAAAATATATTTTAAAATAGATTTTATTCCTGTCACTATTGTTTTAAGGCAATTTTTTGAGAAGAAGGAGGATATATTCCCCTGTAATATGAATACAGTGAGTTGTGTGGTGTAACTGAGAATATACTGTAGCCTGCTGTGACGAAAGGCTACACAGCAGGGTCTTTATTTATTTGATAGTGATGAGTAAGCAGAAAATGCCCATCATGCTGTCAGAGCTCAGGAACTCACAGATGTTTGTGAACTGAACAGAAGTAGCTGAAAGGTGATAAAAGTAGATACTGATGTTGCTGTTACATTCACTTTTCTAAATAGAACTTCCTTTGAAGCCATCATCAAAATAAAAATAAAAATGAAGGATCAAAAGTTACAGTATATTTCAGTTGTCATGAATGAAATTGTTTTAAATATGGCATGTCTTTCCTGGATACCAAATATGTCCAGTTCTCAGTGCACCCACAAAAGCCCCACCTGTCTGAAGAAAATATATAGGGTTTTTAATATAACAATGTGACTGGTTAGACAGTTGTTTAAGTCATTCTGAAAGGGGTTTGTCAAACCATTGGACATCAGAATATTGAATATCTTTGCGAAAAATAAAAAAATGAATTATTTCAATGTTATTAATGCTACTTTTTGTGTTTTCTTTAAATCCATGAGCTTGGTGTTTTCTTTGGGACATTCGCAGGAGTTCACAGATTTTAAGCTGATAAACAACTAAGTTGAAAAACTAAGGAGATAAGGAAGATGGCTAATAAGCTTTTATTTATATGTATGTCTGGTGTTTTTCTATAACTTGTGTCTTTACGTATTATAATCATCTTCTGAAAGTTAAAAGAAGCATCTGGCATTACAGTTACTTTCTATTTCACTTAAGCTTTCAGGAAAAGCCAAAAGATACCCATGAAAGAGCTTACTACAGGTGAGAGAACAGGTTTTCCCTTTTCTTTGTCCTACTGCCTTTTGTGCTCAGATGTCTTAGTTATAGAGTTCAAAATTCCTAAATTTGCAGGCAATTGTAAAGGATAAAATTTTAAGAATCAAAACAATAGATCTTTGTACTCCTCTGTATCTGGTGAATGTATTTGATATTCAAAGGAAGAGAAGTGGTGTAGTTCTCAAGTAATTCAGTTGGAAATATTGAATTTAATTCCTTTTTGAAACTAGACAAATACAAATATATGCATGTGTATTGTATGATAACAGCAGTTTAGGCACTCTAGAGAACAGTTAAAAGAAAAGGATTAAAAGATTTAAAAGTTAAAAGAAGGTTATGGGCTAGGGATATATTCATACATATAATACTGTGGTTACTGGTAAACTTGCATCTGAATGGTACAATAAGAGTATCATATCCTTTTTGCAGTTTTTTGTTGTTGGTGCCCTAATAATGTGAATCAGAAACATGCAAATAATTTACATTAAAAATACAAAATAGCGATGTTTGAGTCAGACTGGGCTCATAAAATTATTTTGATTGATGTATATATTTAATTTTATTTGGCTACATTTCCGTACACTGAAAGAAGTAGTGCTATACAGTGCTTTTACATGCTCCAGACACTAAAGTTAAGACAGCGAAGTATTTGACTTTCTCTAAATGTTTCCCACCAGGGATTCAACAGCCTCTTAAGTTTATAAGTCTGTTTTTTATTCCTCTCTAACATTTCTCTCTCTGGATACAGAGAGACTGTAATGGCACCCCTAACTGTTCCAGTGCTTAAGTAGCCAATGAGCTTAACTGGTTTACAGAAATGATATTGGGCTTTAGAGGATATTGCATTTCAACTTCTGGAATCTTTCTTCCACTGCTTGCAAAACTGTACTATGTGGAAAAATGGTCTTGCTGCTATGTTTCTAGAAAACAGGGCACGAAACTTCTTGCTCCCTGCTGTTTAGAAGCCTAAACCATAAAAATATACTTTTATCTCTACCTTTCCGCAGTATTTGTTTCTGTATTCATCTAAAGCATGCCTCTCCTATGCATTTATAATTGAAATACAGTTGGAGTAACCAGAGCCCATATGTATATTTACTTTCACAGCCTAAACAGAGAATTGTAAAAGATAAGCTTTACAGTGTGCTTAGAGGATTAACAAGTCAAGGCTCTAGTCAAAGATGGTTCTTCAGCATCTTGTTCTTGTTGTATGCCTCACTGTATGCCTTATTGTTACCTAGAGTAACTCATAAGGTATAAAGGGATCCATTAGATAAGTGTATAAAGCTTTAGCCTAGAAATGAGAAAGCTTACTGGCATGGTCACAAATTACAGAATTATCCTCTGTAAAACACAACAGCTCATTTACTGCCTTAAACTTCTCAATAGTAGAAAATTTTTAAAAAGAAGTTAATCTTGGCATGACCAACATGCAAATAATTGCTGTAAAGTCCTTGTCCAAATTGGAAAAGAAAACATTCATTCATTTTCTGGGTACCATACCTATCCATATTCATTGGTAGATAAAGTCCCCCTGCCTTCATCTTTTCCCTGAGCATCTCATAGGTATGGAAAAGGAAGGGACCTTTTTTGCTGCTGTTGGGCATCCAATCCTCATCACCCAAGGGTGGACTGAACCAGCAACATGCAGAACAGTGTCACTGATAGGAAACAGAGGGAGGAGACACTGGGAAAGAAGACAACTTTGCTATATATGTCTTTAAAGAAAGGATTTATCACACATAGCATAGCAGGAACTTACTGAATTACACGTTGGAAAAGATGTAGATGATATACACAGATGTAGGGACTAAGGCAACTCTGAGAAGAGAGGGTCTGCCCAAATTCCTAACATCTACTTGAGTGAGGCAATTCATATTGTTATCATCTAGTAATGTTTTTTGAACAAATTGTCTACCTCGTTGAAGGAACTAACGTAGCACCAATTGCATCCTAACAAAAGGCTTCAGGCTAAGTATTTAAAAGGATTTGTGTGCTTAGTTTTTCTTGTAAGATAAAATGTCGAGATTTTATTTTCAAGGTTTTGGAGTTGTTTGATGTTCATTTTACTTAAAATATTCAGTAGTTTTTCCCGTTATACTTTATAGCCCTGAAACTCTTATTGTAAACAAAAATCAGATCACTCAAGTCCAGTAAGATCTGATACAGTCTCTTCTGTGTATGTTCCTGTGCAGTGTTTTACTTTGCATACTTCATGTTTTATTAAAATATAGATTAGTTAGTAATAAGTCTTTGTTATTTTGTCTTTTTTTAATCCAATACATCACTGACAAAAGTACTGAAAGAATAAACCTCCTGCTTCTTAGATGGGAATGTACTATCTCCATTATAGATCCATTTTCCCACTTCTTGCTGCTGCATCAGAGTTTGGGGAAAGGAAGATCAGAATATGTCAGAAACACAACTTCTCAAGACTCCCCTATGAAATTGCACTTTATTGTATGTGCTTTAATATACCTTTTTATTCCTCAGAATTCATTCACAGTAGATTTTTCTAGCTTGTGTAAAATATTGCAAAGGTAACTACCAGCAACGCAGAGAAACAAGTGAATAATATGTGTATAACAAAGTCTTTCTTCATTACAAGGACATATTAATGCTTCTGAGCTAGTTTGGATTTTAAATCTCTTATTTGCAAAAGTAATAATTCTCTAGACATCTTCTAATGTAGTAGAATTCTCGTAGTGTGAAACCAGAAACATAGAATTTCATTTTAAATTACCCATTCCTCATGTTCTCTGCGGTTTTTTTGCCCTGTAGCATTGGTTGACATTTGATAGAGAGTCAGCTACCATAAGGTTGTAAATGATATAATTATAAGGATCACCCACTTTTCTGATTTTTCCCATTATATACCAATCGGAATGCAGACATACCTTTCATAGGTATTCGATTTCTAATGAAGAAGGTTTTATTCTTCATTGACCTGTGATTAAAGTGTGGCATTTTAGTAAATAAATGGAAGATACTTTTGACATAATTCAGCTCTGAAGTTATGCTTGATAGACTACGCAGGTTTTTGACCCGTGTCATGTGAGTGGCAGCATAATTTAGAATATGTTCTTAGATAAAAACTGTATAATACAGAAAATGCTTAATGTTTTAAAACAGGTATAATATAGGAAGAGAAAAAACATTACATCAAGAAGCGTGTCAAATTCTGTCTTTTTTTATTACCCAAACAGTGAGAGTGGTTTAAAATATAATAAAGTTGATGAATTAAAAAATTAATAAAAATTGTTTCGCAGTATTAAAACTTACATGCGTGCTTTGGGAAAGGTGGCTGGTTTTTGTGGCATTTTATTTTTTTTTTTTAATTTGTTTGTTTGGTTTGGATTTTTAAAGTAAGCTCCCAACAAATGCCAAGAGCAGAATACTTGTTGGATATCAAATTATGGATGGATAACTTTCAAAACTAGTTCACTAGAAAATGTGTTCATGTTCTATGAACTTAATCAGATCTTGATCATAAGATGGTGTGCATTTTCCTTTCTGTTCAGATTAACCATGATCTTGACACACAATTCTTAAAAAGTGATATTTTGATCCTGTTCTAATAGACTTTGTTATTTGATGCAGCCCTACATGCAGTCATTTCCTGGGCACTGTCTAGGAAAAACAGTCACTTACTTTTTATCACAGCAGTGCCTGGGAGCCCTGATCAAGGCTCTGCTGTGCACATGGCTATACAGATACACAAAGTAGACATCACTGAGAAGACAAACATTACATGTCTGGGCTTGGGTAGAAATCAGAGAGTAAAAGAGAAAAGAAATTCACAGTGAAATTCCAAACTGATACTGGCAAATTGAAAATTATAAAAGGACGATTTCCTATCTAGTGATCCTTGTGTAGCTATTTCCTACATTTACGGTTAAAATTAAATTAATCATGAGGTTCCTGTCCTTCATTAAGTAGTAACTGTAAGAAAAATACCAATTCCACAGTAAAAGTAGAAACAGTCACTTGGAAATTAGCATGAAGGGTTTTGCATTTATGGCAGGCAACATAGTATTTGAATAAGAAAAGGATTGTATGACTCAATATCTATCCATGTGTAGTCATAAACATATTTAATATTTCTCAGAAGTTGAAAGGCAGTGGAATACATGCAATAAAATAAGTCTGAAGAGAAAAAGGACCTGTAAAAAAGCTATTATTTAGCTACCAGATAATGAGAAGCTAAGATATATTTTTACAACTCACTACTGTAATTACTATTGCTAGATCTAAATGGTGCAACATCAAACATTGTTTCTGCTTCCTTTTCAAGTACAGTGGCAATGATTGTCTACTGCATTGCAAAATCTCTGTTTATTTGTGCAGTTTATATATCAAATTTGTGGGTAAGAGTTTGAGTTTTTTAACATCGTTCATATGCTATAGTATATCATGGGTAAAATAGAAATGTGAAGATCATCTATAAAGTGGAGTTTATTTACCTTACAAGAGAAAGAATTAGTGGGTTGCCGGTTAATCTCACTGACACAGTCTTTGCAGTTCAGGCGTACTATAACTACTCCTTTGCTTGTGGGTTTAATAAGCAGAAGATTTCTGGTACCAAAAGGCATAGCTGATTTTTAGTGTGGGTTCCCACATATAATTTTTGTATATGTTCGCTGATGCTTGGGCTTGAAAGTCCAAGGTGCTTACCTTTGTACCCTTCTCCTTTCCCAGCTTGTATGTTATCTGTGCAGGGCATTACATTGTCCTGTGTATCTGTACTCCTAGTTTCTTGCTCAGATTTTGCAAAAGTGGTATTTAAGACAGACTGACTGTCATGATGGTCACTGTAAAAGCTCCTTGAGTGAGGATATTTGAGAGGGGAAACTTGCGTAACCTGCTAAGAGAAGCAGAATGTTTTAGTTTACTTAAGGAAAAGAGATTAATTGGTTTGTGCAGTGCAGTAATAAGCATCTAAAGCATGAATTGCGGGCTGAATGACAGTTTCAGTGTTGAATCTGGTGATCCATTTAATGTATTTCATCATGCTGTATTCCTGGCAGGACATGCATTTTGTGTGTTCCAGGGTTTTCCTAGTTCACAATGAATAAACACTATTTTTTTCAGATACCTCAGAGGTTTGCTGATGGGAAAAAACATCATCAGGAAAACACAAATTTGTGTTTACTTTGAAGAATGCTGGACAGAATTTATTGAGTGGCTTTTGAACTCAAATCAACCCTGTAGTGCTGCTGACTTCAGCAAAGTTATCTTGTTTTATTCCAGCTGGATGCCTGATGTTATGTTTCTGTTTTAAAATTTTCTGAAGATAACTAAACATTGGTTCTGATATTATTTTTTGATCTGAGTGCTCCTCCCCTTGCCGTGTAAAAAAAAAAAAATTAATGTTTAAAGAATACATGCAGATTTCAACAATTTTTTATCCCAATTTGTAAGCATTTTATCTTTCAATAGAAATAGCATTCATAAGAGTTTATGGCAATTTGAATGAAATAGTTTGCTGCCTCCATCTGACTAAGTTACCCAATGATTGTCCTTAGTGAATTCATCTTAATTACCAGCCTAGTGAAGCTCATCAAGATGTTCTGGTTGATTCTTCTGATTGATTGGTTAGGATCACTGACTTGGAGGAAATGTAGTGATATGTAGTGGTGTAAACCAAAGTAGACAACTTATATTCTCTGTTCCTCATTTTTTTCAGTTACTAAAGACAATTAATAAAGTGGTAGCTGTCGTAATTGCAAAGCAGAATTAAATATCCCTAGAATAAAACAACAAAAAACCTGTATTATTATTGTGAAATTGCTAGTCATTGCTCAGTTTTAAGTGCAAGAGGCTTCTTATTTAAAATTCTGTGCTAGAATTTATTATAATCTGAAAGCTTCATTGGTTCTGTGATTCTTTGAGATAACTGTTAGGAGAAAAAGCATTGAAAGATGAGAGACATCCCATGCAAGCCAGTTCTGAGTTCTGTTGCTGAAGAAAGCAAAAGGAGCTTATGTATATCATGAGAGTTCAGTATAAGTCTATATTTTTTATTACTTGTGAATATCATAGATATGATGTTGCTCATGATTAAGGTGTAAGAGAGCATAAAGAATGAAGCAGAATTCAAGTTGCTCTTTGAATTTTGATTAATATTATTTCCCCTTGCCATGTTGACTTTTAAGTCAACAATTTGAGGCAGAGGAACATGGTAAGTACTATGGAAAAAGGAGGATTTCCTTACTGATTTTCTGTAACTTTAACAGAGGCCTTTTCACAAGAAGATGATACTATTTGACAAAGTAAGCAAATAAAGTAGAAGTATCTATTTTTTTAAAAGGGCAGTTCCACTTGGAAATTTGATATTTATTTTTGCTGACCTGAGGCAAGCACATATTTGGTCTAATTATGTACCACACAAACCATTAATGCAAAATGTACAAATCAGAGGACTCAAACTTTTACAGCAACATTCATCACATTTAGGGAGCTAACCAGCAAGAGTAATTCAATCACTTTGCATCTGTTTGTATTTCGAGAACAAAGAGTGCTTTCCTTTTATTTAAGCAGAAAAAAAATCAGTGTGAGTTTTCCCTCCTTTAAGGGAAGAAAAGCATTGAGTAAGTTTACAGAGGGTTAGGGGGGTTCTTTGGAATTTTACTTTAATGAAATTAGAATTTTCCTTTGATTTGGAAAGGGAAAATTTGATTCTCAGTGTACACAAGACTTTTATCCTGTTCTAAGAAACAAATGTACGTGTTTGTATAGCATCCTTTATTAATATGTTTGTGTTTCTATGCCACTTCTGAAAGAAAATATATTTGCTTAGGTATTTAAATTTATCAGACTGTATTTAAAGAAAGCAAACACAAATTCCCCTGCCCCTGAAATAGCAAAACTGTATTGCACGCACTCTTTTCCCTTTATTAACTATTTTACATAACATTTGTAAAGAATACAATTGAATTTGCTTGACAAGCCTAGTCTTAATTATTCTAGTGATGACTGATATTGGGATAGCCTTTGGTACTAGCTCATAAAAATACTTCTGGAGAGCAATAAGTTTCTTTCCAAATGCATACAATTTGATTAAATAGTAAGCAGTTTCCTGCAAAATTCAGAGGGATGGATACACTGAAATGATTAATGGGAAATTTCTTTTTTTTTAAATTTTGTTTAAAATGTATTAATATAAGTATAGGCATTATGGTGCTCAAAATTAATGTTGTCTGATTGAATTTTTTAGAATGACTAGAAAATGGATTAATAGACAAAACAAAAAATTGGGTCATGGGAATTTTAGGGAAAAATACAGCATGGCTGATATATTTGAAATATATTTCATAATTTGGACAGAGAATAACTGAATCTTACATGTAATTTGAAGGAAAGCATTATTTTTTAAAGAAGTATGACTGCGGTAGTTGTAGCGGTTATAGCCAGATGATGAGCCAAAAGTTGGGAATATTTTTTTTTCCAAATTTATTTTTAATTTAAAAACTTGGTGAATATTAATACTACTATATGTAGCAAGTTTTTAAGACACAAGCTGAGATTTGGGCTGGAGGATATTGAGATATGTGTTGTTAGAGGCTTAGGGTTGATTGATCAACTCACATAGGAAAGACTTATAGAAGTGAGCACAGATAGAATGCCACAGAGAACAGAGAGAAAAGAAATAATAGCTTGGTGACTGCTGTGAAAGAGCACAGAAAAGAAAGCAAAGGAAGTACCTAGAAGATTTGATCAATAATGTTATACAAAAACTTAAAAATTGAGGAGTTTCGCAGTAGAAGAATCTCTGTACCTTACCTTTCAGTGATTATTAAAATATAGGTTAGGTGCAAGACATTGCAGCCAGCAGAGACTATAAAAAGGGACATACTGGTTGAGACAAGTGGTCCATGCAGCCAGTTATCCCTCCTGTGACGATAAAAAAATACACAGAGACATTTGACCCAGTCTTAGAGCAGAGGGTGAGCTCCTCAGCTTTCTCTGTTTATCTATAACTTTAATTTATTGTCAGACATGGGAGTAACCTGCGACAAAATCATTTGGAGAGAATCAAAGGAAGCACTGAAAAGATGGACATTGAAAGAAACCTGTAGTAGGCAGACCTGTTTGAAAAGACAGAAAAATTTTAGTTGAGCCATGTAGCAATATATTTGACTAATGATATTATTTGTTGTTGAATATTACTTTACGTTACTTTAATTTATATTATGACTTTAAATTATTAATTATTTATAATATTCCTTCAAATTACTTATTTGTCATTGAATATTACTTTAAATGCTTAAATACTTAAAAAATTAGATTTCTTAGAGCCTTTTACTCTGTTGTCTTTAATTTCCTTGGTAACTCATAATTTTTAGTAATTTAAATGCTTGCTCCTGTTGCTTGTACATGCCTTTGTATTTTTACCTTTGTATTGCAGAATAACAAAAGAATAAGTTGCTTAGAGTCAGGAAAATAATAGAATTGGCAGGTCATACAAACCACCTGAGAAGTCCACGTGTTGTGCAAGTGAGTAATATGTAATGTGATTCAGTGTTATACTGGAAATGCTATGGAAGGCTGTAATTTACACATGGTGAGTGGTGCTGCTCGTTGTTATCATGAAACTAAATCTACAATGATGTTTTATTAATATGCTTTTACTTATATGTTTTACTAATATACTGCACTCTTATATGCCCTGTAAGAATAGTTGTACTGGATTAGACCAAAGGTTTGTAGCTAAGAATCCCTTCTCCAGCAGTTTTTAAAAGCAGGTAATCTAAGGAAGCAAATAAACTTGGGACAAGTCAAGATCAATACTTCTATGAATAACTCTCCCACTCTCTCTAATAATTTGCATCTCAAGAAGATTCAATGCATATTTCTGTGTACTACTTTTGGATAAGGGGTTTCTCCTTTATTAGGCTGTCTAAGCTTGTTTTGAACCTGTGCAAACTTCTCGCAGCTACCATAATCTGGCTGAAGGGAGTTCTGCAGCATAATGATGTTATATGAACAATTCCTTTCTTTAGTAACTTTAAAATTCTTTATCTCCAGTGGCTGCTCCTTAGGTCCTTTATTGGAAGAAGCAATAAGCTTCTGCTCCTTAGCAAATATCCCCACTCCTCTCATGATTTTACAGACGTCTCCTATAGCAGTGCTTCTCAGTTGATTATTTTTTCTCCCTTCTTCCTTTCCTTCCTTCCTTTCCTTCCTTCTCCTATAGCAGTGCTTCTCAGTTGATTATTTTTTCTCCCTTCTTCCTTTCCTTCCTTCCCACTCTTTATGCAGAAAAGTCCTAGCATGCTTAGTGGTGGTTGTTACATGCCTTTGGTCACCCTTGCTGCCTTTCTCTGAAATTCTTCCAGATCTGTGACTCAGTAATACTTAAAAATAATGAAAAATAAAATGGTCCAAAATTTTTCCTGCTGCAGAGTGTGCCCATAGATTTTATCTAGTGTTTTAGGCCATTTGCTATTGCTGTTGGCAAGTTATGCTTGGGAGTTTTTCTGACATCTGACTCTGCAGTACTAACCTGTTTCAGCACTAGTCTCAGACAATTGAGTGTAATTTTCAACTGCAAAAACAGTGGAGAGGACTGCTTTGGAAATTTGTGGTCTTTCCATGTGTTGGAATGGGGCATGCAACAGTTGCTGTTGGTGATGTGATAAGGAAACTTTTATACAAAATTCACTTGGTTTCTACCCCAGAATATAACAATACAAAAGAGAAACAGTGTTATCAGGGGCATGGAGAAATGTTTACAGAATGCAGTTGGGGTTTTTTGTTTGGTTTTGTTTTGTTTTTGAGATAATTATCATGTTTTTCCACTATCTTTCTGCTGCAAAAGTACTGCATGTAGCAAGTACTGAAGGACTACATTGTTGAAATTATACTGTAACTTATAAATGAGACAAAATCAACCACAATAGTATTATACTCAAATCATCATTTGTTGATTCCTGTAATTAAATTGCTCTCATAACTATAACTGGTTCTACATCATCTCCTACGAAAACAGTAGAGTTATTAAAAAACAATAAGAGCCTTGTCACTTTGTCCAATAATTTAACACATTTAACTATTTATGTTTTAAACTATCTTGGTAGGCATTCGTGTTCTTCAGATCCTTTTATTTTCTTTAAAATAACCTCCAGAGACTAGTTATTTAGACAACATACCTAGTCAAAATGGAAAGCATTCCTTTGAAAAATAGGCAACTCCCTCTGGATTTGTAGTGGAGTGGGGGATGCCTTACATAGTAACATAATAAATATGCTCTCTTTATATTTAATTATTGAACTTTTTTTTCTCTTCTGTTGTAGTAAATTTTTGCATATACAGAGGTCTGTATTCTGAAAGGAAATGATCAGTCTGCTGCATATAAAATTACTAGAAACTATAATAATATTTAGCAATTACTATAGTCTTTGACTTTCCCACGTTTTTTATTGTCAAAACTGCTGCATTGATCCACTGATTTTTGTCTGGTCTTGTGACCACATGGTTAGTGGTTACAAGTGCAAGCATTTACAATAATCCTTGTATGAAAGTTTTGAGGGCCCTCAAAAATTAATAAAGACTGATAATAATTCTGAGTACTTTTTAGCAGTGTTTGGGGGTTATACCCAGTTCACTCCATGATAACACTTTACTTACCCATGTGTACTGATTTCCCTAATAATCTCATAAAAGACATGCTATTAAAAGCTTTTGAAAGATCTAGATAAAATGTGTCCACTGTCCCCTTAGTCCATGCTTTGTTTGGCATCCTCAGAATATTCTAGTGGTAGAAAACAGCACGCTGTACAATTACAGAACTTATGTTGCTCTGTCCCTGTTTTATCTTTTTCCTCTGTGAATTTTTAAATTCCATTTAACCCTTCTGAACCAGTATACCTAACGCCGAAGTAGTCAGCGTTTAGTCTCTTATTCTTAGGTTACTTTTAGTGCCTTAAAAAAACACAAAACAAAACATGAAAGCATGAAAGAAAGAGATCCATCTATTTCTCTGGTAGAACTAGGGGCTAGAAGCAGAACTGTTTCATTTTTGAATAATTTTTGTACCTGTGCACTAGCTAGAAATGTTCTTTGACGGTATTTTCTATGCATTAAAGTGAAGGCAGCATAATAAGCAAATGAAGAAAGCTTAAAAGAATGGATTTAGTTGTCGTTAAAATTATGCTTAAGTACTTTATTTGACTGAATATATAGTGCCAATTTTCCGTGTTTTGTATGTTCTCAAAGGGTATAACAGCCTCCATAGGTAAACAGGCATATGAAAGGATGTTAAGGAATATAGTAAGAGTGGAAGGGAGGTATCTGACTCTTGCTCAGGTTAGTTGCAAAGTTCCTATGGATTTCAAAAGGAGTAATGTATTACCATTTCCATACATCCATCAGGATCACTCTTCCTTCCAAAGGCAGCCAAACCTAGTTCAACTTGACTCTCCCACCTGACTTGACTTCCCCATCTAATGTGACTTCAGAGACTTTCTATAGTTATTAGAGATGTAGAAGTATTTAAGAGGCCAATCTATCCCAGATATGCATTTGTATCAACTGGGATGAGACACCCTTTGCAGTGTAACTAGCGTCTCTACTGACTGCAGAACCAGTGTAGGTGACTGGTTTGGACTAGATATCCAATTTCTTTCTGATAAGGTTAGATTGGATAATCAAACTCAGTCTTCCTGAGTAATTTCAGTAGAAAATGATTTTTAATATAAAATTTCAAGGTATTCCTGTCTCCATAGGCTGTGGCATCTCCAATATTATTAATATTAAATAATGCACATACATTTATTGTATTTGTAAATGTATTTGTATATATATATATATATAAAACCCCACCTAAATATTTGAAATGACAAAAATGTATGCCTAAACTATAAGTTTATGATTTTGTCTGGAATGTATGGAGTGCCTGTAGGGGCCTCTGGTGGTCTAGTGGTTAGGGTGCAGGACTCTCACCACTGTGACCCGGGTTCGATTCCCAGTCCCCCGGGGAAAATGGAGCTCGTCAGCCTTGTAAGGCAATCCATCTAAGAGAAGGTCACTCTAAACAAACCTACCTTCTGGGGACCTCAC